>NC_080540.1:224221543-224567793 GCF_028640845.1 Ahaetulla prasina | reverse complement strand
ATGATCAATATAAATCATAGTCCTTGGTAGTTCCAACAATTTGTACCTGGAAAAGTTTATTCAATATTTGTTGTCAAGCAAGACAAAGATATATTAAACAAGCTGCGTTCAGATAATACAAATCAAGTTTGAATTCTTATACAGAACAATTCTGAACACGTCTCGTAAGATTGTTTAGTCATTCTTTAGTTTCAAATTGCAAATGGTTTTTTTGTTGAACCATTATATGCATGGTATGTACTACCTCCAATATATGATAACTTGATTATAGATTAACAGAGTTGGAAGGGACCTTGTAGGTCATCTAGTCCAACCCCCCGCTCAAGTAGGAGACCCTACAAATGGCAATTCAGTCTCTTCTTGAAAGTCTCAAGTGATGAGAATTCTTTATCCATAATAGGGTTACAATTACTTAAATCACAGTACTATTTTTATTAATCATTGTTATTCTAATGTCTTTATTCAGAAATGTCTACATCATTAAATACGATGAGACAGACTTGCAAATAGCAGAGTGGAAAGAATGAAAGATCAAGGCCACAAACTATTTCTATCATAAACTTTTGGGCAATTGTTCCCCATTGAGCATTAATTAGTATTCAGCATTAAGCAGTTAGAAGGAGATGTGATTAACAACACTTTAGCTCTGTTCTGTGAGTTGGGCACCTAAAACTTCTGAAAGGGTGTCCTGAGTCATCTTGCTGACAAACCATTTTGAAGGTATCCTGAGAGTGAGACTTCTTTGCTATGAAAGCAGACTGGATGAGAATGCGGAAGTGACAAATGTCAACAAATAATAAAATAGTCAAACTGCAGTTGATTCAACACAACCAGAACATTTTAAACAATGCCACAAAACCTCCCGCATTTTATTCCAACGATCAGAATAAAGCTTTTAATTTATGTTTTAAGTTCAGAACACTGGAACAGTTGTTTTGATAAACAAGTTCTTGCGGGTAAATGACATGCATTCCCAGAACAGTATACGGCTAGTATAAATATGGGGACAGGATTAGCTGTTTCCAGAATGAGATGAATTATCAATGGTTATCAACGCTGTGGGTGAAATTAAGCAACTGAAGCACATAAGAAAGGGTGGGGCTTTGATTGTTTGATAATGCCACCATTTTTATACTGTTGATCTTTTCCTCCTGTAGATGCCTTAGGCCCATACAGTTAAAATTACAGTAAAATGACAAAACTGGACATAAGAAGTGAATCAATGAAAACTCCCATTAACTTTGCTAGGAATTATATAAATAACTCCTACTGTGGTTCAGAAAGCACTGATAATGATGTTTTGGGCCCAATATAATTCTAAGGGTGAAATTGGACAACTAATGATCAGAACAAATAACATACTACAGGTTTAAGATTTAAGACAGTTTTATATTCCATTATCAATTGTTTTTTTTATAAATTACACCACTATAAATGTCTATCACTTTCTCAGTTTTTATGTAGTATTATGTAATCTATAATGTATATTGATTGAATGGACTGTGACATGGTGAACACAATTATATTGATAATTAGCCCTGATAGAACAAAGCTGTACCACTCAGAGGTAATTATCTAATTTTTGTGGCAGCTCTCTATTTTTCTTTGTGTGTTAGTATTGACAAATAAAATTTACTCCTTCCTATCTTTTACTTTATAAAGCCTTTATCTAGTCAAGAATAATTAGCATATGCCTTACACACTACATCTTTATTTGCTACAATAATATTCCATGTTTACTAAAAAATATTTTCAAAATCATATTTAAGCTATACAAATTTTAAAATAAGGACTAATCAGAATATACTTGTGACAGAAAAGTGCTACAAAAAGCTCTGAAGGACACACAAGTTTTAGTGACTGTTACTGTATTTTTTGGAGTATAAGATGCACCTTTTTTCCCAAAAAAAGAGAATGAAAATCTGGGTGCGACTTATACTCCAAATGTAGTCCCACCCAACTTCTCAAACAGAGGTTTCAGAGGCTAGAAAAAGCATCAGAAAAGAAGCTTCAAAAAGAAGCCCCCAAACAGAGCTTCAGAGGCTTTTTTTCTGTAGCTGTTTTGGATGCTTTTAGAGGGTTTCAGAAAAAAAAAAAAAAGCACAGAGCTCACAATCAAGGAACATGTTGCTAAAATTGCTAATATGGGAACAGCTGATTGGGGGGTATTCCAGGAGGCTGACTGACCTGCCAATCAGCTTTTTGCTTATTTTCCTCCCCAAAAACTAAGGTGCGTCTTATAGTCTGAAAAATACGGTATGTATCTGAATCATGTTTTTATTGTTTTATGTATACATTTTACGTTTTCCATAAAAACTCCATATATTTGCACAAAACATATATACTGTATATATTATAAAAAGAAAATTAATCTGCCACATTTTAGCAAGTTTTATCAATCAGTGTAAGCAGACTCTTCTATGGGATGGACATAGCTAGAAGCAGATTAGTCAAAAACCCATTTTGTTTGTTTAATTTATATCCCACCTTTATTATCTTTATATTAACTAAATTAGCTAAACAATTAAGTATATTATTTAACTTTTTTTAAAATTTAAATTCAAGGTGGCGAATGTATCCAATACGCCTTCCTCTTATTTTTCCCACAACAAAAACCCTGTGAGATGAGTTGGGCCAAGAATGACTGGTCCAAAATCATCCAGCTGGATTTCATGGCTAAAGTGGGACTGGAACTCACAGTCTCTCAGTTTCTCGTCCAGAGCTTTAATCACTAGAACACTGCATATTGGTCCAACCTTCATACAGAATCAGTAGGATTACAATTTTTTTGTAAATTTTCCAAAAATGAATAAGGTGATATGGATAACCTTCCCTACTGTTCTTTAAAGTGAATTAACCTTTTAAAGACTTTTAAACCCTAAAAAAATGTGAAAACTAGTTTAAGTTAATAAAGACTCTTAAAGCAGCAACTACTTTAGGAGTCTTGAAAAAAATGGGATGCTCTAATGAGCATCAAAGTGATGCTGTGCTTGTACACGGTTTAAACTGCTTTTTCCAAATCATTTTCAAAGTCGTACTAAATTCATAACCTTGAAAAATTAATTGTGGTTGGCAAAAACTTGCCAACCACAGAGATCAGGTTTTTAAACATATAGTAGCAACATAGCAATTTTTGAGCTTTCCAGTGAATGGCCCAGAAGTACATATTTGTACTTACAATATATGACAGTGGAATGAAAAGGCATGCATTCACATATTTAAATTTTATTTTAAATAGGGATATTTGAATAAATGAAACATAAAAATAATTTTTGAAAAGAACTCTTTGTTTCTCGTATTTACTATTCCACATACTAACAAACATATTCACAAATGGTTAATGATGGAGAAATTTCTTAAAGCTGTCAGAAAAGAAGTCCAAAGATTGTTTCTTCAAGCAATTCTTAACAGTCCTTTCTATCCTTTCATTTATTTAGTTATTTATCTAACCAAAACCTCCTTAAGAGATTAGGAAAGAGAGAGGGGTGGAGATCATCTCTCTCTCAAAGAAAAATGAACCACTCACACAACACACCTGGGCCCACTTTCGAAGCCAGGAGAGGCATGAATCTGAAAAGCAGGCAATCAAGTGCACAGTCTTGAGGACCCTGTCCAGTTCTTAAAAGGTAAAGGTTCCCCTCGCACATACGTGCTAGTTGTTGCCGACTCTAGGGGGCAGTGCTCATCTCTGTTTCAAAGCCGAAGAGCCAGCGCTGTCCAAAGATGTCTCCATGGTCATGTGGCTGGCATGACTCAATGCCAAAGGCGCACGGAATGCTGTTACCTTCCCACCAAAGGTGGTCCCTATTTTTTCTACTTGCATTTTTATGTGCTTTCAAAACTGCTATGTTGGCAGAAACTGGGACAACAGGAGCTCACCCCGTTACACAGCAGCACTAGGATTCGAACCGCTGAGCTGCCGACCTTTCGATCGACAAGCTCAACGTCCTAGCCTCTGAGCCACCGCATCCCTGTCCAGTTCTTAAGGTACTACAAATTCAAACCGTTCCCAGATAACCAGGCTCTTCTCAAGGCATCTTCTTTGGACCTATGAAAAGGCCAACTGGAAATGAATCCTGTGACTTTATTGGACAGATGCTGTGCAAATGAATACCTCGTTAAGAGGTCTGCCACACCCCTTTATTGATTTCCTAGAGCCCAACTAAATCAATAGGGTTTCACAACCAGAAGCCTGTGAACTCCATAAGACACTCCCCTGATGACAATCATCACACACCCCATACCTGTCCTGTGCTTACCTTATGGTAAGGTCATGTCAACTTGTTATAAGTTCAAAGCAACCAGTTTAAGCTTGGAATTCAAAATGTTTCCGAACTCGCAACTCAGTTATGCACAATCTTGTTCAAGTGGCTATTAATTCTTACAATTAATTTCTAACACTCATCAACCCATAAAAGATTTTGACTATAGCATGTTAATTGTTAAGGGAGATAGGTGTTAGTTTTCCTTGTACACATTTTCTTGTACAATGAACTGATGCATTTTATTTTCTATCATTCTGTTTTTACAAAAGTGTGTAATTAAGTATAATGTAAAAAGTACTTGAAGGTCCACATTACAATTAACTGGTTTGTTGTTATAGCTGAGCGGAGTGTCGTGTCTCCAAATATGGTTGCACTTCAGATCATTAAAAGTCCTAAGTTGATAAAGGATGTATATAAGCAAACCTGAAATTGAAGTTTTAAATTTGGTCAGAGAAGAAGGCAACGGTTTTCAATGCATTTCCTTCACAAGCTATGACTCTGATTAAAATTAGCCCTGAATTTACTTTTCTAAGAATGTGATATTCATTCCCCCCGCCCCTGCTCATCACAAAGAATTGCAATGAAATGGCACAGAGTCCTCAAATATGATATGTGTGTATACTTTCTACCCCAATCAGCCTTCACCTCTCTTTTACCCATCAGTTACACCCCAGCAAATTCAAATCTACTTTTCTGATTTGATGAAAAGAGTTTCATTCAAAATTATAATGAAGCATAACTCTATTACTATGGCCTGTCAGTAATCAAAGATATACAACTAAGTTTAAAAATAAGCTTTGTAAAACCCCAAGAGTTTTATTTATAAAGCACAGCAGCCAGAACTGGTTTCTTACCAGTTAAGAAACAATTGTATAAACATCTTTCAATTTATGTAACAGTGATTACTATTATTGAATTTTCACCATTTCCAAAGACAAACAGTTTGCACTGTATATTCAGAGCTGTTAGCAAATACAGTCATTCTCATTATTGTTCCACGAACAACACTAGATTACATTAGCATATTTTTTTAACACTTGCTGTATTTATACTTTAACTGAATCTTCTTAGGCAGTAACTTATCCCATTCAAAGTATGTAATTTATGTTACTTGTTCTCTAAAACTGGGAAACTGTATTACTTGAACTGAATATAACATTCAGTTCAAGTATGCTTGCAAAAAGAAACGGCTGCATTTATTACCTGGAAATAAAAAGGCTGAAACAATTTAATAGAAACGACCAAGTACAATATTCTTTAAAGATCTGGTATGCAAACAAAAGAAGTTGTCTACAAATTATTTGTCTCAAGGTACAGATTCTGAGGTTCTTGGAATATGGGATCCCTCTCATTCAAGTCTGTTGAGTATTTTTATTAGCAGAATGTATGTGCTTACTCAATCCATTGTTTCTGAGTACCATATATCAACATAAGCATAAAAACTGCCCCCTACAACACCAATCTCATTCATTCATCCATCAATAACAATAACTTTCTTTTCTTTTAACAGGGAAAAAATATTTTACAAAAATGTTATCTAGTAGAAGGAAGAAAATATTTCACAGCATCAGGCTCATATTCTTCTTACCTATCACAGGGCTGATATTTTTAGTAGGCGCTCTCTGAATACAAGCTGAGAGGTTAAACAGATTCATACTTGAAAATGTAGCTCCTGAAGCCACCCAAAGCTACGTTGCAAAGGCTTGTATCACCTATGCAGACTTTGAAATGGGCCTAAAAGTCTACTAGCAACTGATACAATAAGTATAAAGTTGGTGTTGTGCTGCCATTGAAGCTTTTCTCCCTAGAAATCTGGCCATTGCATTCTGTACAGTTGTGGTCTCCAAGCTGGCTTTAAAACTAATCCCATCTACAGCCTGTTGCAGCCAAATACATGGTCAACAGCCACACTTTTCCTTATAGTTCAGGATCACATATTTCCACTCACAACTGGCTATTTCCAGGACAGTGTTAATTTCAGGAATTTAAAGCATCCTTGGATAAAAAAAATTTCTCTCTCCTGATTTTTTATTTTATTTTATTTTATTTATTTATTTTGTCATAACAGTATATATAAGCATTAACATGAAATAAGTATATAATATATAAGCATATATATGAGCATAAGTATGTAATAACTATATTAATTGGATATAATGAAGAGGAACAATAGGACAGGAAACGGTAGGCACGTTGGTGCTTTTATGCACGCCCCTTATAGACCTCTTAGGAATGGGGTGAGGTCAATAGTAGACAGTTTTTGGTTGAAGCTTTGGGGATTTTGGGAAGAGACCACAGAGTCAGGTAGTGCGTTCCAAGAGTTAACAATTCTGTTACAGAAGTCATATTTTCTGCAATCAAGATTGAAGCGGTTAACATTAAGTTTAAATCTATTGTTTGCTCTTGTATTGTTGTGATTGAAGCTGAAGAAGTTTTCAACAGGAAGGACATTTCAATAGATGATTCTATGAGTTAAACCCAGGTCCTGTCAAAGGCAGGAGTTCTAAATTTTCTAAACCCAGGATTTCAAGTCTGGTGGCATAAGGTATTTTGTTGTTGCTGATGCTGGTAAGTTACCTATCTCCCACTACAACTTAGGATATAAAACCAATCTTTATATATTTCATTGCGAGGGAGCTCTTGGGTGATTGTTTATCTGTCTCCTTCTATCTTTCATTCTAGATGCTGTCTTAAGTTAAAATCAGCACTGGTGATTTCACTTTCACAGCTTGTTTGGCAGCAGTCTGAAAGAGGTTTGCCATTTCCTTTTGAAATTTTTAGACCTTGTCCAGCTAACAGTTTGAAATTCTTAGTGGCCACCTTATCCAATACTTAATCCTGCTTAGCTTCCAAGATCATGAAAAGTTGGTTCTCCATTTTTCTCTTACCAACAGTTGTGATTTCTGCATCACGTAACATAACTGGGATGGGGGGGGAGCTTTAAAAATAACTAAGACTTCATCCTCTAAACAATGAATTAAGTTTATCTTGCCCCTCATTCCCTAAACAAATATGATTCATTTATTGGCTAAAACATTTAGTGGGGAAAAGCTCAAACACCATTCTATATCTTGCCTACATTTTGCCATCAAAATCTTTGTAACAAAGCAAACGTTCTAATTCTCAGATCAACCATTCATTTTAATATAATATGTCATCGTATAAATACTAGTAACTAAAAGAATACATAAGCAGCATGAAGCTTACTTTAGAATTCTAAGAACATACAATTCTAAGAAGATTACACAAAGCTAAGAATAACACTGGTTAAGTATAGCCTACATATATTAAATCCTAATTATAGCTGCACTCTCTTTTCTTTAGTATTTGAATATTCAGAACTGCTATTTCTTTGCCAGAAGCACTTCTCATTTCACTCTAACTTCAGGACTCAATTAAATGATTCTGGATGCATTTTTTTTAATACCAAGTTTTAAAACATTTACAGTGCAAATAAATTATTTTATTTATTCATGTAGTTTAAGAGATTAGTTAATGACTTTTCCTAAAGCTAAAGGAAATGATTAGGGTTGTTTGCTATTAAAATTATAAGACAAATCCAGGCATACTGCTTTATCCATTTAAGAAGGCTTTTAAAAGCAATATAAAAAGGAGGAAGGTTTTATAAAATATACAATAGAATGCTTAGCTAGCTTTCCAGTCTTTTAGCCAGCCACTAATAATAGAAACATATACTACACTAAAAAAATGGAAAATATTAATTAGCATTTACCTCTAGATATAATGTCTTCAAACACATGCCTAATCATTTAACTACAGAGTAAATGAAAACAGCAGAATTTTGCAAAAAGATTGATGACAAGGAAAGGAAGAACTTCAGTTATAATTTATAAGTATTTTAAAGATATACTTTATAAAATGGTACATATATATTGCAATCATGTAACTTCATTTTCAAGTTGGCTGCAATTACAAAAAAAAGTTATATCATAATCCTAAGAATACTTTTAGACTATGCTTGTATGGCTCATAAAATTATAATTTTGTTCTAATTAAATAATAATAAATACTAATTTTGTGTATAATTAAATTTTATGAGGAGAGAAGTTTATGTCATCATCTCATTTTGTATATCCCTTTCCAACCATCACTGTATTTAATTGGTGTAAAATATTTATAGGTTTAATCTTTTAGGGGAAACATTTTCAAAAGAATCTTATTTTAGGAATATTGTACAGACCAAAATACAAGAATAATAAATAAAAGCCACAAATCATTGTATATGTAAGTAAAAAATATTAACAAAATATACAAATTCTAGCACTTAAAATATCCTGCTGCAGCATTAATTCTGCAGACATTTTCCTTCCAAAAAGAATCCACGAAGGAGGAAAAGCTGAAATAAATGCCCAGTATATTTTGAGTAATAATTCAAATATCTTGTCTGTTTTAATTAATAACTAATTTAAGATTTTCCTAAGAAGAAACTTAAACAAAAAAACTGGATTACTATGTAACAAGGCTCCAGCAGTTCCAGAGCTTCACCTTCATTGGAAAGGATGCTTCTGAGATAAAATCGGTCTCAAGTATAGTTTTAGAAGATATTGTTTGGAAGTGTACCACCTCTTCAGAAAAAAAGGCAGAGGTCTACTAAGATGATTAGTTTGATCCTGGTTGAACCAAACAGTGATGCAATATCACTCATTTGGCTTTTAGCGAATAGTTATTCTGTGAACAATAGCCATGATTTGCTGCCAAAATTTCATGACTGATTCTCAAAATTCCAAAACTGCGCAATAATCTAAAAATTACTTATCTCTGGTTTGAAAGAACCCTTGATTTATAATAAGAAAAAAAAACAAATGTACATAATACTCAGTTTCTTGCTCCACATACGTAATTTAATTGACAACCTACTCCATCTCTTTCTCCCCACTCCTTTCTAAATGAGGGATTTTTGCTGTGTGTGTGTGTATGGGGGGGAGAATGAACTATTAATATACATTCAACCACAAAAGGGGTGGGTTTGTAGGTCAAACAATATACAGTAGGTTTAAGTTATTGGGGACTTTTATCTATAGGAAATCCAGCCATTTTATCTCTTGCATAATTAATTGACTTTCCAGTTTTATTTTTGCACTTTTCTGAGGGAGTATTTGAAATAAAACAATTCTTTTTCGTAGCATACAATGGTAAAGCCAAACTTCATTGTCCAGAATCCTAATGTTTATAAAAACCTTGATACAGTGATCCTTTTCCTCCTCACCATTGATCTGGATTTCTACATTGTATAGTTGATCTGGATGGTTTTGAAGAGTGTGTAGCTCACTTGCTTGTATTTTGGCACATGTTGCTATGATCATGTTGTATCTATTCTTCAGGGCTTTCATTAAGAGTCAATTGCTCAGTGGCAAGGAACCTGTAAGTCAGTCTGGAGTTGACCACCTTAGGAGATCTTTCTGAAAGAAGCTGCTCTTGCTGCCCCCATTCTGTAAGATGAAGGAAACTGAGGCCAGAATGTGCTGCTTTTTTCCATCATGGCACCCATTATCTTTAAAGCATCTTCCTGAAAGCTAGACTGACCTGGGAGAAAATAATCTTTTTCCAAGGACCTTTGAGCAATGATTTTGCACTATTGTTAATTATTTTTGCTGGGTGTTTAAGCTATTATGTGCTGGATGCTTTGCTTTTTATTATGTTGATAGGGTTTAGGATTACCATATTTTTGTAAGCATGGATGTTTTATTATTTATTATTGTATATTATGCATGCTGCATAAGTTGGGAATTGGCTGCATACAAAATTAATAAATCATTAAATGCTTATATTAAAGTAAAATTATGAATACTTGCAGAAATACAGATTATTGCTAGTATGCCAATCAAATTACAGTGAAGAGTCTTTCTCACTCCTCCACCCAGAACTAAAGAAGCAAGCTTTGGAATTTATTCCTTCATCTTATGGTCACTTAGCTGGGAAAGAACCATTCAGTACAGAATGCATTTTTAAGTAACTGTTTAAAATAGGCTTTTTGTTTATTTAATAAATATATGCAACCAATTGAAAAAAGTGCCTTAATGTAATTAAAAAACAAAGTAACAATAATATAGTATTATATCTCAATTAAATAAATATAAAGCACATTTCTCATCCCAAATAGTTAAATGAAGCATGTTAGGGTATAGCACTGCAGCTTTAGAGTACTCTAAAGTTATTATATACCTACAGTTATAGAATAGCTATAATTTCTTTAAAAAATTAAAAATGGCAACCAAATTTGTTCAAGTGTTTTCACTTAAGGCTAAAACATTCTGTAATTTCAATGTAACAATAGGACAAGGGCCGTGGTGGCTCAGGCTGTAAGATAGCCTGTTATTAAAACACAGCTGCCTGCAATTACTGCAGGTTCTAGTCCCACCAGGCTCAAGGTTGACTCAGCCTTCCATCCTTTATAAGGTAGGTAAAATGAGGACCCAGATTGTTGGGGGGGCAATAAGTTGACTTTGTAAATATACAAATAGAATGAGACTATTGCCTTACACACTGTAAGCCGCCCTGAGTCTTCGGAGAAGGGCGGGATATAAATGTAAATAAAAAAAAAGAAGAAGAAGAATAGGCCATGCTTATGCAAGTATTGATGCCAGAAGTAATACTAAAAAAGAGAGAGAGAAAAATCCTTCTCTTTCTCATATATTCTATATTAGACCTTGAGGTTATCCAATAAAGTTGATTGGCAACATAGTCAAAGAAAGAAAGTAACTATAATTAATTTATAGAATTCTATTTTAAGATATTAATACCCACTAGCTTATTCAGCTGTAAAAAGCTGCAAGCTATGATCTATCTGCTAAACCCATTTCTTCAATTTTTGAACTAAGAAAAAGATAACATAGTTAATTGGTTCTATGACAATTCGCCACAGCCAACTTGCTAGGGCCAACTTGCTGCAGGACAATTCACCACAGCCAACTCACCAAAGGACAACTCGCTGTAGGACAAGAGTTACACCAATATCAAAGAAATCGTGGAATAGAATTGTTAAAAAAAGGATGCAAAAGGAGTGACAGAATGAATTGTGAATGGCAAAAACTAAAATATTTATTTATTTATTTTAAATAATTAAATAGAATTGTTAAATTGTCTCACAGCGAGTTGGTCATGGTGAGCTGGCCGTGGTGAGTTGGTTATGGTGAGTTGGCTGCAGCGAATTGGCCACAGCGAGTTGATTGTGGCAAGTTGTCCCATTCCGTGGTTAATTATCTTACAGTGTTGGACAGTACTGAAAATGCTGGATGGTTTTTCTAACTTTTCAACCTCTCCCCATTGTTCATAGCTCTACATTGCAATCCAGAGTTTCCTTTTCATGAATATCTGAGTTTCATTTTAGCAAACTAAGATTTATATAAAGGAAGGGGTGTTGAGAGAAAAAGGGAAGTTGATTCTCATTAATCACTTCTTATGGGATTCCCAATTCCATATCCCACAATGCTATAATTTTTAAAAGCTATAGGTGGCTTTAACAGAAGGAAGAAGAATCTGAAGAAGTCACTACATAAGATGGGCAGCTATATAAAGGTAATAAGTAAAGAAATTAATAAATGACTTTTGCATCTTTTCTCTAAATGAGAAGTATCTCATAAATGGTGATTCTATTTATAAAAATGTTGAAATGAATCCCTTCACAATCAATATGTGTTTGGTTTTTATATAATTTTATCAATTTTCACAAAAGATACACAATTAAAAGATAAACGAAGAGAAAATTGGATAAAAGAAAAAGACTAGGCTCAGAAAAGAGCAGATTAAAAAGAAGTAAAACAGAAAAAGAATGACTTTTGACTTTCTTTGGTAGAGATATAAGTACAAGACAGCATTGAACTCTTACTCTAACATTAACATATGTCTACATTACTTTGATAATCCATCAAACCCCAAAATCAGCTTTTCCTTTCAATTTCTTTCTATAGTGTTTTCCAATTAGAAACAAAGTTTGTCAATCTTTTCTTTAATCTACGCTATAAATTTTACCATCTTCGCCAGTTCCACCAGTTTACCATTCATCCTTCTACAGAAGAATTTCTACAAGTATTTGTGAGTTCTTCTACTTTTGTGCATTTAAAAGTCTAGTTGCCATTATTGTTATCATACTTTTTATAAAAACAAGATTCCTTTTGTTTGACCATTAAGCTCAAACAAAAAGCCTCTGATTTCAATTGCACATTCCCTTTCGCAGTCTTCTACATCAAAAAACATACTTGATCACAGTATTTCCTAGATTAATTTTTTTCCCCTCAGTTGGATTATATTTTGAACAAGTATCTGAAATCTCCTTATACGTTTTTGACAGTTTATTTGATGCCATGTACCAACGATACATCGCTTTATAAAAAATCTCTTTAAGATTATATTTCAATATAAATTTCATCCAATTCTTCTATATATATTTCTAACTGCATATTATATCTAAATATTTTTGCTCATTCTATCATACAGTCTTTAACTTGTTGCTGGCAATCCTTATGATTTATATTGCTATATTGATCATCAATTGTGTTGTAAATGTTGTACCTTGATGAACGTATCTTTTCTTTTATGTACACTGAGAGCATATGCACCAAGACAAATTCCTTGTGTGTCCAATCACACTTGGCCAATAAAAAATTCTATTCTATTCTATTCTAATTTGTCCTCTGTTTGTATGTCCTCTGTTTGAATTTTCAATAAAAGATTATACTTCTTAGCAATAATATCACCATTTGTACAGAGCTCCATATGTTTATATCTCTATATCTTGACCCTGGTGGCACAGTGGTTAAAATATAGTATTGCACGCAAACTCTGCCCATAGCCTGAGTTTGAACCCGATGGGTTCAAGGTTGACTCAGCCTTCCATACTTCCAGGGTGGATAATATGAGAATCCAGATTATTGTCAGCAATATACAAATAATTTTTACATTGTAAACTGCTCATAGAGTGCTGTAAAGTACTATAGGATGACATGTAAGGCTAAATGCTTTTGTAATATCAAATTCAGTTTTACCCTTTTCAAATCTACATATCATCTTGTCCAACTTACATCTTTCCATTAGTTGAGCATAGGGAAACTAAAGGGATGTAAAATCTTCTAATTCCAAGTTTCTTCTTGTTTTTAAATTAAATTATTGAGAATTTAATTAATTAATTAATTCCGTTTAGATAAACATTTTTGTTTAACTTAATTTCCCTCTAAAAACAGTTTCATGGATTGACAACCCTAAATGGATTTTAGGACAGTTTTTTTATACCTAATCCAAAATCTCAATATTATGGCACATCTATCAAAATAAGTTTTGAAATCCACATTCACCTTGATATTATCCAAGTACCAATAATAATGCCATTCATATCTTAAGTCATGTTGTTTCAAATTCAATAACCTTCCATTTCTTAAAGTCAGCCACTCTTTCATTCAAACTAAAAAACAAATTATAAGACACAATTTCAAATTTGTAAACCTTTCTTTAACATTCTGCTGGCATTTATATTTAATTCTCAGTTTCTTGCCTTGCCAAAGAAATTTAGAAATATATTTTTGCCATTGTTTAAATTGTATTTGTAATTTGTCTGTCAGGGTTCGAAGTAACATCCCCAACCAATGAAGACTCCAAAGCCAGCAGTTCCTCAAAGTTCCATTTTATTAAAGATGTCATATTGGCACATTTATCAATAATTATTTTGGTTTTAATTGTAGGTTAATAATCAAAACTATACTCCATTGGTCTTTTTTAAAACAGAAGTTATACATTTTTTACCCAATCTTACAAATCAGATACCCCAATATATATGGGGCATTTATATTCCTCATTAAAGTTTATAATACATACTCAAGGAAAGAATTTATCAATGTCCTTAGCTGTAACTTCCAAAGTGACATTTTCTTTCTCAATGTCTCTAGACCAGGGGTAGTCAACCTTTTTATATCTACCGCCCACTTTTCTATCTCTGTTAGTAGTAACATTTTCTAACCGCCCACTGGTTCCACAGTAATGCACCATGTATCGTCATCTGCGCATGCCTCTTGCTCATCATGGATTGGGTTTGTGAGGGGCTCCACCTACCAGCTCTGCTTGTCTGTTACAGCTGGGTGGTGTGGGGGCAGATGCGTGAACTATTCTGGGACAAGGCTCTTTTGTTTGCAGTCGCACTATAGCGCCATTTAGTTTCACTTACGTAATGTGAACTAAACTTATGCGCGGGCGATACAAATAGTATATTTTCAGAAATTTAAATTGTCATGGGGAATTTTATGAAAACCTAATGAAAATGTTTTTGAATAATGCTATGAAAATTTTTAAAAAGTCAATTAAATTTAAAAAAAGGAAAGTGCTTCAGTATCAGACAAAACCCTACCGCCCACCATGAAAGCTGGAACGCCCAGTAATGGGCGGTAGGGACCAGGTTGACTATCACTGCTCTAGACAACCAATCATGGCGAGGTAAATTAAAAACAAACAACACCACAAAGCCTGTTCGAAGCTTCAGATTGTAATCCCAGATTGTTAAAAAGAAATTGTCTAACTTTCAGTCTTTGAAAAATAAAACAAAATTCTTTCCATCTAAATCTTTTAAAACTCTTTTCTTCCAAATGTTTGCCAGTCCAGCAAGTGCCAATAAGAATTTCCAATATTTCAATTTAAATGCAGCTCAAAAAATAATGAAAGCTTCTGAAGCTCTTCTCTAAGTACTTCTTAGAATACTTAGAGAAGTACTTCTCTAAGCCGAAAAAGTCCTATCTTTAACTATAGAGTTGAATAAATCAAAAATATGATTAATAAATGAAGAAGTATGGTCCTTGTGTCCATAGTTTTGGTTACATTGCAGATGTAATCTTGATGCTGATCCCAATGCCCCTGCTGTTCAGCTCATAAGTCAACTGATGAAACCTCCATTTCTGTAATTTAGTCATGAGGACAAATAGCCCAAGAGCTACATGTATTGATTCCTGGATTCCAACTTTGATGCTGAGGAAGAAAGAAGCCCTCTTTTTGTACAGAGACCAAACAGGGGTTGGGATGTTGTCTTCAAAGGCATCAGAGGCATCTAAACCACCATTTTCCACACTGAATGTTATAATCAACCTACAGAATGGGAACTGCTCTACATTGTTTTTATGACTTATAACTAACTTCCCCCAATTGGAAAAGGATCATGTGATCGAGATATAATAAAATAAAATAACATATACATTATATTTTATATTTTTGATTCAAAAAAAGAATTTAGTTTTTGAGGTTCAATTTTTCTCTGACATCCACAGAGTCTCACTTGGCAGCCCTTTTCAAAGTTACCAGGTTTCATTTAGATTAATATAGGTGAGCTGGCAAGCTCTCTGGATGATTTGAAATGATTCTTGGCAGATAAAGCTGCTTACTTCAGAATAGTATGTCCGAGATGATAATAATGGCTGGACCTTGTGCTGTTAAATGGGATTCTTTGAAGCTCATTGACCCCAAGGCAATGATTTCTGCAGCACAAGCTTTACCATCTTTGAACTAGATCCATGATTTTCCTGGCTTTACTAGTCAGGCAGTCACAGGCTAAAAGGCTGGGTGACAGGAATGTGAATGATTTTTGATGGAGGGAATAATGCTATCTAGACTAAAAGAGGTGGTCATTTAAAGAAACCTTCCCTGGAGCCTACTATTTTTGAAAATGCTCACCTACTCTTCAACCTTCCAGAAAGCCCTTAAATATTCCAAGACATAAGATTTTTTTTCCAGAAAAAGGTCAATATAAATGATTATATCCCCAAATTAAATGGATTTGATATACTATGCAAGTGTCAATCATATGCACTGGATTATAAATACTGCGCCCTATGCTATGTTCTCACACAATTGAAGGTTTCTAGAGCAGCAGTTCTAACAGATCATGCTGACATCAAGAAGCAAGATTGTTTTTAAACAGTCTTGCACTGCAGTAAATGCTGCTGATTTGAGAGCAAAACAATGCCTGTGAACAGAACAATCATTATGAAGAAGTAACTAACATATGGAGAAGCAAGACAGATTGCATTTCTCCTTGAACTGATTTGTGGGGGTAACTCTTAACAACATAAAGTCCCCTAATTCACACCCCCAAAACCATGGACTTCCATCCAAAAACACTGTTTTTATTAAATCTCAGATTCTTAAAAAGATTGATTAATTATGTGCAATAATTCTACTAGATCTTCTTCAGGACAACAAAAGATACTTGTGCTAATATTTGTCAGAATAAAGAAAGGTGATTTCCAAAAGAACAAAAGTCTATTCTTACAACCAATGTTCTGCTGTCAGTTGTCTCAAGTTGATTTTGACAGAGTAGAAAGATTTCCAAGAAAGAAAAAGGAGCAGGAAGGTTTTTACAATGAGAAAACTTCAGGTATTGTTTCAACTTTTTATGAGATGAGGTTCCCTCCCCCTTTAATAATTTAAAAATTATTCTTGTGCAGATTACTTTCAGAAGTACAAATTGGAACAGTTGATATTAATGAAAATTAAACACATTTATCTCCTAACCTTACATTCAAAATGGTATTACATTTTCTGCTGATCTAGAGAAAGCTTAAATGATATTTCTAGCTGAACAATTTTTTGCAATAGCTATAAACATAATGTCTTTGAGTTGATTTGTATAATGTTTAATAGATTCTGAAGCTGTCATACTTCCATAAAACTTGTGTTTTAGAAACAATTACACACACCAAACCAAACATCTGTCAACTATCATGTTGCAAATTGACTGCAACAAAAAAGGAAGGCAAAATTTGCAATTGTATATCTTTTTAAGACAAGTTAAATTAATCTGTTTAACAACCCTGAAAGAAATTCAAACCATCAATATTATGCATGCCATTCACACATTTTTCTTTATGGTATAGTAAACTAGAAATTCTGACACACATTATGTCTGTTTCTTCAGTTTTTAGAAGTAATTCAGTTTGTTTATACCAAAAATATGACGAGGTAAGTTTCTGGGAAACTGAACTATCAATTCATTGTACAATTAGCTAATTAAAATTGTAGAATATTGTCACTTGCAAAAAGTAACTAGAAATTTTCCTTATAGGATCCTAACCCCCTGAATGATGATGTCAGTGACAGCTGAAGCCTGGCTTTGCAGGATAACTTTAATCTTTAGATTAAAAAATATTATTATATATGTGCATTCACATATATAATAATAAAGTTAAAATTAATCAAGTCTGTTGAATGCATCAACACACTCAGTTCTCTAAATAGCAGTTTATGATGAAGGGTGTAAAAATGGCACATTATTTTAGCATCTTTTTTTGCAACTGTCTGTTAACTTTTATTACATGCATAGAGTGAATAGCTGCAGGAAGAAACATGGCTAATTCAGAGCTACTTTGGTTGAAATCCACAAACAAGAAGCATTTGTTTCCTTGCAAGTGTTCCTGTTTATTTTAAAAGAAATTAAATATAAAGGGCATCATGAGAGGGAACCAAGTTTAGGACCTGCCAAATTAAGGAAAGGGTGGATAATGAGTTCCATCCCCAAGACTTTTTTAAAGAAAGGAAAAGAGGCACAGTGAGCAAGATGATGGTATTAGTGCCAAATATTTCCCTCCCTGGGTATCAGATCTTGGATCTCCAGAACATCATTTGTGACATTATAAATATATATTGTGTATTTCTGTTACTGTATTTACAATGAATATTATGTTATATTCTATTTTAAGTGATACCAAACAATATTTAGTTTAGATCAATGCACTAATATTTTTTCTTTAAATGTTCTTGTATCACAAAAGAACTGTTCAAAAATCCTTTATAATTAAAGAACTTATAAAAGATTGTTTGAAGTAAATATAAATAGTAAATATATACAAATGCAGGTTTTCATGGCTGGTATTTGCTGGGCTGTATTAAGCTTCAGGTTTCCAAACCACAATCTCAAAATCATGAAGCTTGAACACAGTCCAATATATCTAAAGAGTAATTTATTAATTTAAGGCAAAATTTTGCTTTTTTATTTAACTAGATAAAAAGCTGTTGGAGAACAAATAAAAAAAATAACAGATTCTTAAGACTTCATAATTTGTACTATCTTTGCAATGTAAAATCTGATCCAATAAAACAATATATTAACATTTTTTCTTTCCCTGTCTGCAGTTAGGTTTAAAGCAAACTATCTGAATAGAATGAAATAGTATTCCAAGTATTACATCATCTTCAAATATATACAAAAAATAAATCAGTAATATCAAAATGAACAAAAATTTCTGACCTAAATTATTGTTACAATTGGCAAGGATAATTTTATAGAGTTTTTAAAAACCTTTCTCACTGCATATGATCTTTTCTTTGCATGGGAACATAATATATGCCATCTGTTAACCTCATTGACACTTACTCATTATGCCCAAGATAAAACAAATCTAGTTTCCTCCTTATAATATGAAGGACAATGAAGGACAACCTATACTTCAGCTGTTAAATAGAACATCAAACACAAGTGTTTTTCTTTCTTTCTATAATATCTTCATTGCTAGATAATACTCCATTCCCGCAAACTAGATTATGAAATACCATACGCTTAGCAACAACAGAATGGTTTTCTATTTTACATTGTTACATTGCAGAATTCTTATTTTGAATGTATCTATCTATCTATCTATCTATCTATCAATCTATCTATCTATCTAATTTTCTTAAGTCAAACAATGACTCCTCAGCAAGCATTAGTCAACAGTTTCACAGATTAGTTAAATGTTATTCAGACATAAGTCCAACTAATTTGTAGCCAAGATTGCATGGGTTCTTTTCATTACTGCAGTTGCCTGAGACATTTGTATAGAATATTGCATTCATAAATTGTTTAATAATTCTTATCATGTATCTGTCAACAGGGTTGCCGACCCTGTTAGGCCATGGGAGGAGCTGCTATGTATTTGGAAAACTAACATAGATTATCAGTGTGTGAGAAAGTGAAATTTTCTGATACTCATCAAGCGTCCCTGACACGAGTGACGTTGAGCTGGCCACGCCCACACTGGCCCCCTGAGGTCAAACACAACCCTGATGCAGTCTCAATGAAATCAAGTCTCCCCCAGCTTTAAACTATCACTAATTCTCTGTCATTTATGAAGACTTTAAACCAATCTCTCTCAAAATATGAGTTTCAGATATGTTGGCTACAAGTTCTTCACTGGGAATTGTGAAAAGTGATATCTAAAACATTTTGAGGGTACCAGATAGGAAAGCTGATCCAAGCATATGTTTACTGCAGTTACCCTCAGGAAAATCAGTAGCAAAAATAAAGTGATTTTTTGCAATGTAATACATAACTTATTATAAGATTTTTAAATACAGCAGGAAATCTGAATTCTACCCACTTCTTAGGATAGTTTGCAAGAATTCAAAAGTATGCTTGTCTGTCACAATTTTGCCAATATGCAAAGACCCTGTCAAATGATTAACCATAAGAAATATACAACCCACATAATTCTTCAATATACAAATAATTTAGTGGCAGATTAAAATATATTTAATATTCAAACTGTTCACGCAAGGAGGATGTTTTGCAGTTGTGGAGTATTTTGATTTTTTATTTTCATCTCAGAATGTATTATTTTATTTATTTTTTATTTATTTAATTTTGTCATAACAATATACACAAGCATCACACAAAAAGATTATATAATATATAAACATATATATGAGGAGAAACAAGGAAGTATATAAGAAGAAAAAACAATAGGACAGGAACGGTAGGCACGTTTGTGCTCTTATGCATGCCCCTTAAAGTCCTCTTAAGAATGTGGTGAGGTCAACAGTAGATAGTTTTTGGTTAAAGCTTTTGGGATTATGAGAAGAGACCACAGAGCCAGGTAATGTGTTCCAAGTACAGATAACTCTGTTACAGAAGTCATATTTTCTGCAATCCAAACTGGAGCGGTTGACATTAAGTTTAAATCTATTGGTTGCTCTTGTATTATTGCAGTTGAAGCTGAAGTAGTCTTTAACAGGAAGGACATTACAATAGATGATTATATGAGTTAAACCCAGGTCCTGTCAAAGGCGACGGAGTTCCAAGTTTTCTAAACCTAGGATTTCAAGTCTGGTGGGATAAGGTATTTTGTTGGTTATGGAGGAGTGGAGAACTCTTCTTGTAAAATATTTCTGGACACGTTCAATTGTATTGATGTCAGAAATGTGGTATGGGTTCCAGAAAGGCGAGCTGTAATCAAGAAGTGGCCTAGCAAATGTTTTATATGCTCTGGTCAGTAGTGTGGTGTTTTTGGAAAAGAAGCTATGCAAGATTAGGTTTACAACTCTTAGAGCCTTTTTTGCTATGTAGTTGCAGTGGGCTTTGGCATTTAGATCATTAGATATGAAAACTCCAAGGTCTTTAACAGGGTGGGGGTCATCTGAAACGTAATGTCCATCAAGCAAGTACTTAGTGTTTAGGTTCTTTTTTCCAATATGTAAGACTGAGCATTTGCTGATTGAGATTTGGAGTTGCCAAGTTTTAGACCAAGCGGTTAGATGATCAAGGTCTTTTTGAATGGTAGATGTATTGTCAGTGGTGTTAAATAGTTTGACATCGTCAGCAAAGAGAACACAGTTACTTGAGATATGGTCACAAAGATCGTTTATGTATAGTATAAAAAGTGTTGGTCCAAGAACGCTACCTTGAGGAATGCCACTCTTGACAGGAACAGGATTTGATAGAGCATTGCCAATTTTAACCACTTGTTGTCTGTTAGACAGAAAAGCAGATATCCAATTGTGAAGGGGTCCTGAAATGCCATAGGATTTTAGTTTTAGGAGAAGTTTATCATGTACTACCGAGTCAAAAGCTTTGCAGAAGTCTATGTAGATTGCATCTATTGCTTTGCCTAGATCAAGATTTGTAGTCCATATGTTTTTACAGTGGAGAAGTTGTAAGTTGCATGATAATTTTTTTCTGAAACCAAATTGTTTATTAGAGAATAGGTTGTGTATTTCTAAATGGAAGGCAATGGATTGGTTGATGACTGATTCCATTACTTTGCAGGTGACGCAGCATAGAGATTGGTCTGTAATTTTCAACTAAGCTGGGGTCTCCTTTTTTGAAGATTGGGATGACTGTGGCTAGTGACCAAAGATTGGGAAGGGAACAGGCGTGAAAGCTTTATCAAAGATTATACTTAGGGTTTCTGCTATATTAGTGGAAAGTTTTTTTAAGAAGTATGCACATATTACTTTAAAGATGATGTCATATTCTTTTAAAAGGAAATAGCACTGAAGGCATTTTCTTCCTTTAAGTACATGGAAGTATGATTATGCCGGCAGTTTTTCTTGAAAGTAAATCAAGCAGCACACTTAATGGCTTCATGCCACATTCACAAAATAGAATAACTTTCCTTCGATGTGCCACTCATATTTTATATATTAATGCCTTGCTTGCATTCAATATTATATAGTTTTTCAAGAAAATACTGTTATAGTGAGTCTACCAATTCAATGATACAAAAATCTAGATGATTAATACACAACAAAGGATAAATAAAATTCTCTTTTCTGTTACCTAGAGGTCATTCAGATCTTTGCAGCTCAAATAGATCTAAGTCCTCATTTAGTGACTGTCTCTTTGAGCAGCTTACAGTGACCATGGTGATGAAAAAGTAATTTTGTGACCAGTCTTTGCATTTATGCCCTTTGTAGGTCTATAAAGCAAAGGAAAGCTGAAGTAGGATTGTAAAATTGTGATATTTCACTTTCCAATCTCTTCACTTAGCAACCAAAGTGACTGTCACTAAACGTGAACATTTGTTGCTGATATAATGACTGCCTTATAGAAAGTGATAAAAAGATAATAGGTCAATATGTGATCTGTGTTTCTTTTGCATAAGATCAGTCATAATTCTGCTGTTTTATTGCTTTATTAACCAAGCAGTTAAGTTTGTTTGTCTCAAAATATACATTTCTAAATGCACTTTCTTTCAAAAATAAAATCTGGAAGATATTTTGACAATTTTCTCTTTTTTAGTTGAACATTTATGAGTGTGCAAGCAGTGTATAAGTAGATTTTCATAGCACATTAATCAATAGGAAGTCAAATGGTCAGTTTATTTTAGGATTTCATGGATTTCATTGAAAGTGAGGTGCCAAAAGCTATGGCATAGATGGGAAGAAAAGCACACAAATATCAATAACTTTTTATTCAAAAATAATCCTGAAGAAGTGTGCCTTTCGAAAAAAATGTGTCAAAAAGATAATATGTTTAAGAATTATATACAGAAAAAGTACTACTTTGGCATAGTTGTATTTTTCCGTCAAAAATACACACTAGGGAAAATGCATACAAAATTGTGTATGTTAAACAAATAGCAAATGACAGTTATGATACATTTCCCTGTACTTTAAAAATATGCAGAAAATTGATGGACTTGAATAATACATGGAAGCCTAAACACTGATACTTATTCCACATATTTCTAATTCATGCTGCTTTACACAAAGATAACTTAAAACACATTAATCATGAATGATCTTGAATGTAATAATGTAAAATTACTTTGTGTGTTATATGCTGTATGAAATTTTAGATGATCTTTTTTTCTGGAAAATGTAATCTGTGATATCCAACACTATCTTAAAAGAAATCTAACCAATTTTCCATTGACATACAAAGTTATTTATTCAGCCTGAGAAAACCCCCAAGGACCAGAAGCCAGACCACAGCTGCAACATTAGCCATTTCAAACCCCTCCAATCCATACATACAGCAGACAGACACCCACTATGAAGATGTAGCACGACCACAAACACTAAGCCAAACAACAGCAATGCAGCTCACCAGCTCAAATCCCCCTGCAACTCAGATTAATCTGAGCACAACCAAACCCCCACCCAAACAGGACACACCCCCAGCCAATCAGAGCACAAAAAAACCTCCATCCAATCAGAGCACAGCCAAGCTCCCACCCAATCAGTTCAAACCCCCACTAGCAGTTAAAAAGGAAGAAACAGCTGCATTCACACATTGCTCCCAGAAGCACGAAGCTGAATCCTGAAGATGACGAATGAGACTTCGTCGAAACGTCGCCAAGACACTTCTAATTTTACACGGGAGAAAACCCGAACAACCAAAGACCTATATATATATATATATATTTTCTGAGGTTTTCGCGGGTGTTTGTATGTAGGTCTTTGGTTATTCAGGTTTTCTCCCGCGTAAAATTGGAAGTGTCTTGGCGACGTTTCGACGAAGTCTCATTTGTCATCTTCAGGCTTCAGCTTCGTGCTTCTGGGAGCAATGTGTGATTGCAGCTGTTTCTTCCTTTTTAACTGCTAGTGGGGGTTTGAACTGATTGGGTGGGAGCTTGGCTGTGCTCTGATTGGCTGGGGGGGGTTGTGCTCTGATTGGCTGGGGGTGTGTCCTGTTTGGGTGGGGACTTGGTTGTGCTCAGATTAATCTGAGTTGCAGGGGGATTTGAGCTGGTGAGCTGCATTGCTGTTGTTTGGCTTCGTGTTTGTGGTCGTGCTACATCTTCATAGTGGGTGTCTGTCTGCTGCATGTATGGATTGGAGGGGTTTGAAATGGCTAATGTTGCAGCTGCGGTCTGGCTTCTGGTTCTTGGTCATGCTTCATGATTAGTGTGGATTTGGGTCTGCTTTCTGGGTGGATGTGTGGTGGTGACATCCTGTGTGGACCTCGTGAGTGTGGGTCTGGTGTCATTCCTTGTGTTAGGGACTCGTTTGTCAATAAGGGCGGGTTTCCAAATGGCTGGTAGGCGGGAGGTATCATCTCGTTTGTTCATGCTGTGTGGGCGTTTTTCTATCTCGATGGCTTCTCTGATTATTCTGTTGTTAAAGTGTTCAGTTTTGGCGATAGTTCTGGTCTTTTTAAAGTCAATATCATGTCCTGTGACTTTAAAGTGTTGGACCAGGGAAGAAGTTGGTTCCTCTTTTTTGACTGAGTTCTTGTGTTCTTCAATGCGTGCACTTATTCTTCTGTTGGTTTGTCCAATGTATGTGGTGGGGCAGGCGGTGCATGGGATTTCATATACTCCTTGATTTTCTAACTCAATTTTGTCTTTGGGGTTTCTTAGGATGGTGGATATTTTTTGGTTTGTGCAGAATGCTGTCTTGATGTTGTGTTTGTGGAGGATCTTGCTGATTCTGTCTGTGGTGCCTTTTATATATGGGAGGAGGACTGTGCCGTTTTCTTGTTCTCTGTCCTGGATTTTAGTGGGGGGTTCTTTTTGGATTAGTTTGGTAATCTTATTTTTCTGGAATCCATTGGATGTTAGTACGTTTGTGAGAGTGTGTAGTTCGGTTTTTAGGTGTTGTTCGTCAGCTAAGCGTTTTGTTCTAGAGATGAGTGTCTTGGCTATGGAGTTGATCTGTGCTGGGTGGTGGTGTGAGAGTGCGTGCAGATAGCGGTTTGTGTGTGTTTTCTTCTGGTAGGTGGTGTGTCCTAGGGATCCATTGGATTTCCTGTAGACTTAGACACAAACAGTCTTCCAATAACTTTCTGGCTTATTCATAGGTTCTTTCATAGATGGTAGACAGTAGCCATATTCTTTTTGGAGAGTAGTGGCTTTCTACTTGCAACCCTGCCATTCATTCCAATGTTGTTCAATATTGTCTTGACAGTATTTCATGAACACTAGCAACACAAGGGGGCACTGAAAAGCAAGGCAAGAAAGCCTTTAGAGAAAGAGTGCAGGCTGGTGGGGACTTTCACCTCCCTTAACTCAGTCTGGCTTTGGAAACCAGAGTGGAAAGCCCAGGCTCGCTGTGAATTGTCCCTGCGGTGAGTTGGCTGGTGCAAGGTGCTGCCAGGTGGTGGTAGCCAGGTAACTGTGGCCAGGTGGTGGCAGAGAATTGTCCCATTCTATCTGGCTCTTGGAGTTATTTTGGAAAAGTAACAATGGGGATGCATTGCCTCTATTTGAATACAATCTGCCTGATAGTGGAGAAGTGGAATCCAAACTCTTCAGAAAAGTTTTGTAACCATTTTCAAGCTGGTGAGAAAGTATTTTTCAGAGATCCTCAGAAATAACAATTTTTTAAGACAGGATACCATTGTTTAATTATTGTTTAAGACATGATAAGGGATGCAATGGCTCAGTGGCTAAGACACTGAGCTTATCGATTGAATGGTCGGCAGTTTAGTGGTTCAAATCCCTAGTGCCACATAACGGGGTGAGCTTCTGTTACTTGTCCCAGCTTCTGCCAACCTAGCAGTTCGAAAGCACGTAAAAAATGCAAGTAGAAAAATAGGGACCACCTTTGGTGGGAAGGTAACAATGTTCCGTGTGCCTTTGGCATTTAGTCATGCCGGCCACATGACCATGGAAATGTCTTCGGACAGCGCTGGCTCTTTAGCTTTGAAACGGAGATGAGCACTGCCCCCTAGAGTCGGGAACAACTAGCACATATGTGTGAGGGGAACCTTTACCTTTACCTTTTAAATAACACAATGCCGGGTATTTATTATCAAAGCCTGATCTTTATAACACAGGGATGTTATAAAGATCAGGCTTTGATAATAAATACCCGGCATTGTGTTATTTAAATCAGGCAGGACCTCTCACACTTACATCTGATTATCATCCCAATTTCCTTTCAAATGAACTGATAATTCTAAAGGTTCAACATTTTTGCCATGTACACATATATATAGCTTTGGGGTATTTTGAGCAATAAATAAATTAACAAGTTAATTAACAAATTAACAATAAATTAAACAAATTATTATTTGTTTAAGTGGGTTCTCTTTAGTTTTAGGACGTGTGAACATATCATTTTAAAAGTCATATTAATGTAGCAATATTGAAAATTCAAAAGGTTTAACAAACTTTTAAGCACCACTTTAAGTAACATGTCCTTCTTACATATATCATGAACTATTTGTGATCATTACTTCAAACAAAATTTTACAGAGATTGACACTGGGTAGAATTTGATTTAAATGACTGTTGGCATTTTCTATATTGACTTTAGTTCTCATGCTGAAAGAAGTTTGCTTGGGAGATTTACTAGCAAAGATTGGACTTAGCCGTTCACCATAAACTCAATTTATCATCAGCCACTACTTTAACAGTTCGATCTAGTAGAAAAAAATATGCTACAGTATTCATTAATTATTTGACACATCTGCTTGGATATGGTTAAGATTATGCAGTTACCACATACATATTTCACTGCAGGCTGACAATATTCCTGTATTATCATGAATATACATTCATAATTCTCTTAAAACCCAACTTGATTCCAAGCAAGGAGTTTTTAGGGGATTTTCATAGTATTGTTGGGATGAAAGAAATCTAAACTTCCTTTCTTTCTGAAGTTGTACTTTCCTTCAGGCAGTCCTCAACTTACAACCACAATTCAGCCCAAACTTTCTTTTGCAAAGTGAGACAGTTGTTAAGTGAGTCACATGCCTTTTCACAATCTTTATTATCACCATTAAATAAATCACTGCAGTTGTTAAGTTAGTAACACCGTTGTTAAGTGAATCTGGTTTCTGCATTGATTCTGTTTGTGAGAAGGTTACCAGAGGGACTCACATGACCCCAGCATACTGCAACCATCATAAATATGGTCAATTCCCAAATTTTGATCACATGATCATGGGGATGCTGCAATTGTCGTAAGTGTGAAAAACGATCATAAGTCACTTTTTTCTGTGACATTGTAAATGAAATTGCAAGATTAAGATGCTCAACTAGAAATAATCTCTACATCTACTTTGTAAAATGTAATGGTTAAGAACTTAAACTGACATCTTGACACTTGGCTGAAAAATTGCTTTTTACTAATCAATCTATATAACTTAGCAAGTAAGAAAGAAAGTAAAATACATATACTGAAAACTCAATTTCTTTGAGCAGCGTGGAATTTTAAATAAACATGAAAAAGTAGGCACTCCTGACCTTCTTTCAGATATTAAAGCAAACTTGAAAAAATGCCACTGAAACTAATGATGTGTTTATTTCAAGGACCAGAAAGAACTTCAGTGCTTAAAACAATGTCTTTGTATTTCCACTTGTATAAAGGATTTCTACTTATATAAAGGATTGTGTTCAACAAAGGACCTGTCACTTGAAAACCTGTTGCTGACAATCTTAGCTCCATATCAAACAAACAGTGGTCTACCTTTTGGAGCTAGTCAATGAAATAAAGACAGGTTGTAAACATCGGATTAAATCTACTGTCAAATTAGAACGCCCATTGCAATCTAGCCATTGTTGGATGTCCTAGTCAGTGTCTTAAAGGGCAAAGAAATCTTTGAGGCAGAATGATCCTTACATTTCATTCACTACTTCATATTGTCTTATTGTTACCTTCTAGTTCATTTCTCATACACACTGTATAACTTCAATGAACAGATGGAGGAGGCTAGACAACTAAATGGAACAATTGAGGAGTTAAGACCGTTCAATATGCATTTAACTATTAAGAATATTCAAATATTTTGTGGAACACTTGATTTTAATGGCCAATGAGAAATCCTGAGATAAATGTTGGTCAGAGACATGTTAACAATATTGGAAAGTGGTTTTTTTTTACTGTAGCTATGTGCTTTTAAAATCAAAGTATATCTGTAAAAGTTTACAGACCAATGTAAACCTAAGAATTTTTAGGAATATTTTTTAAATTAGGGTCTCTATTAAAAGTTATCCAAATCCCAAAACAATTTAGGCTTGAATATATTTAAAACATGAATATATTTGATATTTCTAGATGTCACTGTTAGTGTAGTAGTAATTTATAAATTAAACTTTGTTGAATCAGACATTCTAAAAGTAAATACTTCATTGTCTCCAGCAATAAATAGCTTATGTTCTAATCATTTGGACTTATGCTTGCTTTGTGATGAAAAAAAGGTATACAGGCAGTCCCTGCTTATTGACTGGTCACTAACAAGGAATGATGGGCTCAGGAAGAGTGCTTTAAGGTCTGCAAGCATTTCCAACTGCTACAAAAAACCTTTTCCACCATCATCACCTCTGTGATCCCATGATCACAATATGATACTTGGAGACTTCTTTCAAGTTACAGCCTTTTGACAAGAGCACCCTGATGATGTGATTGTCGTTTTCAATCTTCTTTGCCAGTTTCCCCAGAAAGTCAATTGAAAAGCTGGCAGGGAAGTTTGCAAACTACACTAAAATTTGACACTATAAAGCAGGGCTGTCAAACTCGGGGCCTGCAGGGGAGATGCGTCACACACTGGCCACCCCCACGCCCAGTTTAGGGAACGGGGAAAAGTCCCAATATGTCAAATGACACTGCCCTGATGATGACACCCCTGCTATAAAGGATTTTAGCACACTCTGTGTCTCTGTACTTTGCTTCCCTGCCTTTCTATGCCTACCCTAAAATGGGAACATGTAACTGGAACTTACCAGCACTATTCTAGACCATGTAAAAGAAAAAGAAATCCTTGATGTAGAAGAGCAAATGCAATACAGATAATTACCCCTTTTAAACATCTGCCTGACCCATTTTTGTCTTCTCCTCCATGGAGCAGAAAGATTGTTTAAACAAGTTGTCTCTTCCTGCATCCTTTTCTCCCCAGTGCAGTGCTTCTTTAAAAAGTGCTAACCACAAGTTAACAAGCTCAGCTCTGTGATCTTAATGAGTTGATTAGTACCCACCAGCTGGCTCAGGCTACTGCCTGATGATACCCTATTCAGTTTTACACTTTTGTTTGCCTCCTAAGTAGCTCATAACCACAAGTGCACTAGGCAATCACTGCTAGCACATTTATTTCAATATGTATTCCCCATTGTATGCCTACTTACTCTTCTGTAATCCCTTCCTCTCCAAAAAAATGTAAATACAAACATTTATTCTCTTCCTGCTAATTATCCCAGAGCTGAGGTAAGCATTCCAAATAGAGAAAGAGTGGGGGAAAGCAACTATGGGGTTTACCCAGCTTCTTCATAAGTTGAGTTTTGGAAATCTGCCTGTTGTTTGCAGTCATCCAGATGTTTCAGGTTATAGCCTTCCGATTCTGTAAAGCAGGAGTGTCAAACTGGTGGCCCGCGAGCCAGATGCATCATGCACAAGCCACACCAACCCCAGCTCCGCGAGGGGAAAAAATGTCACATCACATGACAGCAACGTGACACTGCGAGTTTGATACCCATGCTGCAAAGCAAAGAATAGAATAGAATAGGAATAGAATAGAATTTACTGGCCAAGTGTGATTGGACACACAAGGAATTTGTCTTGGTGCATATGCTCTTAGTGTACATAAAAGAAAAGATACGTTCAAGTAAAATCATAACCACAGTCACAGTGATGTGATTTTCACTTAGTGGCTGCTGTGCAGCAGCCACTCAGCAGAGTAACCAGAACACATTGTGGTCACTGAATGAGAACTACCTCAAACATTAACAAAAACAAAATTAATAAATGCTACATTTTTTAGCATTTTTAATAAATGATACATTTTTGTATGGTCCAATATTTGTGTCATTAATTTTTACCTATAGATCTTAATTTAGATTTACTATTTTTTATTTCTCTGACAAGGCATATAGTCAATCAAAGACTACAATAAAATTGTTTTTATTTTTTTCTTTTGTGATCTAATGCCACAAGAATATTTAGACTGTGTATGTATGTATGTATGTATGTATGTATGTATGTATGTATGTATGTATACTCTATATGTGTGGATAAATACTATTTTGAATTATATTTTAAAATTGTAGAATTAGAAGCTTTGCTTCAGATTATATATGTTACTGAAATATGTCATAGAAATAGAACAAAATGCATGAAAATGGATGTGAAATCTAGAAAATAGCAGTGGAACAATGGTAAAGTTTAAGGAAAAATATTCATAAAATTTACACTAAGATGGACAAATCATAGAACTATTTTGAATACCACAACTTTTTCACACAAGGATTTAAATTTAAAACTCAATAGGAAAATTTATTTTTCATTATTCGGCTTTTCCAGGTAAATAAGTTGTTTCTTTGCAAAGTTTAAATGCAACAATTGTTAAACTTATCATTGCCTTCTTCCACTATTTTTCACTGAAATAAACCATTACCAAAGTCCTTTGTTTTAACATGCATGTTGGAACTTCCTTATGTCTAACTTATCTTTGGATGTTTTATGTATTTAAGATTGTTGAAAAAAAGAAAATAGTAGTTACGCTATTGCTATTGTCCATTAATATATATATACAGTGGGGTAAAAAAGTATTTAGTCAGCCACCAGTTGTGCAAGTTCTCCCACTGAAAAAGATGAGAGAGGCCTGTAATTGTCATCATAGGTATACCTCAACTAGGAGAGACAACATGAGAAAACACATCCAGAAAATCACATTGTCTGATTTGTAACGAATTTATTTGCAAATTATGGTGGAAAATAAGTATTTGGTCACCAACAAACAAGCAAGATTTCTGGCTCTCACAGACCTGTAACTTCTACTTTAAGAGGCTCCTCTGTTCTCCATTCATTACCTGTATTAATGGTACCTGTTTGAACTTGTTATCAGTATAAAAGACACCTGTCCACAACCTCAAACAGTCACACTCCAAACTCCACTATGGTGAAGACCAAAGAGCTGTCGAAGGACACCAGAAACAAAATTGTAGACCTGCACCAGGCTGGGAAGACTGAATCTGCAACAGGCAAGCAGCTTGGTGTGAAGAAATCAACTGTGGGAGGAATAATTAGAAAATGGAAGACATACAAGACCACTCATAATCTCCCTCGATCTGGGGCTCCATGCAAGATCTCACCCCGTGGGGTCAAAATGATCACAAGAATGGTCAGCAAATATCCCAGAACCACACGGGGGGACCTAGTGAATGACCTGCAGAGAGCTGGGACCAACGTAACAAAGGCTACCATCAGTAACACACTACACCGCCAGGGACTCAGATCCTGCAGTGCCAGACATGTCCCTCTGCTTAAGCCAGTACATGTCCGGGCCCGTCTGAAGTTTGCTAGAGAGCATTTGGATGATGCAGAAGAGGATTGGGAGAATGTCATATGGTCAGATGAAACCAAAGTAGAAATGTTTGGTAGAAACTCAACTCGTCGTGTTTGGAGGAGAGAGAATGCTGAGTTGCATCCAAAGAACACCATACCTACTGTGAAGCATGGGGGTGGCAACATCATGCTGTGGGGCTGTTTCTCTGCAAAGGGACCAGGACGACTGATCCGTGTAAAGAAAAGAATGAATGGGCCATGTATCGTGAGATTTTGAGTGCAAACCTCCTTCCATCAGCAAGGGCATTGAAGTTGAAACCTGGCTGGGTCTTTCAGCATGACAATGATCCTAAACACACCACCTGGGCAACGAAGGAGTGGCTCCATAAGAAGCATTTCAAGGTCCTGGAGTGGCCTAGCCAGTCACCAGATCTCAACCCCATAGAAAACCTTTGGAGGGAGTTGAAAGTCCGTGTTGCCCAGCGACAGCCCCAAAACATCACTGCTCTCGAGGAGATCTGCATGGAGGAATGGGCCAACATACCAGCAACAGTGTGTGAAAACCTTGTGAAGACGTACAGAAAACGTTTGACCTCTGTAATTGCCAACAAAGGATATATAACAAAGTATTGAGATGAACTTTTGATATTGACCAAATACTTATTTTCCACCATAATTTGCAAATAAATTCGTTACAAATCAGATAATGTGATTTTCTGGATGTGTTTTCTCATGTTGTCTCTCCTAGTTGAGGTATACCTATGATAACAATTACAGGCCCCTCTCATCTTTTTCAGTGGGAGAACTTGCACAACTGGTGGCTGACTAAATACTTTTTTACCCCACTGTAGGTACCAGAATAATGTAATAGTTTTCTATTTCAGAGAGACAATACATGCTAACAAAATAATGCATAGGATCATCTCAAACAGATTTAAACCCCACATGGAAAAAAATATGCTAGATACTCAACCTGCTTTAGAAAAGGAACAGGAACCCAAGACATTATTACTGATGCATACTGGATAATTGAGAAGGCCATAAAATTCCAAAAAGTAATCCATAAAGATAGTTCTTGCTTAGCAATCGGTCATTTAACAACTGTTCAAATATATGACTGACCCCCAAAATGTTACTTACGTCCCAACCTTGAAGTTACAATTGTCACATACATACCCACTATCATGGAATTGCATTTTGGCAACTGCTTGTGTTTTCAGTCAGTTTCAGCATCCTGATTTGCGACATTTTTTGCCAGTTTCTGGTAAAAAAAATATTCTCCATTTGGAAAATTGGAATTGCTTAATGGCTAAGGGGTTCGCTTAATGACCATGGTGACTCATTTTACATCTGTCAGGAAAATGGTTGTAAAATTGAGTCAAATTGCATGCTGATTCACTTAACAACCACTATGACTTACAGGGAATTACAGGCTCAGTTATGGTAATTAAATGAGGACCAGCTGTACATGCTTCATTGATTACAGAAAAATCTTTGTGTTGATTGCATGGAGCTGTGGACAGTACTTGGAAAAATCCCAGAACATTTTTCTGGGAAATCCCGGAAAATCTTCATGAGGAATGTATATACAATTCAGGAAACCACAGTACAGTACATGGCAAAATATACTTCCTCCAGATTTATAAAGGAGTGTGAACATGCTGGATACATCATCCTTACTTATTCAAACCATACGTGGAATATATATATATTAAGAGAAACCGGAAAGAGAATTTGGTTTTAAAACTGAGGAAGAAAACTTAATAACTTGCACTATATTGATGAGACTACCCTGACAGTCAAAAAATACAAAGGATCTACAGGTACTAGTACTAAAAATGAAGCAGCATAATGAAAACATGGGTTTAAAATTACATATAAAGAAGTCAAAACCTACGACAATAGGTAGAACAATCAGCCCTAGAGCTGAGAATGAAGATATCAGTGTGGAAAGTTTCTTCTACCTTTTACAATCAACCATGCACAATAAAGGAACAATCAGTCATCAAATATGCCACAGTATTTCTAGCAGAGGTTTTGAACTTAAACATCGTAAAAGAGCAGTCATGTAGACTTGGAAAAGATATTCAAATGCTGTCATATGTTTATATCTATAAAGATTGGAATCGTGCAATCCACGGTATACTCTGTGACACTCTATGGAAATGAAAGACTTCAAAAAGGCAGGATATGAAAAGTATTGTGACCTTTGAACTGTGGTGCTGGACCATGAGGATACAATGGACAGCCAAGAAAACAAATTGGTAGATCATCAGACAAATCAGTCCAGAATTCTCACCAAAGCACAAATAACCAGGCTCAAATTATCTTATTTCAGACACGTTATATAAAAACATAGCTTTTTGGGAAAAGGTTCTAACGCTCACAAAAGTGGAAGGAAAGAGAAGAGGATGGCATAGGGCCAGGCTACTTACGGGACCGCCTGCTGCTACCGAATACCTCTCACCGACCCGTGCGCTCTCACAGAGAGGGACTCCTCAGGGTGCCGTCTGCTAGACAGTGTCGTTTGGCGACACCCAGGGGAAGGACCTTCTCTGTGGGGGCTCCCACCCTCTGGGAACGAACTCCCCCCAGGACTTCGTCAACTTCTGGACCTCCGAACTTTCCGCCGCGAGCTTAAAACATATCTATTCATCTGCGCAGGACTGGACTAGATTTTAAATTTATATTGGTTTTAATGGGTTTTATTATTTATATTGTTCTTTTTTAATTATTTGGCTGTGTAGAATAAGTTTTTTAATTGATATTTTATCTTGTATTTATATGTACCTTTTTATTTGCCTGTGAACCGCCCTGAGTCCCTAGGGAGATAGGGCGGTATACAAATATGATAAATAAATAAATAAAAATAAATAAATAAATAAGGATGACCAGAAGCAAGGTGGATGGACTTACTTATAGTGAAAACAAGTGCACCATTGAGAGACTTGAAAGAACAGGTTAGGAATAGATCTTCATGGAGAAGATTTGTCTTTGTGGTCATTAGGACTCAAAAACAACAACGACACACAATCGATCAATCATCTACAGCAAATATCTGAAAAAATGAAAATATGTTGGCTTGGCTGCTAATGGTAGAATTAAAAGGATCATATGATGCGTATACTAAATGACTGTCAAAGGCTACCAGTTGTCTGTCGACTGAGCAAATTCAAGCTAGTGGCATTGGTCTAAGCATTGAATGGCTTAGGGAAGATGGTCTGCAGAACTGCCTCCCTAATGATGAATTAATTAATTATGAATGATAAATCTTCACGATTACATAGTTCAGCAACAAGGGCTTTTAAGAAGATTATTCCATCTGACAGAAGGATGGTTCTTGTGACATAGGTAATTCTTTTCCAGGAAACTTCATTGGCTCCCAGTTTCTCAACGTTTAAAAAAATGGCAAAACTCATTTATTTTGCCAAGCTTTTAAATCTTAATTGATTTGACTGCTTCCGAATGTAGTTTTGATTTTTATTGCATTGATTTTACTCTTATGTCTTATAATTGTACTGTAATCATTGCAATTTGCTTTAAGTGCTTATATAAGAAGAAACACAGATACAAATTATTAATAAATAATAAATATATTACTATTGATAAAGAATTTGTTTTCATATGTAAGTACTCCTGTAAAGAAATTCCAAGATATTTAAGTATGAAACATTCAGAAATTTTAAAATAAAGTTTGCATTTAAATGAGAAATAGTTTTAATAGGGGTAATTCCAGAGTAGAAATGAACAATACAATAAGATAAATGCTTACAGCAGCAAGCACATATTTGGCATAACATTGGAAATGAAACTTTGCTGACAATATCAAAATGCCAGACCAAAATTGGAAAATATGCAGCAATGGCAAAACTGTCTCTGTATATTCATAACAGAAGTTTAATCAAATTCAAGTAGGAATGGCTCCCTTATACATGACACATTACACAGCAAAGCAAATTTAGACATTTGGAATCATTTTTTAAGGAAGAATGTTAAGGGACTAATTAAACATAAATAAGAGATGAAACCATTTAAACACATATTTATTTATTTAACTTGTTAGAGCAATATTGTTTAATGTTCGAGCCTAACACAATTGTTTAAATAGTTATGCAGTTGTGAAAAATATAAGGAATGACAAAGGAAGAGTGTATTTAAAAATCTTCTTCACAGTGTTTTATTATGCTTTATTTTTTATATTCCTTTTTGTATCTTTATTGTTTTAATTTTTTTTAATTTTTGTGTGATTTCTGAATAAGTTTATGTGTTGTTTTTTTAAAAAAAGATTGCTAAAGAATCCAAGATTATTAAAGGAATTTTTGTTAATTATTTTGCATCTTCAACCATCTCTTCAAGAAGTAATTTTCAAGTGTCTCCTTGCGTAAGAGGACAGCAGAATTTTTACAAAGAAACCTTGTAATTTGCATATAGAATGGACCAGTGGTAGGTTGCTCCCAGTTTGATCCAGTTCTATAGAACCGGTAGTAACACTGGTGGGAAGCTCCGCCCACCCACCATGACATCATCATCATCATCATTATTATTATTATTATTTATTGAATTTTTATACCGCCCTTCTCCCGAAGGACTCAGGGCGGTGTACAGCCGGAGATAAAATACAAAATATGTACAATTAAAACAAATTAAAACATATCAAAATTACAAAAACGGCTAATAATTAAAATTAAATTTAAAATATTTAAGAATATTAATAAAACCCCAATTTAAAATCAAACTATTATGCCAGTCCCGCTTGAATAAATAAGTATGTTTTTAGCTCACGACGGAAGGTCCGAAGATCAGGCACTTGACGTAGGCCAGGGGGGAGTTCATTCCAGAGCGTCGATGCTCCCACAGAGAAGGCCCTACCCCTGGGGGCCGCCAGCCGACACTGTTTGGCGGACGGCACCCTGAGGAGACCCTCTCTATGAGAGCGTACGGGTCGGTGGGAGGCATAGGGTAACAGCAGGCGGTCTCGTAAGTACCCGGGTCCTAAGCCATGGAGCGCTTTAAAGGTGGTAACCAAAATCTTGAAGCGCACCTGAAAGACCACAGGAAGCCAGTGCAGACTACGGAGCAGTGGTGTTACGTGGGAGCCACGAGCGGCTCCCATTACTACTCGCGCAGCCACATTCTGGACTAACTGCAGCCTCCGGGTGCACCTCAAGGGCAGCCCCATGTAGAGAGCATTGCAATAATCCAGCGAGGCGTAACCAGGCGTGAGTGACTGTGCATAAGGCATCCCAGTCAAGGAAGGGACGCAACTGGCGGACCAAGCGGACTTGGTAAAAGGCCCTCCTGGAGACGGCCGCCAGATGTTCATCAAAGGACAGCCGTCCATCCAGGAGGACGCCCAAGTTGCGAACCACCTCCTTTGGGGCCACTAACTCGCCCCCAACAGTCAGCTGCGGATGCAGCTGACTGTACCGGGGTGCCGGCATCCACAGCCACTCCGTCTTGGAGGGATTGAGCTTGAGTCTGTTTCTCCCCATCCAGACCCGTACAGCTTCCAGGCACCGGGACAGCACTTCGACCGCTTCGTTGGGGTGGTCCGGGGTGGAAAAGTACAGCTGAGTATCATCAGCGTACAGATGATAACTCACCCCGAAACCACTGATGACCTCACCCAGCGGCTTCATATAGATGTTGAACAGGGTAGGCGAGAGAATCGACCCCTGAGGCACCCCACAAGTGAGGCGCCTCGGGCGACCTCTGCCCCCTGTCAACACCGTCTGCGACCGGTCGGAGAGATAGGAGGAGAATCACCGATAAACGGTGCCTCCCACTCCCAATCCCTCCAACCGGCGCAGCAAGATACCATGGTCGATGGTATCAAAAGCCGCTGAGAGATCTAATAGGAACAAGGCAGAGGAACAACCCTGTCCCTGGCCCTCCAGAGGTCATCCACCAACGCGACCAAAGCCGTCTCCGTGCTGTAACCGGGTCGGAAGCCGGACTGGAACGGGTCTAGGTAGACAGCTTCCTCCAGGTGTCGGGGGAGCTGCCACGCAACCACACTCTCTACCACCTTCGCCACAAAGCGAAGGTTGGAGACTGACGATAATTTCCCAAAATAGCTGGGTCCAGGAAGGCTTCTTCAGGAGAGGTCTCACCACCGCCTCTTTCAAGGCGGGGAAAACCCTTCAACCAAAGAAGCATTTATAATCCCTGGAGCCAGCCTCGTGTCACTTCCTGAGCAGCCAGCACTAGCCAGGAAGGACACGGGTCCAGTAAACATGTAGTTGCATGCAACCTCCCCAGCAACCTGTCCACGTCCTCGAGAGCCACAGAATCAAACTCATCCCAAATAACCTCAACAAGACGTGTCTCCGCCATCTCGGTTGGATCATCGCAATCTTGGTCCAAGCTGAACAATTTTATCGTATAGATAACCGTTAAACTCCTCAGCCCGTCCCTGTAGGGGGTCATCCCGTCCCTCCTGATGAAGGAAGGAACGGGTCACCCGAAACAGGGCGGCCAGGTGGTTATCTGCCGATGCAATGAGGGTGGAAACGTAGGAACGTTTCGCCTCCCTCATTGCCACTAGGTAGGTCTTAGTAAAAGACCTCACTAGTGTCCGATCAGCCTCGGAACGGCTGGACCTCCAGGTACTCTCTAGGCGTCTTCTCCGGTGTTTCATCTCTCTTAGCTCCTCGGAAAACCAGGGAGCCAATTGAGATCTACGCCGGGTCAGAGGCCACAAAGGCACGACACGGTCCAAAGCCCCAGCCTGTTCCCAAGCCGCAACCAGTTCTTCAGTCGTGCCGTGGGCAAGATCCTCAGGGAACGGCCCAAGCTCCGTCAGGAACCTCTCCGGGTCCATCAGGCGCCTGGGACGGAACCAACGTGTTGGCTCCATCTCCCTGCGGTGGTGAAAGTGTTTATAAACTGAGATTTCTTTTTCTTTTTTTTGCATGACAATCAAGATAAACTCCCACCTTTGCTGTTAAATTCCTTTCCTTTTTCCTGGGGCAAATATTATTTCCCTTCAGGGAAGATAAACAATTCATGAAAAATGAAATAGGAAATTCATTTTGCAGACAGTGTGCATATTAATCATTTCTACAACTTGTATTCACTGACTAAAAAAATGCAACAATAGGGTTATCTACTTGCAAAATTAATGGGAGTAACAGTAAATTTCAAGTCATAATTTACTTCTAAAATGTTAAGACTGGCTTTTGTTGTAAATAAAAGCTGAGAATCTGGCAATTATACTTTATCCACCTTCTCCCTCATCTAGGTGTCCTGTGGGTAAATTGGATTGCATGGAGAAGAAAAAACTGATGAAAGTTAAGGCAATCAATTCAGCTAATTTTAATTGTAGTTTTTTTTTTCAAAAAAAAAATCTATACATTCCATATATGAGTACAAATGGCAAAACTTTTAAAACTTTTTCCCAACCAACATCTACAGATCTGACTATCTATTTCCTCAAATGAAAGCATGGCCATTTTTTTAAGGCTTGGTCACCTCTTCTAGAAATAAATCCCCTGTGAACAACAATGTAAACAATGTAATGTCTGCAAATCACTATCAAAGCCACAAATTCCTGCATGGATCATTGATCACAGGGTTGCAATCTGTAACAGAGAAAACACTTTTCCTATACCAGTGGTCCTTAACTTACAACAGTTCGCTTACTGATTGTTTGAAATTACCACAACACTGAAAATAATGAGTTATGACCATTTTTCACACTTATGACCATTTCAGCATCCCCATGGTCATGTGATTTACATTTGGATGTTTAACAACTAACTCACATTTATGACGATTGCAGTGTCCTGGGGTCATGTAATCCCCTTTTGCGACCTTCTAACAAGCAAAGTCAATGGGGAAACCAGATTCACTTAACAACTGCATTACTAATTTAACAAGTGCAATGATTCACTTAACAAATGTGGAAAGAGAAGTCGTAAAACGTGGCAAAACTCACTTAACAAATTTCTCACTTAGACACATAAATTTTGAGCTTCAGACCATAACAAGAATATTTCCTTTAGAAACCGGATGGCTTCATGCAAAGTACGGGGATGAATGTATAAAAATTATATTTTTTATATATTCTTAAGAATATATATTTATGTGGTAGCCACTACGTTTTCATCTACATGCAGAGGTGGGTTTCAGCAGTTCTGGAGAACCGGCAGTGGAAATTTTGAGTAGTTCAGAGAACAGGTGGTAAAAATTCTGACTGGCCCCACCCCCATCTAGTCTCCACTTCCCAAGTCCCAGCTGATCAGGAAGAAATGGGGATTTTGCAGTAACCTTCCCCTGGATTGGGGACAGAATGGAGATTTTACAGTATCTTCCCCACCATGCCTACCAAGCCACACCCACCAAGCCATACCATGTCCACCAAGCCACACTCACAGAACTGGTAGTAAAAAAATTTGAAACCCACCACTGCTACATGGAATCAGTAAACCACCACCACCCCTCAAAATGTCTCAAGTAATAGCAATCTTCTGCTTTTAAAATGCATTAGGTGTTTCAATCTATGAACAATAGATCACTTAGAAAACAAAAACCTGTTTCAAGGCTTTTTCCCCTAAAAACTACTCAGAAAACTTAAATGAAGAGCACACTTAAGTTTATATCAATAAAGGCATGGATAGCACTATAGTTTAAATGTTTCAAACTCTGGACCTGGAAAAAAATTTTTTAAATCACATTCTACTGAATTTAGCTAGTGATGGCTTTTAACTTTATTATTTCGAATAGAAACCAAAATTGAAACCTATAACAGAAAGTGGGATTGAATTACATCTTCCCCATCTCAGGAGATGTTTACGTATGATGAAAAGATCTTTTTGTATCAAGCCACATGGCTGTGCTTACTAATGCTTTAATAAATCATAGGAAATCTCCGTCTTTAATCAGAACATCATACTTGTATTCCAAAATAAGATAAATAAATTTTTGAAACATTGGGTGTTTGAGCATGTGTTATTGAAAAAACAAGAGAAGTAGGATAAAAGAAGATAGAATAGTACTTTCTGTTTACTTGCTCTTATGAAAGCATGCTATAAAGTATTTCTCTAGGAATAAATAAGTAGAACTATACCAAGGAGCTTTTGAAAGAAAATTATTTTAATTCTTTATTGATTCTTTTCCTCCCTCTGTATTTGTTTTTTATTATTTTTTTAGGCTCCAAATAGTTTTGAATTCACAGCATCTTTTAGACTAGTCTTTCTCAAATTGAGTTCCAGAAAATTCTAGAATTCCATGAGAGATCATAATTCTTTTAAAAATATTTTTTTTAAGTTCATGTGCCATACAATACTCCCACGGTCAGAATCAGCCATTGCCTGCTGTTGTAAATGTAAAATGTGGATTGTGTAAGTCAGAAGTGAATTGTACTGTGATTTTGTAATTTTTTTAAATAGTTTTATGAAGGATTTTTCTTAGGTAACTTTCATTACTGAGTAATGCAATATGATGGGTGTTTTTTAAAAAAAACCACAACAATCTGTATAATTGTCTTCATTTTACATATTTTGCAAGAGACTACCATACACACCTAAATCCCAGATTAATTTCTATTTGGTAAGTCATCAATTTCCAATAACATCTATAGCAAATAATGGCAGATATGTCAACAAAAATGTTGAACATTAGCCTGTGTATATTAAAAATACATTTAATTGCAGTTCAAAATTTATATTTAGAAAATAATCAGTACTTACATTAAATATTTAAGTAACCTTAAAACAATCCATTAAATATTAAATTAAACAATTACATCCATTAATTGTAACTTAGTTTTGATCTATTAGTTAATAGCTTTAAATCCGTGACATTTATAGAGGAACTATAAAGTGTAGCTAATATTAATCACCATTATTCACCTTGGATATTGTAGTTTTATTATAACAGTAAGAAACACTGTCCGAGGGAACCGGAAGCGTCGCATCGAGACTGGCTGGAAAATAGCTGTCTCCGACAAGCCTCACGAACATCCAGCCAGACAAACCACTATTGAGGGGTCTTCAGACCAGAACTGTCCTGGAGGGATGGTGAAGAACGAGAGGCACCTCAGAAGACCAAGAGGAAGAGGCAAATTCCTCGAAGGGTCAGAGGCAACTCTTTGATCCGGCAGCAGGTGTGGTGGCCATTAAAATGACCACTCTAAGCTGGGGCAACCAGACTAAGATTTGTGCAGGAGCGATGTTTGAAGGGAGTATTGTTACCAGGTGAGTGATTGGCCAACTCACAGGTAAGAAGAATTTTTTTAAAAGCTTAAAAGAGGTCTCAGCGTGAAATAAGCGGCTAATTGGCACTTGGGAATTTTAATTGGAGGGACAAGAACAAAGAGGAAGTTAAAAAACTAAAGCCTCCAAAAAAGAAAACTTGCTACCTGGACTTAAAATTGGATTTGGAGAAATTAAAAATAATACAAGAAAAAGAAAACTGAGAGAAAGCACTTTTTAACAATAAGAGGAAAAGAAACTGAAGAGAAAGTGCTTTTTATGTGAATTTAAAAGTGATACTTTGTTGCCTGGGGATTTGTGGATTGGAGAGAGACATCTGCTGGTGGAAAGAAAGCACTACAATGAACACTTTAAAAATTGAAGGAGCAGTAAGAATTTTGACTACCATGGGAAATTTTAAGGAGTACTTGTTTAAACAGCTGGATCCCAACTTTGAAAGGAAGTGAAAAAGAATAAAGCATTAAACTGGAATGGTCTAGACAAATATTTGAACTGGATATTACTTGGAAATAAAAAGAGAGAGAGACACTACATGTACACATACACATAAACTAAAATTAAAAACAAATGAATTGACAATATGGAACATTGGGAGTATAAGGAACTAATGGAGATGTTTAAGAAGGTGCGTGAAGCATTTAAGGGTGATAAAGAAGCGGAAGACTGGTTAGAATACAAAAAAAGGAAAAAGAGAATATAAATGAGAAGCAAGAACATAATGTTGAAGGGAAAATAATTGAAGATAAAAAGATAGATAATTACACTGGAACTGACAGTGAAAAAAAATGGATGGGGGGAATATCCACCAAAAAAGAAGGGAAGAAAAGGAAATGGGAAAAGACTAAGGGAAAAAATTAAGAGGGTAACAATTTTAAAAATTAGAGAAAGGATTCAGGGGAAAAGATACAATAATTATAAATATAAAAAGAAGAAGAAGGAAATAAGAGAATGGGAGCAAAAGAGAAAAATATTAAGAAGTAGAATTTTGGAGAGACCAAAAGAAAATGGTTAAAAGGGGAAGAATAATGGAGAGAAGGAAGGGAAATAAAGCATTTATTAGTTGATTTAAGGTATCTGTGTTAATAGTAGAAATTGTATGTAAGAAGCAAACAAGAAGAAGTATATTGTTTACTTTACTATAAAATGGATCAGCAGATGTAATATGAAATGTAGATTGGTTTAAATATGAAAATAACTGAAATTAAGATATAAAATTGAAATGCTAGTAAATGATGAATATAAGAAGCAAAAAGGAAGAAGTATATTGTTTATTGTAAAATGGATTCGTAGATGTAATATGAAACAAAAATTGGTTTAAATGTGAAAATAATTGAAATTAAGATATAAAATTGAAATGCTAGTAAATGAGAAAAATAATTAATTGATGTTGGAATAAGAAATTAGGAACTAAGAAAAATCAGAGGTGGAAGGTTAATTTAATTAAAAGGTTTTAATGTAAAAATGGAATAAGTTGAAATACATTGTTAATAATCAAAATATGTGATGGAGATTTTGAGAAATATATTTAATAAGTGGAGAAAAATCAGGGTTGCCTGGCTACCATTGTGGAAAATATTGAATTGAAAATGAATACAATAATGGAAAGAGAATGGAAGGAGGAGTAGAAGGAAGAAGGATGGGAGAAGAGAGGAAGGAGAGAGAGAAATAGAAGAAAGGAAAAAGGAGAGGAAGAAAGGGAGGAGAAACGAGTAAGAGAGAAGTTAGAAAGGGAGGAAGGAAGGAGTAGGGGGGAAGGAAGGGGAAGTAGAGAAGGAGTAGTAGAGGAGGAAAGAAGAAAGTAGAAAAGGATAGAAGATGGGAGGGAAGGGAAAGAGAGGAGAAGAAGAAGAATTGTTGTAAAACAAGGGAGATGAAATGGTAGAAAGGCAACCCTGAGCAGGCTCAAATTTATTAGGATGAAAACAAATTAATATGAAAGTTAAAAGAGAATATATATGATTAATAATGGATAAGATAAGATAACTAATTGAAATAATGTTAAGAAAGTAGGATTTGAGAACAGATGGTGATGCTGTTTATATAATAAGTATAGAAGTACTAAGGTAAGATAAAAAATAGGGGAAAAGAATATTTTGGCAGAAATTGTACTATCTAACGTGAATTTGGCTATGATAAATTGTATAAGATATGATACGGTCAATATTTTGTTCATAAAATAGATGTGTGTGTGTGAAAGAAAAAATCAATAAAACTTGATTCAAAAAAAGAAAAAAGAGAGAAACACTGTCCCAAAATATATTATTATATACGCCATTGTTAATCTGTTCGTTACTTCTAACAGGTTTCTGCTACAGGGTTGGAAAAAAAGGTGTGAGAAAAACTGCTCACAAAAGTAGGCTTCTTTTGACATTAAAAAATTCTTAAATAAAAAAGTTGTGATAGCAATAGTATGTATTATTTCTTCAATTATCAAAGGCATTTTCAATATGCTGTTCAAATGTTGTTACCTAATGCCATTCCATCTTCTATTTTAAACTATTCCTTCTACTTTTTTATTTCATTTATTCCTACTTTAGTAGCACACAGCTTTTAGTGGCACACAGCTTTAAAAAGCACATTAAAAATATAATATGGGGCAAAGAGGACAAAGGAACCTTAAATTCCCAATTCCAGTTAATGAGGGTAGCAAAGCCTGCTAGCATTTCTGCACATTATCATTGTATAATAAAATCCTTGCAGTCAATTGCATTTAAAAATCTTCATAAATGTATTTCCCATCTCTGTGTAGTAGTTACATTTACCTAGATCCCTAATTAATGCATAGATATATTTATAATACAAAATTTACAACCAAACTTAAGGGAAGCAATCAGGAAAAGGAGTAAGAATTTACAAAGAAACATACATATCTATTTCAGGATCAAACCTGCAGTACTATGTACAAAGAATAATTCATACAGTATATACAGATGTTATACCTTACTGGAGCTATCAGAGGTTTAGGAACATGATGTTCCATAGTATAAAATATTGTATTTCTGACAGTTGCAAAATTTAATAAAAATTCAAATCTGCAGAAACTGCATTTCCTTTCTGTATTCCATTGTGCTGATATCACAATAATCAGGAAGATCAAGAGCAGCCGCATATTGGCTTCAAACATATGTCCATATCTTCAAAAGATCTGTTTACCCGATTCATATCTACTGCCACTGAATGTGTCTTTTCTTATTGTAACATGCAACTGAATGACACTGTGGCTTGTGATATCTCTGATATAAAGCAGAGGTCAAGCACTGCACTTTGTAGTTGAGTCACATCACATATTGTGATCAGCATGCAGATCACACAGCTCCACTTCTGTTTACTGTAGTCAGGAAAACAATGAAAAGATCCTGAACAAGATTCTGAGCAATGCTGAGATGAATCAGGATCAACCATTATAGGCTTCCATTTGGTCACTTCTAAAGTAGAGGAGTCAAGTTAAGTGAGGACGAGGCTATTCATGACTACTACGGATGCCAGATCTATATTGCTAGTAATATGGAAGGTATCTTCCAATGTAGTTGCTGAGAATTTCCTACTACTGTTATATACTAGCAATTTGGGAGGAGGGAGTTTATTACAATATATGGACAGGTTAAGAAAGCAGCATTCGATGGTGTGAATGTAGCTTACAAGTTCAATCACAATATACACCCCATTCACCTCTTTTTGCTAGAGGTGAAAAAAAAAGTTCCTAAAAATAAATGAGGCAGAACCCCATAGACAGGGCAATTTGCATACACCAGGTTCTTTGTCAAACAACCAGAATGGAGATGAATTTGTGGCACAGAATGCAATGCAATACCTTTAAATTTTAATTGAATTTGATGGGTTTTTAAAGTTTTGTAATTTTATGGGGGTGTATGTTATTTTAATATTTGGGCAAATTTAAATCAATTTTTAAGGGATGTTTTAACTATTGTGTATATCTGTATTTTATCTGCCTGTTCACCGCCCTGAGTCCTTCGGGAGAAGGGCGGTATACAAATTAAAATATTCATTCATTCATTCATTCATTCAATGGTCAACAGCATTCTTAGTCATGCTAATTGCCTCAGGGAAGGAGAGAGAGAGAGACAGACAGACAGACAGACAGACAGACAGAGACAGTTATAGAATTTATTGTTTGGTATACTGTTCTGTTGCTATAAGCTGGCCTGTTAAGTGTTTAAATGCATTAAATATATTATAATAAATAGCTAGGGACTACAAGAAAAAAAGAAAGAATAGACCAGGCTAACCCTGCCTTTTGGAAAACTGTTTGTATAAGACACCCCAAGAGTCCAGCACTTCTATCCAGTAATCCCATCACCATCAATTGCTTACTTAGTTTGACATCATTCAATCAAAAGATCAATGCAGAGCCTTGGGCAGGCTTTTCTACTGTTTCTCCTGTGCATCTCTTTCTTTAGTATCTTGGCTAAAATTTCTATGCCTTAAGCAACACTGCTGTGAAAGTCTTTACATATTTACTATGAATATTAAGAGAGATTATAATAATAACAGAGTTGGAAGAGACCTTGGAGGTCTTCTAGTCCAACCTCCTGCCCAAGCAGGAAACCCTACACCATTTCAGACAAATGGTTAACCAACATTTTCTTAAACATTTCCAGTGTTGGAGCATTCACAACTTTTGCAGGCAAGTTGTTCCACCGATTAGTTGTTCTAACTGTCAGGAAATTTCTCCTTAATTCTAAGTTGCTTCTCTCCTTGATTAGTTTCCACCCATTGCTTCTTGTTCTACCCTCAGGTGCTTTGAAGAATAGTTTGACTCCCTCTTCTTTGTAGCAACCCCTGAGATATTGGAACACTGCTCTCATGTCTCCCCTAGTCCTTCTTTTCATTAAACTAGACATACCCAATTCCTGCAACCGTTCTTCACATGTTTTAGCCTCCAGTCCCCTAATCATCTTTGTTGCTTTTCTCTGCACTTTTTCTAGAATCTCAACATCTTTTTTACATCGTGGTGACCAAAACTGAATGCAATATTCCAAGTGTGGCCTTACCAAGGCATTATAAAGTGGTATTAACACTTCACGTGATCTTGATTCTATCCCTCTGTTTATGCAGCCCAGAACTGTGTTGGCTTTTTTGGCAGCTGCTGCACACTGCTGGCTCATATCTAAATGGTTGTCCACTAGGACTCCAAGATCCCTCTCACAGTTACTACTATTGAGCAAGGTACCACATATACAGTACCTGTGCATTTTGGGTTTTTTGCCTAAATGTAGAACCTTACTTTTTTCACTGTTGAATTTCATTTTGTTAGATAGCGCCCAATGTTCAAGTCTGTCAAGATCCTTCTGTATCTTGAGCCTATCTTCTGGAGTGTTGGCTATTCCTGCCAGCTTGGTGTCATCTGCAAATTTGATGAGTTCCCCATCTATCCCCTTGTCCAAGTCATTGATGAAGATGTTGAAGAGTACTGGGCCTAAAACAGAGCCTTGGGGTACTCCACTGCATACTTCCCTCCATGTGGATGTAGTTCCATTGAGGACTACATGTTGAGTGCGGTTGGTCAGCCAGTTACAAATCCATCTGGTGGTGATGCTCTCTAACCCACATTTTTCTACTTTATCTAGTAGTAGGTTATGGTCTACTTTATCAAATGCTTTACCGAAGCCCAAGTAAGAAGAAGGTAATGGCAAACCACTCCTGAAAAATGTTGCCAAGAAAACCACATGGATTTTTCACTAAGAATTAAGACTGACTCAAAGGAGATACATGCACACACCTATATTCACCTACACAAACACACATTCTGAATTTCTTTTAAAAGGATAGGGTCATATTGTTGGCCATCCAAACAACAAAGGTTTAGCTGAACAGGAAAAAAAAGATTTAATTCATTTAATAATAATAATAATAATAATAATAATAATAATAATAATAATAATAATAATAATAATAATAATAATAATAATAATAATAATAATAATAATTTAATTTTTATACCGCCCTTCTCCCGAAGGACTCAGGGCGGTGAACAGGCAGATAAAATAATACAATATATTACAATAAAAACACTCTTTAAAAAAACTTATTCAATGGCCTAAAATTTAAAATACAATTCAAAATATAAAATAAACCCCAATAAAATCCATATTTAAAAACCCTATTTAAGCCAGTCCTGCTCAAAAGAATAGATACGTCTTCAGCTCGCGGCGAAAGGTCCGGAGGTCAGGAAGTTGTCGAAGTCCTGGGGGAAGCTCATTCCAGAGGGTAGGTGCCCCCACAGAGAAGGCTCTCCCCCTGGGGGTTGCCAGCCTACACTGTTTGGCTGACGGCACCCTGAGAAGACCCTCTCTATGGGAGCGTACCGGCCGGTGGGAGGCATGTGGTAACAGAAGGCGGTCCCGAAGATTTTAAATCAAATGTATATATTTTTTGTGATTTTTTTTAAAAGGAAAACTTTTGAAACTAGAACAGGATCTTCTCTCTGTTGGCTTAAAGACTATTCACAAACACATAATGAAGTGAAAACTATGTGCAAGAAATTCCAGAGCAAGAACTGAGTGAAGTGAAGAACTAGAAATTTAATGTGCATAGAGAAACAAATTTGCTAAACAAATAATTCCCTCAACACTGTCAGACTATTTACTGAATCTGCACTACTATTAATCGTTTCATAATTCCCACCACCAATCTCTTTCCACTTATGACTGTATGACTATAACTTGTTGCTGGAAATCCTTATGATTTATATTGATTGATTGCTGGCAATCCTTATGATTTATATTGATTGATATTGATATATTGACCATCAATTGTGTTGTAAATGTTGTACCTTGATGAACGTATCTTTTCTTTTATGTACACTGAGAGCATATGCACCAAGACAAATTCCTTGTGTGTCCAATCACACTTGGCCAATAAAATTCCATTCTATTCTATTCTATAAATGGGAAAAATCCCAGAGGAAAAAGATGCTGAGTCAACGGGGAGGGAACTGAAGATTTAATCCATGAAGGCAATGGCATACAACCAACCGCAAGAGATCTGAAGTAGTAGAGCAGGTCCCTTTTGGAAGAATGGGTGATAAGAGGTTTCTGACTACTGGACTTTTCATTAAATAGTATTTTATAGTATAAAGTTTCAATTGTACCATGTGTATATGGTTCATAAGCCAATCTGCAAAATACTTCACAATTAGAAGAAGGAAGTCACTTCAGTGAAAATAAATTGTATAGGAGATGAAAAAGATTTTGTTTGGAAAATTTCTGGTGAAAAGCCAATGTTGTAGCTGGGCTTATATTTGGATGTCTAATCCCCACCCCCAATGGTAATCAAATTGAAATTTCTTAAGTAACAAATTAGCTGTCTAAAAGTAGATTATAATGGTAAAATGGATATGGATTTAAATGATGGATCCAAAAAAACACAATATATGTATAGAGTATTTAAAAAATAGAGCCATAAATTTTAATCCAATTTCTCTGCTGCTAACCTCTCCCCTCTTTCCAATTATGGTAGTAATATAATGTTTACTATCTGTTCAGCTTCTGGTAGTACTTGTTGTAACTTTATATATTAGTATAATTACTCCCTCTACTTATGTTTGTTGTTTTGTTTTTGGTAACAGTAATACTATAAACCTCTTCAACCCAGTCCTTCTGATGTTTATGTAACCATGTAGCATCAGATTTGAGTCTCTCATGTTTGGTATATTTAGTGATATCAAACAGTGGTGGGTTTCAAGCGATGTTACCACCGTTTTGCTTCATGCATGCACACTTTGCATGCCAAACAAAGTGCAGTAATTGCTGAGATGCAGCAATTCGCTCTGCCGCGCCTTTCAGCTGGGCTAAAAATGACCGAATATAAGGTATGTATAACGCAGGGGCGGGAGGGAGGGCCAGGCTAACCGTCGGAGAGAACCGGTTCACTCTCACCTCACCATCTCTGCTACCGGCTCACCTGAACTGGGGAAAACCAGTAGCAACCCACCACTAGTATCAAGGCCCTAAACATTAATGTTTTAATATTCAAAGGTAAATAAATTTTAAATAGTTGCTGAATTCATTTAAAATATTAAAACAGCAGTGTAAAAAAATCCAGAAGTTCATCATTTTAACAATTACACAAAGAAAGTAATGAAATACTATTGGTTGAGGTTTTGATTTCTTTTTCTTAAAGAACTGATAAATTAACAGATGTAGGAAAAAGCATTGTTAGGCTTAGATTAAAAAAAGGAAATAAAATAGAAGCCACTTGTAAATAAATTGGCTAAAAAAAAAAAGGCAGGAAAACATCAGGCAATATTGTGAGCTGAATCTTACCAAGAACAACTTTTTCAGATTATGAACTGATAACAGAAAAAAACCCCACCTTATTCTTCTATAAATCTCAAGAATTTAATAATTAACTACCAAAAAGGTGAACATCTATGAGGAGGAGGATGCGGAGATCTTTAATTATAGTTCTATCTCTACCTGAAAGCGAATCAAGAAATTAAACATTTTGTAGAATAAAATTTATTATGAATGTTTTCCACATGTCTGAAAAATGCCAAATTGCTCAGTTGTGCTTCCAAATATGTAAACATGTTCTTATTCAACTAGTTTGCTGTAAAGTTATCAAAATATCTTGTTAACTAGCAGTTCTGCCTGTGTTAGTGTTACTGTGGCTTGAAGCACATTAAACTTTCAGCTTGTTCCTTAATATATAAATTTGGAGAAAATGGGGATTCCATGCCAATATGTCAAAGTTTGGAGATTTCTTCTCAATTTTGGATTTTCTTCATTTTGAAGGAAATTGAAGAGGCCTTCAATAATTTTCTATTTTGATCACAACAAAATGACTTGTCACTTATTTCTCTGTTCTAATAAAAAAGCATACCACTCTGTAAATAAAAGGAATAAAACAGAAGCAAAAGATTTGTTGCTGACTACACAGAGTTCTTGATGATATAGCAGAATCTTCCACCGTAGCTGTTTTATTACAAAATGAACAAACAACAATTCAATCTAGCAATTGCTTTTTTCCCCAAGGTGATAATTGAGAGGTCCTTTTGAGATCTTTTCTTAAACATAGGTACTACAATGGATTTGTTCTATAGCTCTGAGACTTCCTCTATATTACTGATAGAAGTGAAAAGACTAGCAAGAACTGATTAGTGAGTTGATTTTAATTAAATCTGGATGCATAAAAGCAACTTTTCAAAAGTCCTATCAGAAGCTTAGTTTACTTTGGGGAGATGATAAGGAAATCATGGCAGAGTTTTACTGTAGCAAGAAGCACAGTGAATTCTCACTGTAAACGACAAAAAAGTCCAAAACCTGCAAAACACCACAAAATTCAAGAGACGCTGACAAGAAGCAATGGAATAAATGTTGCTTTCCTACAAAGAATCCAAGAGCCGTTGCTGCTCTTTTAAGCCTTATGGGAGGGACCAATCATCTCCTGGCCTTACTCCAGAGTCGTCCTTTTTGCTTTAGCTGTTCTTGCTTTCTGGCAGTTCTTCGCATGCGAGCACTAGGAACAGGCTCCTCCTGTTCCTCTGCCTCTCTGCTGTCCAACTCTGGAGGCTCCAGACTCTGCACATTACTCCCAGATGGCCATGGCCCCATCTCTGCCTCCAACGCAGAGCCCTTTGTCCGGGCCTCCCTCTGACTCCAGGACTGGCCCATTGTCCTCCCCAGCCTCCTCACTGTCCAACTCGGGTGCCAGCTCTGTAGGCTGCTGGTGGACCACAACACTATCCTTCTGCAAGTTGCAGCTGACACATCAACCAAAGCAAGATAAAAAACACCCCTGGATTTTATTCCTTCCACAATCAGTGGGAGTCCAGGACACTTTTCAAGCTGTGGAACTGATCTTTAAAAAGAATGTAACAAAAGCAAATCCAAAGAGAATAGATCATGCTCTTAGTCTGATCATAGTTTTCTGCCCCAAGTATTTCTATTTTATCTATATATTGAGTTCAAAGATATTAGTTTAGAATTATTTTATGGGGCTTAGACATTAATAGAAATTTTCTATCCTTAAAAATGAGGGAATATTTGCAGAATACAGAAGATGAATTAATTTTCTTGTAATACTTTTCTTTGTTTATTACATTTAATTAGCTGTTAACTAAGTTGTGCTGCATATTAGGTGATAATATAATTTGAAATCAATCAACTGGTGTCTATTATTAAGTCAGGTATTATTTAATTAAGTTTCGAGTTTTAAAGCTGCAGAAAACCAACATTTTTTAAATGACCGAACAAAAAATTCTTAATTCTCTCCTGTATCTCTTTCTTCTGTTAATAATGTATTTTGCCATAACTGTTGTTACTCTGAAAATGAATGGACTGTTCTAAATGACAAAATATTTTTCTTTAAAAAATACTACACTATATATAGAATATTTTATTTGACATAAAGTATTACTCCATCTTCTCAATTATTTTAAGCATGAATGGATTTATGAATTATGTTTCTAAAATTTGGATATTTGTTTGGCAGCAGCTTTTTAGAGAAAAGATGACAAATTTGATGGTGCCATCTTGTGGCCCTTCCATAAAACATTGATTATGCATCACATATAAAACTTGTATAACTATTTGGAAATTTTGTGTCAGGAAAACTCTTCCAAGTTTTTTCTTTTAAATGGATTTTTTTTTTTACTCGCCATTTTAAGTACTTAAGTTGTACTTCCCAAATAAATCCATAAATTCCAAAGAAAATGATTTTTAGTATTTCAGAGTTTGTTATCAAATTTAAATGGAAAATTGCAAATTTTATTTTTCATTTGGTCTATTTTTGCTTCTTACCTATTTAAATGATTTAAAACATATGAAGAACAGTTGCAGGTACTGGGTATGTCTAGTTTAATGAAAAGAAGGACTAGGGGAGACACGATAGCAGTGTTCCAATAGCTCAGGGGCTGCCACAAAGAAGAAGGAGTCAAACTATTCTCCAAAGCACCTGAGGGTAGAACAAGAAGCAATGGGTGGAAACTAATCAAGGAGAGAAGCAACTTAGAACTAAGGAGAAATTTCCTGACAGTTAGAACAATTAATCAGTGGAACAACTTGCCTGCAGAAGTTGTGAATGCTCCAACACTGGAAATTTTTAAGAAAATGTTGGATAACCATTTGTCCGAAATAGTGTAGGGTTTCCTGCCTGGGCAGGGGGTTGGACTAGAAGACCTCCAAGGTCCCTTCCAGCTCCATATTATGTTGTTATGTTGTTAAATAAATGAGCATTGTCTCAGTATTTACCAATCGAATATGAAACAAATACAGAGATCTTTCCTGCTCTTGTTATTAAATATCTTATTTTAGCAGACCTTGAAATTTTCTACATGCAAAGAACATGTGTTTCAGCTGACTTCACTTTGGAAGTACAGCAATTGTGCTTTTTTCATGAAACTAACTACATACTTGAAGACTTGCAGCAGAATCATTTGTTAATCTGCTTCTACACTTACCAAACCCATCCCTGTCTTTCTTCTGTTAACATTTGCACACCTATTCATGTCAACTAAGAATGTTTTGCCCTAACGATTTCAATAAGCAGTTTCTCTACAGATTCAAGGATATTTTCAACATTATTGCTGAATGGTAAGAAATTGATATATTATTACAAATAGGTTTACTTTAGTATAAAAGAAGCTATACATCTAATGCCTTAATGCTATGATTATACTGTACTAACAGAATAAATAAAAGCCCTTTTCTTAGTAATTAGAAAATTATAATCATATGTATAGCATGTGCTTCAATATATTTTAGAATAATTAAGTCAGACTGCCATTAGTTTAATTAAATTTTTTACACCTTCTTGATTAGACAGCCAGTTTAATGACATCTTCCACACTTTGAGCTGTGAAGTGTGGCTTATTTTTGAATTCTGTAATAAGAAAATGTAAATCTGATGAACATCTTCCAGACACATGTAAAAAAGAAAACAACACTATTAATTCACAGTGATGGAGAGAAAAAGAAAAAAGAATAAGCAGATGATCATTGTTTTTGCATGAATTAAATTCATATAAAATGATGATTTTTCTCTGGATAAGTAACGAGTAAAAATATTCTAAACTAGATACAACCTTTAAATCAAAACTTGTGTAGTGTTTTATTTTCTAAATTAAGTAGCTATCAATCTATGCATTGGAACTGAATGCTCATAATACATTTAACACAGCAACACCTTTTACAAGATACACAAACCACAAATGCCTTCACTTAACCTGTCTTTCTTCCCATTAAAGTATGATAAGTTAAGTGTGCTGTGGCTTGCATATATTAGCAGATGAAATAATACATGATACCATGTTACAGAGAAGATATTTTTGTTAAAACACAGAAGAGCACAAACTTTTATATATGGGTAACCAAAGGCCTCTCAGATTGCGATTTGCCTATCTGAAGATAGAGTAGGTATCTGGATATACAGGTAGTCCTCGACTTATGATCGTAATGGACCCTGCCCATCACAGTGATAAGTTGTGACCTGCACTGACCCAATTTTACAATCCTTTTTGCAAAGGTTATTAAGCAAATGTCATGACTCTTCAGTGAACCAATGATTCCTTATGGGCCTAAATACGGAAATAAATGCTGAGTTTTGGCAAAACTGTTATAGAACAAGGTCACATGCTGCAAACGGCTACAAATACAGGCCAGTTGTAAAATACATTGTATGAGGTAAGGTTTGGGGAGCGGAGTGGCTTTTGGAACTTAAGAAGCAAATCATAAGTATCCCTAGGTAAGTCTATTGTAATTTTGAATGGTTGCAAAGTGACCACTCATAAGTTGAGAACTGCTTGTTATACAATGAATGTCAGTTTGCTTTCTGTTTATCTGCTGATAATAATTACTATAGTCCTTAACATATGAATACAATTGGGACTGGAACAACAGCAAGGCAGTTGTTAAGGAATTATGCCCCATTTTACAACTGTTGCTACAGTCATGAAAGAAATTAACATGGTTGTTAAATGAATCACATGATGCTTAAGTGAATCTAGTTTCCCCCACTGACTTTGATTTTTGGAAGCTGGGGGAAAGTTGCAAAAAATGATCACGTGACTACAGGACACTGCAAAAATAATGCCAACAGCCCAAATTTTGATTGCATGACTGTTGGGACATTATGATGGTTTTAAGTGTAAGGACCAGTCATAAGTCACTTTTTTCAGCACTGCTGTAACTTTGAATAGTCATAAATCAAGGACTGCCTATATGTAAGAAGCAACAAATGAAATAAAAGACTGAGACCAACTCTTTTCACGGTAGGCCATGAAAAATTAATTGTTCTTTAAACATAGACCTTTTTCTTATTTTTATTGTTGCATCTTTGTATTAGAAATAAATTTATACACAAGTGCTTAATACAAGAAGTCAAACTGTATTCTACTTATAGCTGTGCTATGATGTAACAATGGAAACAGAGTCATTATGAAAATTAATCCACCAGTGAAATGACATCTGGTGGAACAGCAGATCTCTTCTGTTTCTTTTGGGCTGTTCCCTTTGTTTTTGCCACCCAGAAAAGCATGCTTTGGGTTTTAGAGACCTTCTGGAACAGATTTTATAGAATGTAATAGACATCAGGAAAAGATCAAATTTTCTGTGTGAGTAGAATCTACTTATATATTGTGAAATGTGGTTCAGTATAATTAAGAAATAGATCGACCATGTAAATATGATGTGGCTCAGGACAAAGGAACATTTTTTCTATCTTGACCATATTGTTTAATTATTTTATTTCAGAAAAGTACACTCAAGCCCTGTCAATAATGTCAAAAGTGTTTTCTTACTCATTACTGCACCAGCTGAATAATTAAAGCATTTCATTCAAAGAAATATGGCATTCATTACCCTAATGTCAAATCTAGAAAAAAATAATGAAGTTTAAAAATAAAAGCTCACTAGCCCCAAACGAACAGCAGAAGGCAAATAGTATACATTTAAGAAGATTTGATTTCTAAACTTTGAAATATCACTGACTTCTGTGATTCTCTTTAATTAGCCTCATGTTTCTCAAAGAAATCTAAGAATTATTGACCATTATTAATTATTTGATTTATTCATTATAGCAAGAATAATCACGAATGCAGGGGAGGATCAGCTGCAGACGGACAGCAATGTTGAGAGACAACAAATTCCCTCTGCCGAGCTGAGGAAGAGCTTCCTCCCTCATCCAGTCCATGGATGCAGAGAGTAGAATGGAGGGAAGCTCAGAGGAGGTTTGTGAGGGTGCTCATGAAGAGCCTGTCTTACTCCTCCTCACCAGGAACACATGGCTCAGACTAATTTAACCAGAGGCCAGGGGAGGGTGCATTCGTCAGGAATAACCATTTGTCACGGCACTCTAGTCTCCTGCCTTTTGGAAATCCTGACTTTGACTCATGTTTCAGTGTCTGGATTTACATATCTTGTTTGCAGACTCCGATTCTGGATTGTGGTTGATTTGCATACCTTTGTTTTGCAACCTCTACACTGGGTTTGTGGACTTTGACTTTCGTTCTGTTTGAGGGCTTGGTTCTGGTGACTATTGGATCCAGATGGTATGACTGGGTTACACTGAATGTTGGTGGTTTTTTTGTGGGAAAAAGTGAAGTGGAGTTTTACCAATACCCCTGGAGAACCATCTGTTTAGCAGTAAACAACTTTTTTGGTGCTTGCATCTGCCTATGTGACTTGGGTTAGAACAGTGCTTTACAACACTCTCTGAGTGGTTTACAATGTAAGCATATTGCTTTCAATAATCTGGCTCCTCATTTTACCAACCTCAGAAGGAAAGAAGGCTGAGTCAACCTTGACCGCATCAGGATCAAACTCCAGACAATGGGCAGAATTAGATTACAATACTGCAATTCTAACCATTATGCCACCAGGGCCATTAGGCCACCAGGGCTCTTTCTTCCTTTTAGAAGGAAGAAAAGAATCATATACACATATAAACACATGGATGTGAATATCTATAGTATTTCTATAGAATGTTATGAAAGTCTAGATAAAATAGTAAAACACATAATCACTATACTGACAACAAATGCTGTCTCTCTTGTAAAATATAGTCATAAAACCTGAAACATCAGAAAGACTAAATAAATTAAACTGTAGTCCTTAAGAGCATTTGACTATGGTCCCCAATTCATTCAATAAAAGATGAGATAAAGCTATAGTGCTCAGCAGAAACACTAATAATGAACCTTAAATATTCTGGACACTAATGTGAAAGCAGAATCATTGAAGAAGATCATGATCCTTGAAAATTTTGAAGATGATTGTAAGAAAACAGGGTAGCTACATGCTATCAAGAAGCCATGGGGATTAGCTTACAAGGACTCAAAGCAGCTGACAGACAATTTAGGCAAAATTATGTCCATCTAGTCATATAGAGTTGAAAGCAACTGGACAAAGCAATATTGTGCTTCAGGCCAGGCTATGAAAAATGCATGACAGTGGTAAATAATCCCTTGTATGCAATTATATGCTGCTTTATCATCAAATGATATTCAGTGAGTATGGTGGAGTCTGGTAAATTGGTGACCATGAAATTTATATGGGAATTAAGAGAACAATAATATACGTTATTTAAAATATAATATGAAGTATCATTTCTGAGCTACAGTATGCAATCACATGCATATAATTCCTTTTTCACTGACATCATAGTTCAGATAAGCACACTCTTTTACATACATTTGGGTCAGAGTCACCTTACTTATCATATGACTTTTAGTTTCCCTGGGATGACATTAACAACATTTAAACACATCCTATTTTAATCTGAACATTTCTTCACTTAGCATAAATTAGTATACCAGATGTCACCTTTTAATTAACACATTGGAATTTGGAAGCTGTAGATTTCTCTGGTAACAAACTTTCCATCATGATAACATCTGTGAGTTATGCTTCCAACTTGTATGCAATGTATTTACATAATCTTTTTGATTTAAGCAAAGATAATATATTCTTCTTATGGTTCTATAGGACTGATTCCCGAGAGGATAGTTAAAACCCAATCAATGTTTGGCTTAAAGCTTCCTATTTCGATGCCAGTGATTATAAGGCTCTGCCATCAAAGCATATGGGTTTGGCAGGGTAGTGAAAGAAATTGTATCAAGTCTTCCATTAGTTTGTACCATAAAAAAAGAAAAATAAAGCAAGAAAAGGAAAGAAAAAAAGAAAAGAAAAAAAAGGCTGTTTTCAAAACAGAAGCTCTAGAAACAACTTAATTTTAAGTCTCCAAATATATGCATTTGTTCAGCAGCAAACCAATTCCTCGGTGTGCAGACTATTTGATAAGTAAGGCATTTATGCCACTGTAGTGCTTTGTAAAAGCCTGCTGCTGTTTTTGCTCAGAAGACAAGACTCTGCTGGCTTTCCTGGGACTACACAAAGCGCATGGGGTCTGCATAATGCAGCTATAATTATGACCCACAGCAGGTGTAAGTCTTGGTTCTTTCCAGGTGTTGTTTTAAAAAGATTGGCAATCAGCATTCCTTGATTTCCATGCTACTACATTGTATAAAAAGAAAAAGGAAATCTCCCTTAAAACTTTCAATATATCCCTTTGAACAGGCACATACACACAGTTTAGCTACAATGCATGTGCCCTTAAAGAAAATGAAGAAAGCTAAAAAGGCCTTTTTAGTGCAGATAGAAGATTCATCTGCTAGGCCGGCTTTCAAGCAGCAGCCAGGAAATCCAAATCAGGACATAACCATCAGTTTCCCTTGCTGGAAGTCTTCAGCATGTGGCATGAATTACAAAAATACTGTATTGTGGAAACATGCTGTATTTGAACTTGGAAGAGAGATACTGTAGTATATTTAGCTATTATGTCTAGCAGTTATTAATAGCCCTATCCTTTGTGATTATAAAAATTCAGTAACTATTACATTTTGTGACAGCATTTCTAAATATTATATTATGCATGGACTTGTATTTTTGCTAGACTCCAGCGCCAGAATCTGCTAAATAGTTTCGTATCTTTCTAATCCTTACGAACTTTATTTTGAAAAAGTCAATGACAACACTTTCTCAGTTCCTCCTCCACTATGATAGTAAATGTAATGCAACTTGAATTGGAGCGTAAATCAATGTTGCTAAGTAAAATATATAAAAAATCCTGTGATCCCATTTTACACAAAGTATTAGACTGGAAAAATATTCACTATTTAATATGTACTAACTATTAGGTAAACGTGGGACAAAATATGAAAGAGCTCTTAATATTCAGTAAATGAAACAAAGATATTTCAAATATTTCAAGAAAAATGCACTGGGAGATTTATTAGATTTAGTACTAAACAGGTCATTTATTCTGTTGTATGTATCAAACCTCAATATTTGTGCAATTCTTGGCACCCTGTAAAGTCATTTATTTTCAAGCTTTTTTTTCATCTGAAAGACCATTAAACAGAATGTCAAAGCAGTGTTGCACAGTCTGAAGTCTATAAAAAATAATTATGTGATTATAGGAAGGTAACAATCTGATTAGTAAAAATAAAAAGAATTTGTCATGAATTCAAGTCATAATTTGCCTCCTGAAAATTACACTGAATTATGTGTTGATATTGTATTTCCTTATTTCTTTTTACTTTTTAAATAAGATTACACATCCACCAAGGAGCAGCAATCAAATTCTGTGCTTTGGAGGATGGGTAGGGCAACTGGAGCATCATTTCACAAAACATTTCAGATAATACTATATTAAGGCCCCAAATATAAGATATCTTCCCAAAATGACTTGTTTGACAGAAAAAAGATTATGAACAACACAACAGTACTTTATACTGCCCTGCTTTTCTACTTGAATGTAAGTGGCAGACGGAGTACTTGATAGACGTGAAAATCTCTTGGTTGAAATTGCAATTCCACATAACTTAAACACCTTCATTTTAAAAATCATTCTCTAAATGAAAGGTCTTATAAGTGACTTCTTAATTTAAATATGTAGATTCATTTCAATCTGAATTTATGTTTGGTTAGGGAAATGTTTGATTGGCTTTTCTATGATGTATTTTGATATTTTATTTGGTGCCTTTGAGTCACCCGTGACTCCCAATGGCTGCCTGGACTAGTCTTTGCAGTTTAGTTGGCAAGATTCGTTTACTAAGTTTTCATTTGCCTTTGCTTGCTTCCTAGGGTGGACAGAGAGTATCTGGCCCAAGGTTACCCAGCTGGCTTTACGCCTAGAGCAGGACAAGAATGCACAATCTCTAAAATTTCTATCTATCTTGGTGCCTTAACACTGCACCAAACTGACACTATGTAATATTTTGCAATATTTGAATTATAGATGTGCTATTTTGGCTAAATATCATTAACCATCAAGCACTATTCTAAAATTAAAAAAATAATGTAAATGTAATTAAAAACACTGTGGTTAACAATAATTGTAATTTTCCCCAACTCTTAATAGAAAGAACACAAATTCTCCTTAAACCTTGATTTTCTTTCTTTATAAGTCTTATTTTTCCTTAATTATACCTCTACTCGTGTGTGTGTGTGTGTGTGTGTGTGTGTGTAATTTAACACTGGTAATATAATTATGCATGATTACATTTGTCTTGACATATTTTATGTAAGATAAAAATTATCCAAATTTCAGAGTTCATGCTTAGACCAAAACAAAAGAACCTTATTTATTTATTGAATTTCTATGCCACCTCTACATGGTGACTCCGTGCAACTTACAAATTATTGAAACAGGTGAAAAATAATGAAAAGATTAAGACGAATCCACATTGAAATATTATTTAAAACCATGCTAAAACCATGCCTACAAGAGCCAAGGGACGGATGGGACAGGGATGGGATCTTCTACCTGGTAAAGAGAAATGAATGGATTAATATGTATCCACATATTTTTCTTCAAATGCCTTTTGAAACACCAACATAATAATTTTATAATGCTATTCTGGGCCACTTGTGAAGAAGGAAGTCAAAGTGCACTACTCTGTAATTGGATCAGAAGAAGAAACATCATTGATCACTTAGAACTAAGAACTATCACTTAGAACTAAGGAGAAATTTCCTGACAGAACAATCAATAAGTGGAACAACTTGCCTGCGGAAGTTGTGAATGTACTAACACTGGAAATTTTTAAGAAAATGTTGGATAGCCATTTGTCTGAAATGGTGTAGAGTTTCCTGCCTGGGCAGGGGGTTGGACTAGAAGACCTCCAAGGTCCCTTCCAACTCTGTTATTATGTTATATTATTTTATGATAACACTTTTTATCACTTATTCCCGTTTTTCACTTCTAACGTAGATATAGGAATATTAGGCCCAAAATCAAATATGGCACATGGTGATTCTTCCAAGCTGAGCTCTTCATTGTTTAACAGCTCCAGACAAAATTTTGCCAGACTGTTTTCATCCCCTTTCTCTCATACTTAATACCTGAACTGAGTTGCCTCTTACCCCTCTGGACTACACCTCCTTCCTCCCGGGAACCCACATTACTACATTCAGTCAAAAGGATTCAATAAGCATTTCTTTCAGTTGATTTTTTTGTATTCACTTATTAACACCTACCCATTTCTTATTCTTCATAAATAGAAAATAACTTAAGATATTCCATTATGAATATTACTCCTGAATTTGTGAGAAAGCAACATTTAGCAAGTTGTTCAGTCAGACACACTTTTAATTGTAATCACAAACTAATAAAAATCTGCAAATTTCTGAACAGGAAATAAAGAAATTCAGATGGGAAAAAAGCCTGGCACTTCTCCAGTCAGTGTCTGCCCTCTAAAACAAGTTAAGTGGTGCTAAATTATTTGCTGTGAACTTTGTGGGGAAAGAAAGCAGAAGCCTGTTGCTTTCTCAGCCGTGACACATCCTAATGCAAGATCTGCCTTATTACACAACCAATACAAGTGTGTAATAAGGACAGGATAGAAAAGTGACAGTGGGAGATAAGTAGATCAGAAGTTACAAAGTTATTTAGTAAAACACATTTTTAAGTATTATTTGTGATGTGGAATCTATGGTAATTACAGCGTAGAAGCCAGTTTTCTTCCAGATTATGCAGTGTGTTACTGGCATGAGTTTATAGTTGATTTGAATTTTGTTTATTTTCCAAATTATAACCAATCAGTATAGGACTATTATAACCAAATAATACATAGGACTACAGATTATAATTTTAATGCATTATATAACTCTACTATCCAGCTACTTTAAAATATAGATCATAAAATCATAGACACACATATTTTAAAAAGATGGGGTTTTTAAAATTGTTTACAATAGACACAAATCATTTTTTTGCAATTTTTATATTGAAAAACTACTTTTTTCCATAGAAAAAAATTATTTTCTTGACTTTCACTATTGAAGCTTTACTACTACAATTTTCATTCACGACTTGTGTGAGGAAATTTGGGGGATAGAATTTAAATATTTGTAATTCCAAAAGGGAAATGCAAATTAATTTGGAAGTCTATTTATCACTCTAGGTCACAGCTGGAAGAAACATCCTATCATGTTGGCAAGTTCAAGGTTATCTGTCAAAAGCAACTTATGTGATATTAATTTCTCTGAGATATATAGCCTAAAACTTACTGATGGGTATTGCGAATGCAAGAAATGTCTACCTTGAAGTCCAAAGTAGCTCTTTGTGAAAAAGATGAAGATGAGCTTATTTAACTCTGTGCATGCACTCACTTGGCAAGCTTGTTATCTCTATCAACCTACTGCCACAATCAATTTTATCCTTACAGTGTCTGGACAAAAATAGTATATTGCAGGGGTCCCCAACCACTGGGCTGCAGACAGACACTGGTCCATGGTGTGCCAGAAATCAGGCCATGCAAACAAGTGAAGCCCCATCCAAGCTTGCACAGGGTGCAGGCAGCACGCAAAACCATGCCCAGTCTGGTCTGCGGAAAAAGCTCTCTCCATGGAAACAGTCCCTGGCACCCAAAAGGTTGGGAGTCTCTGTTTTATTGGATCAGGGATGATAACCAGAACAATGCCACTTTTATAAATAAATATCAGACATCATCTTATTTCAAAAATATTTAGTTATCTTGTTCTGTTCCATGCTGACATTAGCTATGGCCTTGTGTTCATCCAATTTTCTCCTTATATCTTTGTGACTGCTCATAACTCATAATATACAGGATATCAGAAATCTTATTTAAACATGCAAGGATCTCATACAGACAGCAGTGAATATTTCTGGGTTTTAACAGCTATACAAAAAGACTCTCTATAGAGTGATTGAATGTGAAAGCAGTCACTGCATGATTACTCCTGTGAATGAATTGGACTTAACATTAACCATGTGAATAACTCACCCTTAAAATGAATTAGCTGAGGGACATATAACATTGTAATTCATTCTTCTGAACTTACAAAAGATGTTTCTCTCTCTCTCTCTCTCTCTGTGTGTGTGTGTGTGTGTGTGTGAGTGAGAGAGAGAGAGAGAGAGAGAGAGAGAGAGAGAGAGAGAGAGAGAGGTGGGTGGGAGAGAGATGTCTAAAAGCATAATTACTTTTTAAAGGGAACTGTAATGTATTAAAATAATTATGGTGTAATGATTAAATGAACTATGCTTAAAAGTATTATCCTTTTATTTAATTGAACCCCTGTGAAAGGGGAATTCAATAAGATTATTATTATTCGTCTCATTGGTATTTACACTTCATTGACTGTTTAACTATTGTTTTTATTTGAATGAGTATATAAACAAAGTTATGACCACTAAGAAACTAATGTTATAAAGCAATATTATGTTTTGGACAATAATTTATATGTTCATGCAAAGAGATGCAGGCCTTGAAAAGTTGAGGAAATGGATTTATTCATTTAGATCTTTTGATTTTCTGTCAATATACATGTAATTATCCACTCTAGTGATGCTCCTCTGCTGACATCTACATTCTTTTTTAAAGCACTATGATCCAAATAATTTTAGAAGTCAGGTTGCATGACTTTGCGCTTTCTGGAATCTCTGAAGCTTCACAATAGTTCCAGAGTTTCAGGACATGGTGGAAATCCCTCTTTACAAGATATATAAATCTTTTCAAATCGGTTTGGCTCAGGATGCAATATGTGTCCAAACTGAATGTATAACCATTGGCCTGCAGCTTCAGTTTTCAACACTTCAACCATGGACTCAGTGCGTCAACCCTGAGCTAAATCTCTTCACAATTGTATAATTCTCTCTGAAACGGAAGACTCTATATCAAAACCTGACTATACTTTAAAAGTTTTCATTCACTTTCTGATATTGGCTTATCCTCAAAATGCAGTGCAGGTTTAGGTATGAGGAATATTTAAGAAAGGTTCATTTAGGTATTTAAGAAAGGTTGTTTCCAGTAAGTCATCATGAACTAAGGGATTCTTTGTATCTTTGACCATCCTTGCACTATTTCACTTCATTCCAAGATTTTGAACTTACTCATACCCACAAAGTTAAGTACCTATGAATATGAAATTTTGAATTAGCTACACAACCTTTGCCAAAATTGTGGATGCTCAGTCAAAAGAGCTTTTTCTGAATAAAACATATAAAACATAAGCAGCTATTTTGAATGCCTTTTCAGAGCCTTAGTACTGGGATGAGAAAATAACAGTCAATCCCTGGACTCTTTCAGTCAATTTCTAGCCTGGGAAATTGAAAACAATGCAGAAGAAGAGAATGAGAAATTACTTCCATACTGATCTTGAGAACATGCCATGGATGTGCTCATTTAATCACACAGGATTTCGGCTCAACCATTTGAGACTCACATTTTCTCATATATCTGCACAATTAATTTCATCAATAGATGCAAGAGCATAATTCCCTCCACCAGAGGTAAATACCGTGCAACTGTGATTTTGTTCAAAAATGGATACCTATTTATTTTTTTTAGAAAACTCTAAGTCTTATTTTATTTTATAATAAAATGTTACCTAGTTTAAAGAAAACTTTTGCAACATGTCCTTCTCAATTTGCCCTGGATTTTTTTTTTTTAAGTTCAGACAAGGGATCTCAAGAGATTGCCACCTGACATCTGCCTGGAGACACACAGCATGAAAAAGACTTCGGTCTGACTGTGGAACATGAGGCCTTAATGTTTTATGATAAGCACATGTTCACTCAAGAATTGGACCCTGCTGCAAACGTAAAATCAGAAGCTACTTCTTATGATAATATAACTAGCTTGGTGCGGTATTACTGTATTTGTAGGTTAAAACTAAAGCTATGGCCTGAAGTACACCCTGTTATATTGTTCTATTACTGAAGACACTGTTTCTAATTTTAAAAGCAGAATATGCATCCTCTATGCAGTTTATTTTGGAAATTTTTTTGAACAAAAATATTTTTCCACACCCTCATGTTAATGTGCATTCCTCCAGTCCTTGAGGTAACATGCTGGCATGTTTCGCACTACCCTGACTGCCTAAGAACAAAGGAGAAAACCCAGGAAACTGGTGGTGTCTTAACAACTTTAGTGTGAGACCAGTTAAGAAAAGTGATTGATTGATTCTTGTGTCTTCATTTTTCTATGTCAGCTGTCGATGGAAAAACATCTACCAATTATTCTCCTTAGTGTAGACTGGGGCCTGAGCTGGCAAGTGGTGAATTTGACAGAGGGCAGATTTAGCTATCTTAATGGGGTTGTTTGATTACTGAAATCTAGGAATCCAATTCTTCCAATAGTCCTAGCCAAAGTGACCATGGAGGAAAGTATTCGATGATGAAAGGAGATTTTTAAAAAGGCTACAGAGCCTGAACTAACCAGTAGGAATTGGGCACATCCTTCATCACTAGCATTAAGAAGGCATCTCAGATTATTCATGTAGAAGGAAGGTGTGCCTGGAGAAAAAAAAGTAATCACTACTTTCAAACTGGAGCGGATATATATGAATATGGATTGTCTCCACAATGGGTTGGGGGTGAAACATTGTACAAAGTAAAGAAGATGAGATTGACAGACATACGTAGAAATTGTTGCTGGATAAAAGAGGCTAAAGCATTTTTTTAAATGCCTTTCCAAGTCTGGTTTACCTAGGGGGTCTTACATCAGACCACAGCTTTCTTTATTTTTTAGAATTATTTTGTAGTTGTTGTTAGTTGCGAAGTCATGTCTGACCCATCGCGACCCCATGGACAATGTTCCTCTAGGCCTTCCTGTCCTCTACCATCCTCTGGAGTCCATTTAAGTTCACGCCTGCTGCTTCAGTGACTCCATCCAGCCACTTCATTCTCTGATGTCCCCCCCTTCTTTTGCTCTCAATCTTCCTAGCATTAGGCTCTTCTCCAGTGAGTCCTTCCTTCTCATTAGGTGGCCAAAATATTTGAGTTTCATCTTCAGGATCTGGCCTTCTAAAGAGCAGTCAGGGTTGATCTCCTCTAGGACAGACCAGTTTGATTGCCTTGCAGTCTGGGGGACTTGCAGGAGTCTTCTCCAGCACCATAGTTCAAAGGCCTCAATTCTTTGGTGCTCAGCCTTTCTTATGGTTAGAATTATACCACTTCCTTAGTTTATATAATAGTTGTCATGGTCTCCTGGTTTCTGACCTAGCATCTTTTACCTTATACCAAACAGGGTTTCATGATATCATGAAACTATTAATCAAAAATTATTAATCAAGCATATTTGTACCAAGTTACTAGGGGGTTCACAGAATTTGTTGATAACTAAAGGAATTATACCAGCCCTTTTTGTTATTGTTGTTCTTTTGGCAGCTGGGCATTAAATACAATATTCCAAAGGAATTCAACTCTATATGAGTTGAACCCTGGTCAACGAAAAATTAATTTATGTTCCACTTCTACACCTGCAGTGCTTTCCTGGATAGATGCCCTTTCAGACCACATACCTTAATTTGTGACAGCAAGAGTATTTGATTTCTCAGTAAATGGATCTTAGTTTTGGCATTTTTTTCTCATTTGAGGTTTATCTCATCACCACAGAAACTTTTTTTTAATGCAACACTATAATGATTTTTTCAGGAAGACTTTTTAGATTTATGCTGAAAACAGCTTCATGCAATTGTTATTATTTATTGCTGTTAGCAAGATAGGCAGTTTAAAATCATTGTCTGAAAATTGTTTTTTCCCCCTACTATTTCTGAACTGATATCAAAATTGAAGCTGATGCGTATTTAGTAAATTTCATATATTTCTGTATATATGTGAATATATCCTCTTACTGTGAAACCATCTCTCTCTCTCTCTCTCTTGCAAAATGTAAGGCGCACAATGGAAATCAACAATTCATCAGCATTTTTAAAAATTCAATAAATATACCACTTCTAACAAGGATTGAATTCAAAATATCCAGCCCTGAAAGAAGTTACTGCTCACTGCTATCAGTAACGGCCAAACAACTAATCAGTTAAGACCGTTAATATCCAGACTATATCCAACACCAAAAGTGATCCTGTCTTCTCCAATTTATATGTCCATAATCATTTCTTCAATAATGTTTCTTCTCTCTCTCTGATTCTGTCTTACAAGATCAGACTATTCTTGATCTATTTTTAGCTATTATTGAGAATTGTATTGAATTGTACATAGAAACCCACAATAATTCCATGAAGACAATAAAATCAGAACCAGACTCAAAAAAATAAAATTATAGTAATAGGGAAAGGAAAGGAAAGGAAAAGGAAAAGGAAAGGAAAGGAAAGGGAGAATGTACAGTTTGGTAATTATCTTCAGTATTTGTCTTTTGGAATTGTAGATATCAACCCACTGCTGTCCAATGAATAAATAAAACTTATTTTGACAAAATATTATTCAAATGGTTAATATGCGAAGTGTTTTTTCTCTATTTTTTACTATTCTAATTCAAATAGATGGAATGGAAACTTTTCTGTTTTCAAGAAAAAATATCCAAAATGTTCATGTGACTATAGGATTTACATGAATACTCTGTCCTTCATAGACCACTCATCTCTGCCACCATCTGCATTGTCCATGAATATTCTGTTTTCACTTAATTCTCAACAGAAAATGTCATGCAGAGTCTCCCAAATTAGAAATCACAGGCAGCCAAGAAGGGTACAGAGTAATGAATCAAAAGAAAAAATAAAAGAACCAACATTTCATCACATCACAGTAATAATATAGGCCAGACCAGTAATTTCTAAAGCACAAAGAAATTAAATGGGAAAGAAGTCATTTTCCCACGGAAAAAAAACTTTCAGTAAAGAAAATATTAACTGAAGTTATATGTCATCCTTCCTGTTTTCTTTTTAAATTTATATTGCGAACATACATTAAATACTTGAAGAAAGTACTTTTAAAATGGCAGGATTCAGTTGACATGGAAATCTGTCACTCAGATGTGTAATTATAGGGAAATTACTCTGGATAAATTAGTGAATGGTGAATGCTGAGGGACAAACCATCACGGAAGGACAAGCAAAATGAAAAAAAAAAGACCTCACTTGACAATATGTTATTGTCAAGGTAATAATTTTGAAAGCATCCACTGTCTCAATATAAGTAATTTAATAACATTATGCTTGCCCCATTACTACCAGATGAAATAAAATTTTGAGAAAATGTTCTTTAAGTATACACTCAGGGAATTAGGTTATAAATGGGTTAATGACTTAGTGCATGAAAACGCAAACCTAAGCAAAACTAACTTTTCAGTGATGAAACATAAGCTATAGTATCTTTAAGTGATAAAGGGAAATGAGACTTTATCTGTAATTTGTTACATGTAGATTTAAAAACTGCATAAATATTAAACTATATGTCCAAAAGGCATATAGTAGAAAAAGGCAATGTAGGAAGAAAATAAGGCAATGTAGGAAGAAAATAATATGTATATTTAACTGATTTATGGAGAAATCAAAATCATATATTGAAGACATTATCCCCAACCTTATTGGCCTTATCTAAGAGCCTAAAAACCTGGCTCTGCCACTGGTCTGTGAATCAAGTGACATTGATGGAAACCCTGATAAATGGTTGTAGTGTTAGAAAAATGAATGGTGCTCTTCCACAGAATATGGGGTTTTAAAAACATTTTTAATAATTGCTATTGTTTTTAATGATTTGTGTAGTTCTATTTTTGTTCTTTCTCTATTTATTTGTATTTTTAACTTTTTAAGCCACCCACATTCACAGCAGTGAGGTGGGAAGTTATATAAGAAATAAAAATAAATAATACAAATAATATAAATATTTCATGAAAGCCTGTTTAATCACAATGCAGCATTAAACCACCATTTTTATTTTGCTTGCAAAATAAAAAAGTCTTGACCCAGTTACGCATTCTTTCTATGATTAGAAACTATCAGAAGTTCATTCCGCAATATTTTTTTTTTGCCATAACCCATAATTTATTTGCTATATTTGTAATGAAATTGAAAATTGAAATTTCAACGGAACCATTAAAAGTGACATCCATTCAACAGGTCCTACTTGTTTTACCACTGCAACATTTGAAAATGTTCTCTTTAATCCTATAAAAACCAATCATTGTATAGACATAAACACAGGTTTTGCACAGTTTTCAGTAAAATATGGTCAGAAAATTGTAAGTTGAAGATAAGGATGGGCTAGAAATCCAGGACAATTCTAAATGATGAAAAACAATCAGTTTTTTTTTTTTAAAAGTTTCACTGTGTAAAAGAAGTAGTCAAATGCATATTTGACAGAAACAAAACAAAGATAATAAAACAGTATTCTATCATTGTCAAAACTAATGTTTCTAAGGTCAAGGTGCTAGTGCTTTTCTCATGAGAACAATACCACTTTCTTAAAATTACTATGACCAATGTTGTTTATAACAGGGGTCTCCAACCTTGGTCCCTTTAAGACTTGTGGACTTCAACTCCCAGAGTTCCTCAGCCAGCTTTGCTGGCTGAGGGACTCTGGAAGTTGAAGTCCACAAGTCTTAAAGGGACCAAGGTTGGAGATCCCTGGTTTACAACACAATAAGTCAAAGAAGTCAGAAGCTTAGGTGTCATATTCAGATTTAAAAGTACTTTACATTCAATGTAATGCTAGGGAAAAAATCAAGTGGTAAATCTGAGGCAGCTTCTCCTTTATTACCTTTTCTAGATGTAATTTTTGACACCAAGTCCTCAGCCTCAGTGAGTTGGTATAAAATATTTCCTGCTTCACATTCAGATTCCAGATAGTTGCAAGGTTTCAGAGAATCAATAAACATAACAATTCATGAGAGATGCGCATCTCTGATCATTCAAAAAGGTACCAATGTAGAATGCAGTTACCTAGTTAAAATATGAATTTCAAAAGCTTAACAAAAGGATGAATTACTGAGGCTTTTTAAACCAGAACAACATTGATCTGAAATAGAAAACATACTGGATCTGATCCTATCCATCAGATAGGGACAGAATTAAGTGCCCACCCTTTCTGTCAAACATCCCTGAATATTTTTAATAGTTCCTATAATTAAGCTATATTATGTACTACTTTAGGATCCATTTTTTATTGAATAGCTTATACTCATGTTGAACACCTGTTCTATGGATGTAGTATGAGTAATTAATGAATCTAATCAACATAATCCACTCATTTCCTCTGAGTAAACAATATGATCATCTCTTTCACTGACTTGTAATAAATAAATAAATAAAAAATCCTGAAAATATGCCTTTCTTTCCGTAGAGACTATCTGGTAATTGTTTACCCACTACATATTCTCTCCATCAACATTTTATTTCCTTGCATGATTTCTCTAGAATGGCATGTATATTTCCTACTTGAGATGATGTATTAGCCATCACTGGCAAATCAGTTGTTCCAAGGATTATTTATCCTCTAAACTCAGCAAGTTCCCCCTTCTGTACTCCAGACCTTCTTCTTTCTATCGTGCACTGCAGTCATAATGAAGTCATTCATCCTCTTGACAACAAGGCATACTTTAACCCTCAAAAAGAAATAACAACCTTACCATTTTTGCATCTGAAATAAAGGCTTGCTTAAAAAAACCCGCCTGAATACTTTCAGAGGCAATACATACATCTTCTAACATAAGATGCTTATGAAAAATACTTTGTAAATATCTGGATATTGTTTATACCTACATAGTGAACGGAAAATATGTACATGCTAGGTATCGTCCCAGATAATCTAATATTTAAAAATCAAATGTCAAAAGCACCTTTTAAAAAAATCAGACATAGGTAGTTGTCTGGAAGCTTGGAAGAATAGGATTAAATAGAGTCAAGCTAAGAAAATTTACAATTTTTAGGATATATGACAAGAAAACTAAAATGAATGTCCTGTCGTACATATAGTTAATCTGTACAGGAAGGCCAGGAGGAATGCTGTCCATGGGGTCGCAATGGGTCGGACACGACTTCGTAACTAACAACAATAAGATAACAATAAATAAATAAATGAAGATAAGATAAGATAACAATAAGAGCATACAAAACATTTGCTAGACCTATTCTTGAATACAGCTCACCTTTCTGGAACCCATACCACATCTCTGACATTAATACAATTGAACGCGTCCAGAAATATTTTACAAGAAGAGTTCTCCACTCCTCTGAATACAACAAAATACCTTATGCCACCAGACTCACATCCTGGGATTAGAAAATTTAGAACTCCACCAACTCCGACAAGACCTGTGTTTAACACACAGAATCATCTATTGCAATGTCCTTCCTGTTAAAGACTACTTCAGCTTCAATCGCAATAATACCAGAGCAAACAATAGATTCAAACTTAATGTTAACCGCTTCAATCTTGATTGCAGAAAATATAACTTCTGTAACAGAGTTGTTAACGTTTGGAACGCACTATCTGACTCTGGTCTCTTCTCAAAATCCCAAAAACTTCAACCAGAAACTGTCTACTATTGACCTCACCCCATTCCTAAGAGGACTATAAGGGGCATGCATAAGAGCACAAAAGTGCCTACTGTTCCTATCCTATTGTTCCCTTTCATTATATCAAATTAATATAGTTGTTGCATACTTTTGCTTATATATTATGTTTGTGTATACTGTTGTGACAAATAAAAAAAAATAAGAGCAACAGGAAAAAATAAGCATAAAAAAAATAAACTTCTACAATTTTCAGTCTGACCTTCTAAAGGTATCCTCAATTTCTTCCATCAAAGGCACAAACACGTATTTTGCATATCGACCACCAATTTAACAGTGGTTTGGAAACTTGGTTCAAGGGTTTGCCTTTGGAAGATATGACATTTTACAAAGCAAAAAGAAACTCTGAAGTAGGTTATAAAACCTAAATAAATCATTAGATGTTTATTTACTTATTTAAATTATAAACTAGTTGTTTTTTTTTCACAAGGGGCAATGTCAAAGAATATGTGACATCGGCCACATACTAAATCACCACCACCACTGTCGTCATCTTAAAATATAAAGAATCTTTTATTAAAGAATAAAAAGCCCTCAATCAGCAAAAAAAACTTCAAAGAAGAAATAGGTCCAGGTACTTGGGCAGAAAAGGAACATTTTGATCAGATGCTCAAAAGAAAACAAGTAGATTTTTTCAGGAAATAGTTTAGGCACGACAATATGGTTACAAAGAAATCTTCTCTCCATTCCACACAACTGAACCATTCAGTCACAAATATGGATATTCAGAATATATCATGCAAAACTTGTCAGGCTGAAGGTGAGATAGTGCTAGCAACTCCAATTACAACCATGGCCACTGGATTATTGCATTTTTCTGTCTTCATACTAACATCTTTCAACAAGCTCAGATAAAAAGATTACAAAATATTATATTAATAGCATATATCCATATCTCCCTTATTAAAAATTATTTGTATTAAACACACTGTATAAGTCATATTCATTTTTAAAATAATTTTACTGAAATTTTAAATGTATTCATATAGAACTTGAGAATACAATTGTATCTTAAACTGCTGATTATTGAAACCATTGGAATATATGGAATATAGTTTATAATATTTAAAATAGACTCGCAATTCAATGTGAAAAAAGTTCACAGATGGTATTTGGGAACACTCTGTTTATAATGCAAAGATTCATTTCATTTTTATAATAAGTACAGAAGCAAAAACATTTAGTAAAAAGTAGCACTAATTCAAAAGAAAAAGCATTCATATAAATTGAAGACATTTAGCATAGAGGCCTGGCAATATGCAGATTTTGTAACAATTCAAACATTTTGTCAGTTTTTGAAGACATTATGTGCTTGAGAAGGATGTGGAATAATATCCTGTTGTCCTTAACTGTAATATGCTCCAAATATATAACCATTTAATGAAAGAATTTCCATTAACTTTGGTGTTGCTATCCTTTGTTGCTATCCTTTGAAATATTCCAAAAGAAATGATGAACTGTGAATCATTAAAAAAAAATAATCAAATTTCCATATTCATTCAGAGGAAGCTTTTTTATTTGTTAGAAGTATAAACAAACAGCAGAAAAATAAAAAAGACTTTTTCCCCTTGTTCTGGAGTACGGTCGAGACCTTCTCGAAAACGATGGACTAATAGGCATTCTGGCCAACCTCGTACTTTACCCACCAGATGTGTGAAGTCCTGAATGTACTCCTTAACAGGCTGTCCTCTTTGTCTGACACTGGACTAATAGGCATTCTGGCCAACCTTGTACTTTACCCGCCAGATGTGTGAAGTCCTGAATGTACTCCTTAGCAGGCTGTCCTCTTTGTCTGACACTGTGCAGGTCCACCTCCGCCTGCTGGGCCCTGGTGGTATCCTCGAAGTACTCCCAGAGAGAGCCAGGAAAATGCTGAAGTTACCTAATTCCTCATTGTGCTCTCCACACAGGTCGGCCACCCAATCAGCAGCCTCCCCCTCCATCGCTGCCGTAATGGCCATTACTCTGTCCCACTGGGAGGTATAGAGGTGGCCCTACCAATCCATGTCGTTTAGTATTTGCCCTATAAAAAGGGCCACCTTTTTCTCACCCCCATCAAATACCGACCTAATTGCTGGTGGATCCCAACATCACACAGAAGGCTGGCCTTGGGCATGTCCTGCAGCTGTACGTGTCATGGGACCTGGGCTCCTGTAGCCCCAAAAGGTCCTTCGTGTCGTCCCGCAAGGCATACGACACTCGGCTTGCCGGTGCCATGTCTATCCAGGGCCTATGGTCCTGCACTCCCATGGGGCTTTGTCTCGCATATCCTTGTCCCTTCCCGGAGTTGGCTGGGCACAGCACCTAGAGGGTGTTGTTCCTGCGGAGGATGAGCCGCTGACGTGGATGTCTGCCAGTCCCTGGTCTGGCCTGCACCCTTAAACCCCACAGCCCCTAACATCTCTTGTAAAACCCAGCAATCCTTCCAGGAGTTCCCACACGCCCCATTTTGGTTCCCAGGTAAGTGCAGAGAGGCCTACTAGGCCCAAAATGGGGCATGGGGTGTGTGGTGTGCCTCCCTGTGGCCCGTTTTAACTCCCAGGAGGCTGCAGGAAGGCTGCCTAGCCAAAAATGGGGCATGGGGGTGCGGCACACCCAGCCTCACTGCCTGTTTTCACTCCCAGGAGACTTCAGGGAGCCTCTAAGCCCAAAACAGGGGGCAGAGGGCAGGGGGCAGGGCAGCCTCCCGCAGCCCATTTTTACTCCCAGGAGGCTTCAGAGAGGCAACCTAGGCCAAAATCGGGGGGGGGGGCTGCATGCCCTCCCACAGCGCATTTTGCTCCCAGGTGGTGCTGGCTGTCACACACCCCTGGCCATGGCCACCATGGCCACACCCACCCAGCCAGTCATTAGGGCAGAGAACCAGTTGTTAAATTATTTGAATCCCACCTCTGGATATGCATCATAGTAAAAGACAAAAATCTTCAAAAGATAAGATTTAGATTTCATGTAATTGGGAATTCCCTGAATTTATTTGGAAAATTTTCAAATATTGGATGAAGGGAATGTTGTGCTTTTTATTCCACTGAATTAGCTGAACGATTGACAACTTTCTTCTTGGTATTAAGTTTTAAAAATTAGCTAAATATGATATCATAACTTCATCCTACCCTTGTCTATGGTTACTGGGAAAAGCACTGACAGACATATGAGTTATACCAATGTGTGTGCATTTGTGTGTGTGCGTGTGTATGTGTGTGTGTGTGAGAGAGTGGACTATGGGTTGAAGGGTATGTGTGTGTGTGTGTGTAAACTATGGTTTGAGAAGAGACTTTAGCTCAGTTTGAGGAGAATACTGTCCAAGGTCAAAAAAAATTCAAGAATGTTATAGTACCTTTGTTTCCAATTTTTTTTGCTAACTCAGGCACTTCTATAATATCTAGAGTTTCCCAAACTTTCCTTTCAATAGGCTACTTTTCAAAAAGGCACTTTTCAAAAGTAAGAATGAATTTTTTAAAAAAGCACATTACTTTGTGGTAGAAACCGATACTATAATTTATTGATAGTGATTCTGCATATTCATTAACAAATGATAATGTTTATATCCACCATTAGGTTGCTTGAAGCCAGGTAATATTATCATTTTGGACTAAAGGTCATTCTCACAAAATGTCAGCTATAGGAAAATTGACTATTTAAAATTACTGTCATGGTGGGCACAGAACCAAGGTAACTATTTACCAAAAAGCCAGCCAATATTCCACAGAGCCTTACCACCATTCCTTTGGATCTTCAGGATGTTCTCTACAACCTCTGATTATTTTTATTTGTTAAAATGTCTACACTGAAAACACTGGGCTAAAACCTGGGAGAATAGGAATTCTTGTCCTGCCTTAGGCATGAAGTCAACTGGGTGACTTTGACCAATCATTCTGTCTAATCCCTGGCAAGCAGGCAATGACTTCCGAAAACCTTACTAAAAAAACAGTTGCCAGGAGTCAACATTAATTCAAGGGGACCCCCACCAAGAACCCATATACAGATAGTGTTCAACGCATGGCCACAATTAGGCTCCAAATTTCTGTTGCTCAGTGAAACATTTGTAAAATGAGTTTTGCCTCATTTTACAACCTTTTTTGCCATAGTTGTTAAGTTCACTGCAGTTGTTAAGTTCGTAACATGGTTGTTAAGTAAATCTGGTTTCTCCATTGACTTTGCTTGCCAGAAGGTTACAAAAGATGATTACATGACATGGCTGCAACCATCATAAACATGAGTCAGTTGCCAAGCACCTGAATTTTGATCATGTGACCATGTGGATGCTGCAATGGTCGCAAGTATGAAAAACGGTCATAAGTCACTTTTTTCAGTTCTGTTGTAACTTTGAATAGTCACTAAGTAAACTGTTGCAAGTCAAGGACTACCTGTATAGTCAACGGCTATCCCAGGAATTAAGAAGCTAAAGGAATATTCCTTTGTTTTGTTGCATATAATCTTCCTATTCAGTTTGCTTTAATTAAAATAATGTAGTCCAAATAAGGCAAGGAGTTTAGCAGTCTCTAGAGGAAATATTTTCAGGCACATTTCTGCAGGCACCATGCTGTCTTTTCCTCTTTTTAGGTATGTAAAAAGTATCCCTGGTTAGCATTCTAATTTTCTACTGCATTATTAAAAATGAGAATAACATTTTATTTAACAAAAGCTATTTAATGGGGGTTTTTTTTGAAGCATTTTGGGAAGGAAGGAGGTAATGAGAAGTTTTTTTTTAATATTTCCCATTTATTGTTTAAAATGTTGAGAATTACCAGTGAAAGCATAAATTAGGCAATTAACTATTTACTGTTAAGATACGAAATTACATAATTCAATTTAGTAATTGGAAAAAAAAAGCCTTCCAAAACTAAGCACGCCAAGGGTACATATTTAGTTTTGATGAATGAGCTTCTATGGAACCTTTCAGACAATTCCATAGTCCATTGCCTTCTTTCTGCTTTCAAATTACTGTGATGATAGCGTGCATTGCAGACAATCATGAGATGCGAGACTGGTCATGCCCTACTGCAGGGGGTAACTATGGCCCTTTCATGATTTGTGGATTTCAATTCCTAGAATTCTTGAGCCAGCATTTATGAAAGTCTCTATGGATGGCTCAGGAATTCTGGAAGTTGAAGTCCTCAAATCATAAAAGGACCATAGTCCCCCACCTTTGCCCTATTAGAACACATAAAATGTAAGACAGCTCTAATGCTTTGAGAACATAATGAGTGCTCTTTGTCCTGCCTCAATTCTTTGGGAGCTTAATTCTAACCTGGCCAATTATACTTTGGGTTGGATTGGTATGAACGGATGGGTTCATCCGTTATCTCACAAAGTAAACAGTAAATGTTATAAACCTGATTTTGTGTTCTACTTGCACAGGTCTAAGAATTAAAAAGAAAAAATCCAAGTAGCATTGGAAATCCTGTTCAGCAACCAGAATATAGATAAAATAGATACGAGAGACTTAGTAGATGAAAAGTTAGATAAAAACCATTCTACACTTTTATATAAAATTAGTGGATGGGCATGTGAGAACTGGAACAGAATATTGCATTCCTAATCCCAGAGCTGAAAATAAAATAAATGCACTACTGAAAAGTGCAAGAAGACCAAGAAAATGCAATCTTGCATTCTGTCCTCGGCAAATTAATCTAGTAGGGCAATTAAGGCACTCACTATTCCTGAACAAAATTGGAATTTAGACTGGATTTAAGTAATACATTTCTTCCCAAACCTAGTAGGAGTCGAGAAACACATGGCTAACCATTAATTATTGTCAATAAGGGTAGAAAAACTATTCAAGGGCAAGACTGTATTTTCTCAGCACAAAACCATTTTGATCCCCTTTGCAGTAATGTCTGTAGGTGGAGGAGGGGCTTTCAACACTAACAAAACAAATAACAAATTCATAAAAATGTTTCTTTTCAGCTGTTCCCAAATGGACTACTATCAGCATTTCTCTAGATAGCAACATCATAATCAATTAGAACAAAGCTGACAAATTATTTTGAATTTGCTAATAATATTATTTCCTTCACAATACCGAACAGCACTATTTTATTTAATTAGCATGCTTGTTACCAATATTTGTCACAGTTCTTCATTTGACACAAGCTGCCTAACATAGGCTGTGCAGATACCAAAGTACCAGTATTTGGTCTCAGAGGAACTATTTGACCACTGCAGAAAAGAGCAATAAGCAAAACAACAGCATTGCAGCCCACTCTAGATGATGTACATAGTCCATTTTTTATTGCTATAAAAGCTATGAAATGGATGTATAAGATTTGCTGCTAAAATAAAGAGATGTTTACCACTTCGGAATACCAAACACTAGTAGTACTGAACTAAGCTCCAGCAAGCTGAATATAAGAAAATGAATTATGTGGAAAAATACATTTCAGTTTGCTTTATGTACAAATGTTTTGTAAATCTCAAGAGAAAATGTATCAAGAATACACCTACTTTGCAGTGGATTGCTGAAGCAATGTTTAATTCTGAATTTTACTCAGTAAGACTAGACTAGACTAGACTAGACTAGAACAGAACAGAACAGAACAGAATAGAATAGAATTTTTTATTTTTATTTTATTTTATTTATTTGTCACAACATTATATATAAGCATAAGCATGAAATAACTATACAATATATAAACATATATATAATCATAAGTATGTAATAACTATATGAAATTGTATACAATCAAAGGGAACATTGGGACAGGAATGGTAGGCACATTATGCACGCCCCTTGCAGACCTCTTAGGAATGGGGTGAGGTCAATAGTAGATAGTTTTTGGTTAAAGCTTTGGGGATTTTGGGAAGAGACCACAGAGTCAAGTAGTGCATTCCAGGCATTAACAACTCTGTTTCTGAAGTCATATGTTCTACAATCAAGATTGGAGCGGTTCACATTAAGCTTAAATCTATTGTGTGCTCGTGTATTGTTGTGATTGAAGCTGAAGTAGTCTTCAACAGGAAGGACGTTGTAACAGATGATTCTATGAGTTAAGCTCAGGTCGTGTCGAAGGCGGCGGAGTTCTAAATTTTCTAAACCCAGGATTTCAAGTCTGGTAGCATAAGGTATTTTGTTGTGATCAGAGGAGTGGAGAACTCTTCTTGTAAAATATTTCTGGACACGCTCAATTGTATTAATGTCTGAAATGAGGTATGGGTTCCAGACAGGCGAGCTGCATTCAAGAATTGGTCTATCATCATCATCATCATCATCATCATTATTATTATTGGTCTATTTTATTGGCCAAGTGTGATTGGGCACACAAGGAATTTGTCTTGGTGCATATCCTCTCAGTGTACATAAAAGAAAAGATATGCTCAACAAGAATTCTAAGGAGATACAGGGAGCAATTGACATGAGGAGAACAAAAGAATAAACAGTTGCCTTATTGCAGATAGTTTATTTCTCAATTTCTGCACAAAAAATCAATTTTACGTACCTACCTAGACAATGTTTAAAATATTTATGTCAAAATTATTGTAAAAACTCAAGGATAAGTATCAGCCTATTTTATTTGTTCAATGACAATTTTATTGTACAATATGTAGGGCATTCATGGTCTATCCTGGAACTTCACATAATCTAAAAAGAGCCTTCAGAAAACCTTACCATGGGACTTTGTGATAGAAAGAACCAAATCAAAACTATCAAACATTTCTTATCTAGTACATTTTAAAAGTTCTAAATCATTACAACTGTTTTCTTTGACTGTGCAGCTGAAACAACAATATTGCAAAAGATTGACCAAAAAAACCCCCCCATATTATTCCTTCTTCTAAAATTTCAGTTCACAAATTATTACTCCTGGCCAAAATCCAATACACAGCTTTGCATCTTGTAGCCAGTGGATTCTGATGCAATAAAGAATTCTTATTTTAATTATTAATTTATTTTAATTATTAATTTATTTTAATTGTAAAGTACATATTATTATGAAAAGCTATGTCAAGTATAAAATAATTTATGTAGTAACCTAAACAGAACTATGTGACATAGTTTTAAGCATCTGATAAGAAGCAGTAATAACATTTTCAGGTATAAGATGAGAGTGAATTCATGATAACCTACAACAGTGATAGCAAAACTTTTTGGGCTGTGTTTCAAAAATTTGGAAAATGCCAAACTTGAGTCTGTTGTGCTCTCTCTCTCTTTCCACCCACCCACCCACCTATCCACCCCTCTCTCTCTCACTCTCTCTCTCTCTCTCTCACACACACACACACATACACACACACACACACAGAGAGAGAAAGAGAGGGTGGGGGAACGAGAGAGAAAGACAATAGAAACAATTTTCTATCTCTCCACTATCTACCCTGAACAGCAGCAATTGGATATTGGTAAATGCTGCTGTGTCACTCAAATCATTGTGCTGTATCGCCAAAGAAGCATCTTTCTCCATTTTGAGTTTGACCCACTATGGAGAGCGTCAGACACTCTAGCAGTTAACAGTCACTCGTTAGCTCTACCATTGCAACTTGGACCTCCCTCTCTGTACTCACATTAATGACAGCTTTTTGCGGACAGTTACAGGATACCTGGGCATTCCCAAAATTAGCTTTAGTCATGCTGCCACCAGTGGTGGGATTTAGCCAGTTTGCACCACTTCGGGAGAACTGGTTGTTAACTTTCTGAGCAGTTTGCCAAACTGGTTGTTGGAAGAAATCATTAGGGCAGAGAACCGGTTGTTAAATTACTTGAATCCCACCACTGGCTGCCATCATATTCTTTTAGAATGTATGTTCTAATACTATATTCCTTCTATAATGGAAAAACCAAATTTAAATAGTTTATTTATTTATTTATTTATTTATTTATTTATTTATTTATTTATTTATTTATTTATTTATTTAGATTTTTATACCGCCCTTCTCCCAAAGGACTCAGGGCGGTTTACAGCCAGATAAAACAAAACAACAGTAAATAAATACAAGATAAAATAATATTTAAAAAACTTATTAAATTTGGCCCAGATTAAAATATATTTAAAACAGTAAAACCTACTAAAAAATTAGAAACTGAATAAAATATCTAAAATTCTATGCCAGTCCTGCGCGAATAAATAAATATGTCTTCAGCTCGCGGCGAAAGGTTCGAAGGTCAGGAAGTTGGTGGAGTCCTGGGGGAAGTTCATTCCAGAGGGTGGGAGCCTCCACAGAGAAGGCCCTTCCCCTGGGGGCCGCCAGCTGACATTGCTTGGCGGACGGAACCCTAAGGAGTCCCTCTCTGTGAGAGCGCACGGGTCGGTGGGAGGCAATCGGTAGCAGTAGGCGGTCCCGTAAATAATCCGACCCTAAGCCATGGAGCGCTTTAAAGGTAGTAACCAACACCTTGAAGTGCACCCGAAATACCACAGGTAGCCAGTGCAGCCTGCGCAGGAGTGGTGTCACATGGGAGCCACGAGCGGCTCCCTCTATCACCCGCGCAGCTGCATTCTGAACCAACTGGAGCCTCCGGGTGCTCTTCAAGGGGAGCCCCATGTAGAGAGCATTGCAGTAATCCAAGCGAGAGGTAACAAGAGCATGAGTGACCGTGCATAGGGCAACCCAGTCAAGGAAGGGGCGCAACTGGCGAATCAGGCGGACCTGATAAAAAGCTCTCCTGGAGACGGTCGTCAAGTGATCTTCAAAAGACAACCGCCCATCCAGGAGAACGCCCAAGTTGCGCACCCTTTCCATCGGGGCCAATGACTCGCCCCCAACAGTCAGCCGCGGCTGCAGCTGACTGTACTGGGGTGCCAGCATCCACAGCCACTCCGTCTTGGAGGGATTGAGCTTGAGCCTGTTTCTCCCCATCCAGACCCGTACGGCTTCCAGACACCGGGACAGTACTTCGATAGCTTCATTGGGGTGGCCTGGGGTGGAAAAGTACAGCTGCGTACCATCAGCGTACAGTTGGTACCTCACCCCAAAACCACTGATGATCTCACCCAGTGGCTTCATATAGATGTTGAACAGGAGAGGCGAGAGAATCTACCCCTGCGGCACCCCACACGTGAGGCGCCTCGGGGTCGATCTCTGCCCCACTGCCAACACCGTCTACGACCGGTCAGAGAGATAGGAGGAGAACCACTGATAAACGGTGCCTCCCACTCCCAAACTCCCCAACCGGTGCAGCAGGATACCATGGTCGATGGTATCGAAAGCCGCTGACAGGTCTAATAGGATCAGGGCAGAGGAATAACCCCTATCCCTGGCCCTCCAGAGATCATCAACCAACGTGACCAAAGCCGTCTCCGTACTGTATCCGGGCCAAAAGCCGGACTGGAATGGGTCTAGATAGACAGTTTCATCCAGGTATTGGGGTAATTGACGTGCCACCATACTCTCTAATTTAGATGTTGAATGTATATAACTACTGCAGGAATTGATTTGAAAATACAAGAGAAAATAGAAGAGAAAATGTGACTTACACTAAAGACAGCAGGAGATAAGATACCTGTGGATTTTTTTAAAATAAAAGAATTGTTCACAGCACTGGAAACAGCTGTAATCATTGGACGCTCCTTATTGTCTATGATTTTAACAGGGACCCGTACATATTTATCGCCTTTTCTTTATCATTAAAGTTCAGAGTGATAGAATAATAAATCGGTGATATGAAGAAATTGATATTTTATTATATCAGGAAACCCACAATAAAATGTAATCTATATGCTTAAAGCCCTTCTAAGTCACATGTACATCGGTAAGTGAATAAATTTACTGATAAAACAACAGTTTTGTATTTGGTATGATTCAATAATTGTTTCCAACATGTACAGATAAAAATGTAGTTGAACCACAATTTTTCAGCCCTGTTCAGTTGCTGCAAATAACATGCAAACAACCTACATCAGACCCTCATACAACCTGGGGTGATTTAGAAAGTGATTAAAAAAGATTGTGCTAAAAAAGAAGCTCAGAGTCTTATGACCTTGAAGGAAAACACAACAGTTATTCAAGCACACACTGATATGATTCAGAAGATATACTTTGGATCTGGCATTGTTGTTGACTAATGATTTTCTAAATGTACAGTAACTTCTATAAACCTATGGAAAGATAACAATGATAGTTTAGACTTGCTAGAAATCAGGGCTCTGGCACCTTACAGACCAAATAAAATATTTCTTTCCATGAGACCAATGGATCCTTTTTGCAACGTCACTCTCTGCAGTTCCAGTTGCTGTCATAAACTGAATCTCTGAACTTCCTACAATTTTCCCAACAACCAAAGTCAATAGGGAAAGCAGCAGGGAATTTGAAAATCCCAGGTTGATAGGAAGAGAGGGAAGGGAGGCACAGGTCACAGAAGAGATGCAGCGAAGCCCAGGGAGCATGTGCAAAAGCATGGTGTGTGTTGGGGAATGTGTGAAAGGATAGGAATGGGCACTTGAAAAGCACAGCACAGCCTGGGGATCAGAGAAGGTGTGAGGGGATGCAAAGAGGTGCAGCAATGGTCAAGGAGGGTGCACGAAGGTGCTGTCAAAGCCATGAAAGTTGAGCAATGATGCAATGTAGGTTGGGAAGGACCATGATGCTGTGAGGGGCTGTGCAACAGATACAATGTCATGAGGAGGATGGAAGTGGGTGTGGCATATGTTGGGGAAGGCGTGTTGGGGTGTGGCAGGAGTTGGGAAATGTGTGGTAGTGCAGTGGGCATCAAGGAGGCTGCATGGGATTGAGTGGGCGGCTGGCTTGGTGTGAACACATAGTGTCAGGGAGAGGGTGCACAGATGACAAAGTCTTGCCCCACCAATTTGGGATCTTCCCTGCCAACATTTTTACTGTCATTCTAGAGAGGTTGGCAGGGAAGGTTGCAAATGGCAATCTCATCACCAAGGGATACTGCAACTGGTCCTAAGTGTGAACCAATTGCCAAACAGCTACAAAGTGAATACTACAGGATTGGCCTATTAGTTTCCAAAGATTTAAAAGTATAATTATGCTATTCATATAAAGAACTGAACTTACTTCCAGGATACGATTAAGTTGTTATTCATATGACAAGCCCTGGTAAAAGTATTATGACTGCTGCAACACAATTATATTGAGTTCCTTTAATGGTATGTTAACTCTATATTAAAGCAAGATATGAATCATACTATATCAATTACCGCATCCTTATATCTACTTTTAAGCAAATTATTATGCTGTCATACTTTTTCCAATATTGAATCAATAGTTGATACTTCTGCATTAACCTCGGTTAAATCTAATTGCTGATGTCATGAAAAAAATGCCTTATATACACTGATGCTTTGTACTAAGAATAGCTTCCTATTGCCAATCTCTTTTCAGCTCAGTTTCATCCTATATGGTATTGTAAAACACTATAAATTTTTAATAAGATCACTGAGAGCATCTATTTTATTACTTACTATCCAGTCATCTCTTAGCTTTAATTGCTGTGTTACAATAACAGAAAAGTAAACAACATAAATCTCAACTTTTTTAGTTAAAGTGCATTCTATATTAAATCTGTGTGGTTTGCTAGACAATGACCTTACCGCAGCAGACATTAGTTCAAGATTTCAACATTGAAAAACCTGACGGTCTGTTCAAAAATCACTGGCAATAAATACTTTCCCAGAAATTCCAGCAAAAGCAGAACTTGGTCAAAAGGACATACTTATAAAGGTTAAAAATAGCAATTTGTTTCTTTTAAAATGAATTATCATTCCAATATTACTGAACATGTAAATTAATTTTGGGATTAATGGAAAACTGAATTGAATGCTCCCTATTTGTCTCAATCTTTATGTATTGCTACTATTTATTATACCTGACTCCCAATGAGTCTTCACTGGAGGTGGAGAACAGTATGATATAGTCCATGAATGGGAGTTTCTTTGTATCTACCTTGAATAGAGGTGATTATGCCCTGATCAGGTTGGGCACAAAGTAACCAGAAACAGGAGTTCAGTTCAAAGCACTTCAAGTTTATTACATGCTGTCTATACACAAGAATCTGATCTACTAATGGTCAAGGGCAATTGGTGTTAGATAAGAGTCAATTGAATTCATGTGGGGACTACACTTAGGTCTTCTTGTGGGAACATACCAACTCCAAACTGGTGACACATTTGACCTCACCTTCAAGCTCCACTTGGTCATGTCCTACACATCATTTTAAAATTTCTATAGAAAAAGCAATTCCCATTGCTGGCTGTCATAATAGCACACACTCTCCCCTACCAAATTATCTGTCTGTCGGTCTGTCTATCTATAAACTATCTATCTATCCATCCATCCATCCATCCATCCATCCATCCATCCATCCATCCACCTATCTTTCAACCACCTTGTTAATTTTATGTATTCTTTTCAACAAAAGCTAAAAGAAAGTTACTGATTTTGAGTTATTTCAGTTCACTATTGAGACACATATGTACAAACATTTAAAAATACTATATGATAACATTTTGTGAATAGTTTGCACGAGAAGTATAATGAAACAAAGGAAGAAAAGGAACTGTGGTTGTTACAGAAAGGCAAGAAACCGGCCATATATATGCACAAATGTACAAGAAGATTACCACAGGTCCACATATAGGTAAAATCAATATACATTTCTTCATGTTTGTGTTTGAAGGTTTTCCCTCTTAAAACACTATTATTTCCTTCTGTCAAGTAGTTCTCGTAGTATCTTTCAAGAATATGAACACATGCAAGTAAACTACAAATAGTTCTTGAACAATATTGTTAAAAGTCTGGATATGATACACACCAGGAGATGTGGCCCACAGCAAAAGATTTCAATGTGATTAGCGCATTTCCACAGAGAATTGAGGCAGCAAGATCTATCTTAATGGAAATGATCTGCAGGCATATACAACATAAATAACTGCTAAAAAGTTCACAGTTTAGTTCTTGCTAAGTGGCACTGAGAAAGAACAATTTTAAACATAGAGACAGCTCTTTCTACAGTTCAAGCAAAAATAAATTATTAATTTAAATGCTTTTTAACAAAAAATAAAAGGCAGGCTTGCATCTTTCCAGTTAACTATTTATGTAAACCTAAAAGTGTATGTGCTGTTCTGTATGTATCATAGTACCAAATTCCTTTTTAGGCAATTTTGTAGGCAGTGAAATTGTAATAGAAAAGACAAGACAGTTAAAATAAAAATGTTCTCCAGACAAAGGATGAATTATAGGTTTTCCCAAGTAATAGTGTAATGGTTCATGAAAACCGGAAATGATGCAATTCCTTTCCTGGATCCGAAAGTCTGTCTAGGAAATAGTGAAATTGGTTTCCAAGCTTCATCATCCATCATAAATATTAAGTTCAGCACTCCAAGCTGAGTCTTTCTAAGAGACACAGTCTTGTGCTTTCATCCCCTATATAAGAACTACATTTATCATGTTAATGTCTTGCTCCAGCAAAGCAGGCATAGTATCCTTCAAACAAACAATTTCAGTACATGAATGAAATCTAGAAAAAGTCCAAAGGAAAACCAAATTATTAAAAGGCAGTTTTGTTACTGCTGTTTTTCCTCTTTTAATCCCCAAACACATATCACACATCTTGGTGAAAACAAACAGGAAAAAATAACAGCTTAGAGTCAAAGAATGAAGGTATTTCATGGTGAACATCCTAAATAAGGTCTGACTTCTCACAAATCAAATCTGATTGGTTTAGTTTACAATTGTGCTGCCAAATCCATACATTTCCTGATAAGCCCACTTATTGCTTTTAAAGAGTTACAATGAAAAAGGTTCTATAGCAAATTTGTTTAAAAGTGGGATTACCATCTTTGGTACCCAGTACAGATAATCCTTAATTGATAACAATTCATTTAGTGATCATTCAAAGTTACAATGGCACTGAAAAAGTGACGTGTTTTTCAAACTCATGACTGTTGCAGCATCCGCTTGATCACATAATCAAAATTCAGATGCTTGGAACTGACTCATATTTATGACAGTTATGTGATCACTTTTATGACCTTCTGAAAGCAAATCCAATAGGGAAACCAGATTCATTTAACAGCCATATTACTAAATTAAAAACTGCAGTGATATACTTAACAAATAGCAATAGTGGTCATAAAACAGGTCAAAACTCACTTAACAAAAGGGTCACTTAGCAACAGAAATTTAGGGACCAATTGTAGTCATAAGCCAAGGACTACATGTATTTCTGGGAAACACTCTCCTTTAAAAAGCAATGCATAACCCAGATTTCTTAGGAAAAAACATCATAAAGACTGCTGAGAAGAGCTACATGCACACATAGCATAGGATACAGTGAAATAGAACCCAAAGTTCCATACTAAAATGAGGTGATTTAGATTGTATCTTGAGTTTTTTAAATAATATTCACCGCCTTGATTTTTTTTCTTTTGTTAACAGAATGCATCATTTTAATTTTTAGAAAATTTAAGTTATGTTTTAAAAATCAAGAAGTTATAAACAACATCTAGCTTCTGGCTGGTTATGAAAGGTACCACTACTTAAATGACAAAAAAAAGTTGTCCATGTGCATTATCCTTATTCTAAATATACGAATATCTCATGTTTCCAAATAGAGCTCCAAATTGCAGACCAAATATTGCAAATCTCCATAATTTCAAGATGGTTTTGCCACCTGAATTCGCTTGAATTTTGATCTGTCACTGTGACATCAAACATTTTGTCTTTCCAACAATGCAAATTCTAAATGCAACTTCTTTTTATCTGTTGCATTTTTATCATTGCCAAGTTACTTATCGATGTTGCAAGCAAAAACTGTCAGAATCAAATTCTGGAATACAGATACTAGTATCCTATGTCTTTCAGTAAAATTAAACTCATAATAATCCACTGCATGCTACACACACACACACACACACACTTTTAGTGGTAAAATGAACACTTGACTGTTATTAAAATCGCCAGGGGGTTTTCTGGTGCAGTTCTTCTTTATAGGCTATTATGCTTTCAGTGAATTAAACCAGAATGTGAAAGCATGCAAAACAGAAAAGGAAAGGTTTCAATAATTTCCCTATAGCCCAACACTTCTTTACACCAAAGCCTGTGGCAGTGCAAGCACATCCAACAGCAATGAGCGAAAAACAGGGTTTTCAGCTAGCTTTATTTGACTGTGACTACAGTTTAAATACTGAGAGAGCCTTTTATGGCCATGTTTACAAATGATTGCTATGATAAGTAAACCACAAAATTAGCAGAAATGAAACAAAGCATGGAACTGTAGTCACCGACGATTTAATTTTCTAAGCATATCTCAGTAGTTTATCTGGGGCTCAGAGACATAGTTGGACTTATAAATGTCTGAAGCAGTTGCAATACTGTACAGAATACCTGTTATCTATTATTTTATTTAATTATAAAAATAGGGCAAATAGCTTTGTTGGCTTTGTATTTTAGCAGAAGGAAGACTGTTACCCAGGACATGATGCTGGGGATCCAGGAATTTCATAAGAAATAATCAGAATAGAGCTGGAAGGGACCTTGGAGAACTTTTATGCCGATATCCTGTTCAAGCAGGAGATCCTATACCATTTCAGACAGGTGGCTGTCTAGTCCAGGGGTCTCCAACCTTGGTCCCTTTAAGACTTATGGACTTCAACTCCCAGAGTCCCTCAGCCAGCAAAGCTGGCTGAGGAACTCTGGGAGTTGAAGTCCACAAGTCTTAAAGGGACCAAAGTTAGAGACCCCTGGTCTAGTCTCTTCTTAAAAACCTCAGTGATGAAGCACCTATAACTTCTGAAGACAAGCTGTTCCACTGGTTAATTGTCCTCACTGTTAAGAAGTTTCTCCTTAATTCCAGGTTGCTTCTCTCCTTGATTGGTTTCCATCCATTGTTTCTTGTCTTGCTTTCTGGTGCTTTGGAAAATAAATTGTCTCCCTCTTCTGTGTGGCAGCCCCTCAAACACTGGAATACTGCTGCCATGTCACCCCTAATCCTTCTTTTTCTCTAGACTGGTCATATTTAATTCCTGCAACCATTCTTCATACATTTTTGTCTCCAGGCCCTTAATCTTCTTAGTTGCTCTTCTTTGCACTTTCCCCCCACAAAGTCTCAACGTCTTTTTTGTAAAGTAGTGACTAAAACTGGATGCAGTATTCCAGTAGTGGTCTTACTAAGGATTTATAAAGGAGTACTAATACTTCACCTGGTTGTGATTCTATGCCTCTGTTTATATAACAAGGATTGTATTAGCCTTTTTGGCTGCTGCTTCACAATGCTGGCTCATGCTTAAGTGATTGTCCTCTAGGATTCCAAGGTCCCTCTCCTAATTGCTGTTTTTGAGCCAGGTTTCACCTAATATGTACTTCTAAGTTTGATTTTTCCTGTCTAGGTTAAAACCTTGCTGTTCTCCACATTAAATTCCATGTTGTTGGATAGAGCCCATTGTTCTCAAGGTCTCAAGTCTCTCAAGATCTTTTTGGCTCGTGGGGTGTTGGCTATTCTTGCAGCTTAATGTCATCTACAAATCTGTTGAGTTCCCCTTCAAGTCCCTCATCTAAGTCATTTATGAAGATATTGAAGAGTACATGGCCTAAAATGGATCTCCATGTAGATGTAGTACAATTAAGGACTACTCGTTGAGTATGGATTATCAGCCAGTTATAAAATCCATCTGGTGGTGATACTGTCTATCCCACATTTTTCTAGTTTACCAAGAAGAAGGTTGTGGTCTACTTTGTCGAATGTCTTGCTGAAGTCTAAGTATACTATGTCCACAGCATTTCGTTGGTCTACAAATTTAGCCACTTTGTCAAATAATGAAAAAAGATTGGTTTGGCATGATCTGTTTTTAACAAATCCGTGCTGGCTATTAGTTATAACTTTATTTGTTTCTAGATGTTCACATATCTGTTTTTTTTTAATTATTATTTTCCAGTATCTTCCCAAGTGTTGATGTTAGGCTGATCGGTAGACAGATACAAGGTGGAAGGTATGAACTATACTCTAAATTTTTATGATTTGAATTTGCACTCCTCTTTTACAATATCAACTATGTATTTCAGATATGTTTAAGAAGACAGACAGCTATTGATATGAACAGAAATGAAACTGTGGAATTACAAAGTGTTTATACATTAAAATAAAATGGGAAAGAATTAATATGTGCTTGAAAAAAAATGAGAAACATATAGGCTTGTCAGTCTTGAAAATAGTACTTTCAACTTTTTAAGATATCATGTTTACTATAAAAACTAATGAGAACATTTTTACAATGTTATTTCTTACAATTATTTTGAGCTGACAGTTGTTTGTGCCATTTTTTCTAATACAATGCCTGAGCAATTTTTTTTTAATTTATTTACATTTATATCCCGCCCTTCTCCGAAGACTCAGGGCGGCTTACAATGTGTAAAGGCAATAGTCTATTTCTATTTGTATATTTACAAAGTCAACTTATTGCCCCCCCAACAATCTGGGTCCTCATTTTACCTACCTTAATAAAGGATGGAAGGCTGAGTCAACCTTGGACCTGGTGGGACTAGAACCTGCAGTAATTGCAGGCAGCTATGTTTTAATAACAGGCTTCTTACAGCCTGAGCCACACCGCGGATATTTATCTTTAGCCACGTCCATATATCCGTCTTTTCTCTCTCTCCCTCCCCCCTTTCCTCTCCCTATCTAACACATGAAAACACACAATCACATACACACAAACACACTTCCAGATCTTTCAGTTATAGCTTTACTTCACTCTATTATTGTATTCAACTGTAACACAGAGACAAGGTCTTAGTTTACACAAATCCTTTGTTAAAATCACAAACATTTCACAAAATCTTTTATCAGCAAATATGAATCTATCTCATACATTTTTAACAAACTTTTGATCACTGCTCATATTTCCCTCCTCTCTTCCCGGTCTGCTTATAGTTTTAAAAAATATATTCAGGAGACTATGTCATTATTTCTGCTTCAGTGATCTGTAAGCATCCCTGATTAATGTTTGGCTATTTGTGTAATGGATTTCTCTGACAGAATAGAAAACTTTTATTCCTGGCATTAAGCAATATAAACAGTCTTTCAGTACTGTAGAAATAGAAAGTACCTATCTCTATTCCTTAAAATGAGTTTTTCTTTTTTCTTTTTGATTGCAGATACAATGATGATGATGCACTTTCTGTTTCTGAGCATAGTAATAACAATGCTTGAAATAATTGGGTACTACTTTCATGACAAATGGAATAGTCTTATGATTTAAAGGTTATAAAAAATGAAGAAGACAACGTTCTTTGAAAAAGAAATCACATAAAACTAAACATGGCTTTAGTGTTTAGTTGAAAAGAAATATGAATTTTTAAACTTAATTTAACTAAGTTTCACAAATATTGGTCTTCATTTGCTTCTTAAAATACTTAATAAGCCTATGCTTGTAGAGAACATATTTATTATTTAAACTAAAACATGCAAATAGGCGAGAATAAAAATACTATGTTAACTTCAGGGTTGAAATGCTCCCGGTTCGGACCGGATCGCGCGATCTGGTAGCGATGGGGGCAGGTAGTTCGGAGAACCGGTAGCAAAAATCCCTGCCCCCCCCACTGCCCACGCTGTGCTGTTCCTCTTCTCTGTCCCTGAAGCGCTCGGTGGTGATATAGCTGCAAACGGCTGTAAATGACTGTCGCGGCACTTCAAAGGGCCGCACTACAGCTGATCAGCACTGTAGGCAGCTAGTAGACCGGTGCCTCTATTTTAAAAGAAGTAGATCGGGGCCTCTCAGTAAAAGGCAATTGGTAGATCGGGGTCTGTTTTTAAAGAAGGTAGACCGGGGCCACTCAGTAAAAGGCAATTTGTAGACTGGTGCCTCCCAAGTTTTCTATACTTTATTATTTTTATTATTTATTATTATTGACCATGCCCATTCAGTCACCTAACCACCAAGCCACACCCATAAATTAAGCCACGCCCACAGAACCGGTAGGGAAAATTTTTAGATTTCACCCCTGGTTAACTTCATGGTCAGTATAATATAATACTGTGAACTTTCCAATAGTTTAAAGATATTAGATCTAGAGGCATTAGTGTGCAATATAAACAAAGTCTTAATTTATCACCACTATTTTTTTTGCATATGGCTTTTTCAGGGCAGATCTGATTTTATCAAATACATGAAACATTGAAGCTTAAAAGATATGCAACATGTATATATTATATACAATGAGTAGTAAAAAAGAAAGTGAAAAGGCAAAACAATATGAGCTTCTGTAGACAGCAAATGAGAATAAGAACTGCTTAATCACAGAAATGTCCAAAAATGTACTCTCATCTTATAATGAGTATATCATAATGAATTATATACATAAACAAAAAAGAGTCAACTCTGTATGAAACAAGTTGGTTATTTCCAATCCTTTAACTTAAACCTGTAAAAATCAAATTGGCCAGAAAACCAGTATCTCCAAAGATGAAAGAAGTCAGTTTACATCCTTTTATGTTTAGATAATTTGAACCATTTTTTCCTTCCTATTTCTGCAAAAAAATAAAAAAAGAAACTAAATTACAAATTATCATAATTTACATTACAAAAATGGAAGAAATATCTATTTTGGATATCTAAGAGTCCTAAATAAATCTTTCCACCTCCCTCTGAGGGATGCTGCAGGAGGCAGGAAGAATTATTTAGGACTCTTTTTCTCGCAGAGATAAAGTTTTGCAGCCTTAAACTTTATTAGAGAAAAACTAATAAAAGTTTCCACAATCCAGGCTTTAATGAATCCTCTCAAGAGGTCTCAAAATAAAGGGAAACTTAAAACTCTGGCAACTACATTCTCTTTACCTCTATCACTAGATGAACTTCTTCAAGAAGGAAAAAAAAAAGGAATAGGCTTTATCCTCAGGCTGAAGACTTTTTTAAAATAGCAGTTCCAAGTATTGACATCTGCTCAATTATGGTGGGGAAATTGCAATCTTTTCCCACGGTTGCAAGCTGCACGGACTTTGCTCCTTGGAAATGAAGATACTTTTTCTGTAATGTCCAGTCTGGCCAGGAGTTCCAGAGTTGCTTTATTCCATGCTATAAACACTGAGAGCACACCTCAGCACAAAAATGCTCTGCTTTCCATTTGCTGAAGACATGCCCTCATTATATCACTTCTATGGTATTATATATTCTCCTATTAAGTAGCCTGAAAATGGCTTTAGTTGTTCTTGTATCAAAATAGTGTTTACTATTTTGTGCTAACTGAGGAGATAGTTTGAAAAGACATGGTCTGTATATTCTTTTTCTATTATACCATTACTTTTACTTTTTCTTGCTTTTCTTTTTAACTTTTCTTTTTTCCATTATTCTGTATTTTATTAGTTTTGGAAGTTTAATAAAGTTATATTAAAAAAGCTGGACCTATAATATACAGATTGTCTACAAATTGTGGGCATTTTTTTCAGTACTGTTTCTTTTAAAGAGGCAGAGATACAACCCAGAGATGGGTTAAGAGCCACGGTGGCACAGTGATTAGAGTGCAGTACTGCAGGCTACTTCTGCTGACTGCCGGCTGTCTGCAATTTGGCAGATTGAATTTCACCAGGCTCAAAGTTGACTCAGCCTTCCATCCTTCCAAGGTCGGTAAAATGAGGACCCAGGTTGTAGGGGGCAATATGCTGACTCTGTAAACCGCTTAGAGAGAGCTGTAAAAGCACTGTGAAGAATATATAAGTCTAAGTGCTATTGCTATAGTATCTTCTCTTTAAGACTTGGGAAGTGACCAATTTCATCATGCAGCAAGATAAGACAAAGCGGTGGTGGTTCTCTCTCAAGATTCCAAGACAGTGCAGTCCACTAGTAATTGCAGTCCAGCACATCTTGAGGATACCAAGGTTGTGTTGTGTGGATATGACATTACAATCATGAAAAATAAACCACTATTTTTCCATGTTGCAATGTGGAGAAGGTGAAGTTAAAACATTGCAAACAACCAATAGAATAGCTTGCCTTCAGAAGTTGTGGTTGCTCCATCATTGGACAACCATTTGTGTAGGGTCTCCTGCTCGAGCACGGGTTTGGACTAGAAGTCCTGCGAGGTCCCTTCCAACTCTATTATTCTATGTTCTCATAGCTAAGCAAAGAAGGAATACCAAAGTGCAATAAGAAGCTCTACTCGTTTCAAGTTAATTCTGTTCCGGCTGTTTCAGCATCAGCATATTAACTTTGATGACTGTCCTTGGCAAGTAATAACATTTATATGAATGCTGAGCATTCTACATTAATGAGATGTAAGAACAGCTATGTTTTATGGAGGATAATATAAATCAATTTTTTTCATAAAGAAGAAAGACTGTAAGCTAATTTATTAAACGAGATTTATGTCTGAGAAAAAGTAAACAACCAAGATACTTCTGTTTGTGACCTAACCATTAACCATTAAATAATCATCTTATTTAATGGCCATCAGAGTTAATATGTATCTCTGAGATTTTTTTGGGGGGGGGAGAGGTGAATCTATATGTGATTATTTAGATTCATCCAAATGTAAGACATGAATTAATTCATATATATTATTAGTATTATTAGCAATATCATACATGTTATTATATATTATTAGAGAATCAATTTTAAGGAAATATATGCGGCTCTTACATAATATATTATAATACAGGCAGTCCTCGACTTACAACCACAACTGAGCCCAAAATTTATATTGCTAAGTGAAACATTTGCTAAGCGAGTTTGCCCCTTTTTTACAACTTTTCTTGCCACAGTTGTTAAGTGAATCATTGCATTTGTTAAGTTAGTAACATGATTGTTAAGTAAATCTGGATTTCTCTATTGACTTTGCTTGTCAAAAGGTCACAAAAGCTGGTCACATGACCCTAGGACACTGCAGCCATCATAAATATGAAACAGTTGCCAAGCATCTGAATTTTGATCACATGACCATGGGGATGCTGCAACAGTCGTAAATGTGAAAAATGGTCATAGATCACTTTTGCCAGTGCCGTTGTAACTTTGAATGGTCACTAAGTGAACTATTGTAAGTCGAGGACTACCTACCTGTATTTTAGGCAATCCATTCATTTTGAAAGCTATGTAATGTAATTTAATCATAAAACAATTGAGGAGCTTTTTACGATACAAATCAATGGATGAAATAATACAATGCGGGGGAAAATGTTTTTGTTGTTGATAGAAGGGATCAAAAATACCAATTACCCAATTAATGAGGTGTTTCAAATGAAATGTCAGCAACCAGATTACATAGACATACCTTTGTTAGAGTCAGTCAGAACTCAAGACATTTTTCCAGCCTCTCAAACAATGACTATACATGCTTGAAGTGATAAAAAGGCTGTTGATTAAACATTTGCTTTTTATTACAATATTTTGAACATTTATTTTTACTGGGCCTTAACCCAATTTAATTCTCAGAGATATGGGAATAAATCTTATATCACGCAAACAAAATTGTATTGTCACAATGGAATTTTCTCCCTCGTTGCAAACATTACCTTGTTCTCTGCTCCTATTTTGTTCCAGTACAACTTTTTAAAGTTGAATTTTATTCAAGATAACATATGCATATGTGTATTTGTCTGTGTGTCTTGCTCTGCACATTCAATGATAGAAGAAAATAAGCAGAAACAGAACTCTGGCTCTCATCCATGGACTATGAAGCATAACTTGTTTTTAAAAAAATAGCAAACATTCCAGAAAAGAGTATTAATAAGATTGTTGCAATGTTATGACTTTTTCAAACAAGTTTGACAACTCTTAATATTTAATACAAAGTTATAATCACATTAGACCTTTGATAAATTAATCAGAAATTCTGTATTCTGACATTCAAGTGAGACATTTGCAGCCAAACTAAAATCTTAAAAATATATATCTGAAACTCCAGCATCACAGAAGAGTTTAAATTCTCCAGATACTTAAAGGTTTGTCTCACCACAGTAGTTGTTGGCTGATCAAACTGATTTACTAATAACTCAGTCTGGGCAAGAAAACTATACAAGTAATGAAATTCTCCAGTCACCAAGATAGCCATCTGTTATAGTTCTTCTTTAGGATTCTGACATAGCTGTGTTCTCAAACTCTTGTCTGTCCTTATTTGATGCAAGACAGTTTTCAAACTGATATAACCATTAAAGTAAAGGTAAAGGTTCCCCTCGCAACGGGCTAGTCGTTGCCGACTCTGGAGGTGATGCTCATCTCCGTTTCAAAGCCGAAGAGCCAGCGCTGTCCAAAGACGTCTCCGTGGTCATGTGGCCGGCATGACTCAATGCCAAAGGCGCACGGAACGCTGTTACCTTCCCACCAAAAGTGGTCCCTATTTTTTATACTTGCATTTTTACGTGCTTTCGAAACTGCTAGGTTGGCAGAAGCTGGGACAAGTAACGGGAGCTCACCCCATTACATGGCAGCACTAGGGATTCGAACCGCTGAGCTGCCGACCTTTCGATCGACAAGCTCAAAGTCCTAGACCCTGAGCCACCACGTCCCCCATATATATGTATAATATATATATAATATATATAATATATATAATATATAATTATATTAATTATATTCTATAATTATATTAGTTATAATATATAATTATATATAATAAATATTATATAATTATATTAATATATATAATATATATAATATATATTATTATATATTATTATATATTATATATTATTTTTATATATAATATATATATTATATATATAAAAATAATATATATAATATAACCATTAGCTGACAACTACAGAATCTGTCACTAAAAAATGGAACTTTTATTCTAGTCATGAACTTGCACCTGTCAATGAAAGAATATATCAAAATAAAGCCAAATAACATTGAAATTTATTTTTTTTAATTCAGTAGTTTATGATAATGATCCAGTCCAAGATATTGTGCTGCTAATGCAGATGACAACCCAATAATAGGTTATTTACAAGGATGTTCAAAATAGTTTTAGAAATGCAAGAAAAATATGTTAACTAACCATGTAACTAACTGAATAACTAACAGAGGCAGACACTTTTCTTCACGGAAAGCAGACTGGGTTTATTTCTCTTGTCCAAAGATAATATACTTTTACCATAGGTTGAAATAGAGACTTTCATAAATGCTTATTTTAACTTTAGTAATGTTTATACAGGTATAATCCTTATTATGTTTCAATTTATTATGTTTCAACTCCTACCCTCAAAACGACGCTATAGAGCACTGCACACCAGAACAACTAGACACAAGAACAGTTTTTTCCCGAAGGCCATCACTCTGCTAAACAAATAATTCCCTCAACACTGTCAAACTATTTACTAAATCTGCACTACTATTAATCTTCTCATCGTTCCCATCACCAATGTCCTTCCACTTATGACTGTATGATTGTAACTTTGTTGCTGGCAATCCTTATATTTATATTAATATATTGACCATCAATGTTGTAAATGTTGTACCTTGATGAACGTATCTTTTCTTTTATGCATACTGAGAGCATATGCACCAAGACAAATTCCTTGTGTGTCCAATCACACTTGGCCAATAAAAAATTCTATTCTATTCTATTCTATTCTATTCTATTTAAATAAGTCCTGGACACATGTGTCTTATGGAAACAGAATTTAATAAACGGGTATCTTATTTTCCTTAAAAATAAATCTGAATATGATTTAGAGAACTAAGTATTCTAAGATTTTTATTTTTTTAAAAAAAGGAAAATAAAGAAAATGAATCAAATTGAAAGAGCCTATTCTGCTTGATAATATCTCAATATCTATAAATAAAACAGGCCTGAATCCTTTCCGGCAATTTATAGAAAAAAACTGAGAAACTTCAGGGATGCCTTCCTTCTGTATATATTGTAAAAAGATCCAGAGTATTTGACTTTTTAAAACAGAGGTAGGAAACTATGGCCCTTTTATGAGTTGTGGACTTCAACTTCCAGAATCCCTGAACCAGCATTTATGAAAGTCTCTAGGCTCAGGAATTCTGGGAGTTGAAGTCTACGAATCATAAAAGGGCCATAGCCCAACCCTATTTTAAAAGAAAGATGGTTATAATTAAGGATGTATATTTGATGAATCAGATATTCATGAATGAAAACAGTGATGAATACATATGCATGGGATTCAAGAGTCCAAATTAATAAAACATTAGAGACAATAGTTGTTCAAAACACATGCCATTATCTTTTGATGGTTGAAGAAACTAATTTAGTTTTACTTGTTTGGGATTAGCAAGGTAGATTTAAATGGGTAAATTCAATAATAATTGTATAAAGAATTATAATGGATTGTACAGGGATTGAGACTAAATTGATTTTGAACTTAATAACAGCAGCAAGACTGTTGATTGGACAATACTGGAAGAAAGAAGAGATACCTACAATAGAAGAATGGATATTGAAAGTTATTAATTTGGCTGAGATGGCTAAAATCTCAGCGTTTTTAAAAGACAATACGCAGGAAAGATATTTAATTGAATGGAAAAAATGGATTGATTATCTACAAAACAGATATCAGATTAAGAAATATCAGATTGCCTTTGAATAATTAGAAAGTTATTTTATGTAATGGGGAGGGGGTTGGGAGACGAAAAGCTTTGGATGTGGTTATTTGGATTGGACTTTACCTTGTGATTGACCCGGGAAGCCGGGGGTGGGGAAGGGAGGGGTGTTTTGTTTGTTTTGGGAGGAGAAAAAGGGGAAAAATGTTTTTGTTTTTTTAAAACTCTTTCAATAAAAAAAAAATAAAAAAAAAATAATTGTATAACCTCTAAAAGTAGAATGAATGGAAACAGTAAAACGAATAAAAACCTAACCTTGTACACTAATCCAAATCTTAAAAAATTAATGCAATGCTTTGGGCCTGAAGTAATTAATAGTGGGTATAAATAGTTGTTCATTAAATATTTTACTATTGTCTACATTTTAGCAATACATAGGCATCTTGCATCTTTCATTTTAAAGCTACCAAATAAATTGGGCATAAAAGTACAAAAGGAAGATGTATTTTAAAAACAACCATTTTCAGTGACCGATTTACCTTTTACTATATTCCATTTTTTTCCGTACAACTCTCATTAATCATTTCAAAAGTACTTCTTTTAATTCTGATACCCCCAAATAATCAGAGTGAATTGAAAGAGGGTAGTTGGATGTCATCTTGTATTTGGTGTGAAGACCAAAAGACACTGTTAAAAACAAACAGGTGGAAAGTGCAAGTAGTTTGTAAGCGTAATTCCTGAAAGTACTGAATATCATCTATATGTTCAGATGAGTTACTTTAATCCTTCTCTCCCTTGTCTTCCCCTCTTCCTTCAGTTGCTTTTTCTCCTCATTTCTATTCAGTTTTGTTCCATCAACCTTCTCTCCTCAGCTAAATTAGTTCTAATTCCATCTCCAACCTATCACCACCACCTCCTACTCTCTCTCCTCCTTTTGTTATTTCAGTATGAAGAAGGGGCAGGGAAAAAAACCATATGGGTCTATGTGTTACTCAGTGCTTTAAACGTGATTTGGCTGGGAGACAGATGGGGACTCAAATAATTTTATAATAGAGTGTCATATTTTACAGGCAATTAATTTTAATTAATTTTAACATAAAATTTTAATTAATATTTGTATTGGCCCTGCCATTTTCAAAGTGTGGTTCTCAAACACACACACACACACACACACACACACACACACACAAGTATATCTTAAACCTACTGATTCGGAAAAGAAATTCCTGGAATTGGACCCTCTAAATTTGGCAGATACGGTTGACGGGTTATAAAAGTAGGCACTGCATCAGATGTTTCCCTATGAAATTATATACTTATATTCGTAATCTATCTTTCAGGATGTTGTCTGAAATTTAAAGTCATTATTTCAAGTAAATCTAGTATCTACTCTATTCTTGTGTGGATATTCTTTTTAAAAATTCTGTTCCGTCCCTTTTATTTTGTGCCCTTTAAAGTGATCATTGATATTAGTACAGTATTTGTGAAGTTACTGTTTTGATTTATATAGTTATCATCTTAATTAAAGTGCATATGTACAGATGAATTCAATCAGTTTCAGCAGCTATTTCCTAGTCCCATAAGGAAAGTATGCAGATATGGCTTCTGGAATTCACTTCCATTTCCTTATTAGGAGTGATTGTAAGACATACGCTGTTGTGAAATATGAATGTGTTAGATCTATCTCTCTGTGTATCTGTTTCTGCATTAATGCAACGTGAGTTAGTTCCATATGCTTCATTCTGAATGAATTGAAGCAGTGGTGAAATTCAAATTTTTTTATGTACATTTAAATATTTTATCATTTCTTTGGGGTCAGGGACTGGTTATGTGGGCATGGCTTGGTGGGCATGGTGTGGCTTGGTGGGCATGGCTTGGTGGGCATAGCAGGGGAAGGATACTGCAAAATCTCCATTTCCACCTCACTCCAAGGGAAGGATACTGCAAAATCCCCATTACCACCCCACTCCAGGGGAAGGATACTGCAAAATCCCCATTCCCGCCCCATTCCAGGAGAAGGATACTACAAAATCCCCATTTCCTTCCCACTCCTGGGGGAAGGATGTTGGGATATAGGGAATCCCCAGTCCCACTCCACTCTGCGGCCAGCCAGGGGTGGTATTTGAGTAGTTCTCCGAATTACTCAATATTTCCGCTACCAGTTCTCCAAACTGCTCAATATTTCCACTACCGGTTCTCCAGAACCTTTCAGAACCTGCTGGATTTCACCCCTGAATTGAAGGCATTTGCCCAACTGCCTCTCCATAAAGAGGTGTTGGGGGGGGGGATTTTCTATAATATTTTTCTTTACAGCTTTCAGCCTCATTTCAACCCACTCTTTCTTTTTCTTTCTGCTCCACACCAAAGTTGGCCCTATTTATTTTCCAAATTTCAGTGGGTTGGAAGGAATAAACTTACCGTTAATAAATGGTAAGTGGAAGATACTATTCTGCTAATAGGAAAATCATTTCATATTAGCTGAATATGTTTTCATGTTGGAAGCAGTTAAATCAATAAGATAGCAAATGATTCATCTTTCATTATTTACAAATTAAATGCTTCGTTCATAAATTAGCTAAAGGGCAGAGTGGTGTTTATCAATTAACTACTTCCAAAGAAAGTAACAAAGGCTTCAAGGACGAGGGAATTATTATAATAAATTTATCAAGTCATATTGATCTCTTTCACAAACATAAATGGTTTCGTTAATTTGTAGCTAACAAAGGACAAATAATGCATCATGTCATTATTATCTAAGTGGAGAATATATATGTTTACTCAAAAATAAATGGGTGTTTAATGGAGCTTGCCTCCAAGTAACTTATTTGATTGCAACCTTTGGTAAGAAATGGAAGCTGTTGTCTTATCATGTTGGGAGAAAGAAAATGTACATTTAAATATTTTATCATTTCTTTGGGGTCAGGGACTGATATATTTTTTTACATATATATTTTTACCTATGTGGCATGGTTGTATTACTCTTATCCTTCTCATCTTTTCTACTACCTTCTCCTGTGGGTATCTAATGATTTATATTTATTTATTTATTTTATTTATTTATTTTGTCACAACATCATACAAAAAGATTATATAGTATATACACATATAAACATATATAGGAAGAAGAAAAGAAAAACAATAGGACAGGAACGGTAGGCACGTTTGTGCGCTTATGCACGCCCCTTATGGTCCTCTTAGGAATGGGGTGAGGTCAATAGTAGAAAGTTTTTGGTTAAAGCTGTTAGGATTATGGGAAGAGACCACAGAGTCAGGTAAAGTATTCCAAGCACTGATGATTCTGTTGCAGAAGTCGTATTTTCTGCAATCTAGATTAAAGCGGTTTACATTAAGTTTAAATCTATTGGTTGCCCTTGTATTATTGCAATTAAAGCTGAAGTAGTCTTTGACAGGAAGGACATTACAATAGATGATTCTGTGAGTTAAACTTAGGTCTTGTCGGGCTGACGGAGTTCCAAGTTTTCTAAGCCTAGGATTTCAAGTCTGGTGGGATAAGGTATTTTGTTGTTTTCAGAGGAATGGAGAACTCTTCTTGTAAAATATTTCTGGACACGTTCAATTGTATTGATGTCAGAGATGTGGTGAGGGTTCCAAACAGGTGAGCTGTATTCTAGAATTGGTCTAGCAAATGTTTTACATGCTCTGGTTAGTAGTGTGGTGTTTTGGAAAAGAAGCTACGCAAAATTAGGTTTACAACTCTTAGAGCTTTTTGCTATGTAGTTGCAGTGGGCTTTGGCACTTAGATCATTTGACATGAAAACTCCAAGGTCTTTAACGGGATGGGGTCGTCTGTAAGGTAATGTCCATCTAGTATGTACTTAGTTTTAGAGTTCTTTTTCCTATATGTAAGACTGAGCATTTGCTGGTTGAAATTTGGAGCTGCCAATTTTAGACCAAGCGGTTAGATGGTCAAGGTCGTTTTGAATGATAGAAGTGTTGTCTGTGGTGTTAAATAGTTTGACATCGTCAGCAAAGAGAACACAATTACTTGAGATATGGTCACAAAGATCATTAATGTATAGAATAAAGAGTGTTGGTCCAAGGACGCTGCCTTGAGGAACGCCACTCTTGACAGGAACAGGATTTGATAAAGCATTGCCAATTTTGACCACTTGTTGTCTGTTAGACAGAAAAGCAGATATCCATTTGTGGAGGGGTCCTGAGATGCCATAGGATGTTAGTTTAAGGAGAAGTTTATCGTGTACTACTGAGTCAAAAGCTTTGCAGAAGTCTATGTAGATTGCATCTATTGATTTGCCTTGATCTAGATTTGAAGTCCATATGTTTTTGCAGTGGAGAAGTTGTAAGTTACATGATAACTTTTCCTGAAACCAAATTGTTTGTTGGAGAGTAGGTTGTTAGTTTCTAAGTGTGAGGTAATGGATTGATTGATGATAGATTCCATGACTTTGCAGGTGACGCAGCAAAGGGAGATCGGTCTGTAGTTTTCGACTAAGCTGGGGTCTCCTTTTTTGAAGATGGGGATGACTGTGGCTAGTGACCAAAGTTTGGGAAGAGAACTGGTAGTGAAAGCTTTATCAAAGATAATACTTAGGGGTTCAGCTATATTAATGGAAAGTTTTTTTAAGAAATATGCACATAGACCATCAGGTCCAATAGAAAGCGATGGTTTTAAGTTGTGAAGAGCTTTACCAACGTTGTCTTCTGTGAAATCTATATGAGTTAAATCATCATAGTCATTGCTGGTTCGTTTGTGGAATGTTGGATATGTGTTATCGGAGTTAACAAAACTGAGCCAAAGAAAATGTTGAAGAGGTTTGCTTTGACTGTTTCGTCATTGCATTCTTTGTTGTTAGAATCTTTTAGTGGTGGGATGGATCTTGAATCTTTAAGTTTACTGTTGACAAAATTATAAAAGGCACGATTGGAATTTGTGCGTAAAGGTTTTCTTCTTGCTTGGTGTGGTAATTTGTGCATTCAGTTTTAATTTGGTTGCATATGTTTCTGTAACGGTTTCTGAAGTTTGTAACATAGCCTTTTTGTTTCTTTTCAGAGGATTTTTTTGATTGAAGCTTTTTATTGATATGGGTAGTTTGTTTTCTTGGACATGGTAGTCATTCGTGGTACATATAATTTAATGACTCTATTGATTTCAAGTAGGAAGATTCTATAGAGGTCATCAGCGGTTATGCAGGTTGCAAACAGATTTTGCCAGTTCAGAAGTGAAAGATCGTTGTTTATAAGGTCGTAATTGGCTTTCTTGAAGTTGTAGTTGGGAGTTCTGGTGTTATGACGATTTAAGTATGGACGTATATTGAGACGAAAATCAATCATGCAGTGGTCACTGTTTGAAAAAGGTTCTTTAATTTGTAGTCCGTAAATTGAGTTTGGATTGTTGCAGAAGATGAGGTCAAGGCAGTTGTTGAGTCTTGTATTGTTAGTTACAAGTTGTTCAAGACCTAGGTTTGTAACAGCGTTGTATAGTGTAGTATGGATTGGGTCAGTTGAACATTCATTGGTTGTCCAGTTAATGAGAGGTAGATTTAAGTCACCAAGGAAGATAAGAGGGTATGGGCAAGAGGTAGTCCATGTTAGCATTGAGGTTAGCATATTTGCGTGGGTAATGTCATAGTCGGGGGCTCTGTAGCATAGTAAGAATCGAAGAGTAGTGTCAAGGGATAGGTCGCATACTATGGTTTCAGGAAGAGAGAGTTTATGTGCTACTTGGATATTTTTTAGATTCAGTGTCTTTTGTAAAGATAGCCACTCCACCATCTTTTCTACTACCTTCTCCTGTGGGTATCTAATGATTTATATTACCTTGTTATTTGTATATACCCTTGTTGTTTCTATGTACATGTTGTTTGTGTGTTTATATGTGCACTGATTATATTACCTTGTTGTTTGTATGTATGCAAATTCCTTCTATGTCCAATCACACTTGGCCAATAAAGAATTCTATTCTATTCTATTCTACCCTACCCTACCCTACCCTACCCTACCCTACCCTATGAAAATGCAGTATATTTCCAATTATTTTTTCAATCTTCCAGTTAAAAAGAGATAATTACCATTTGTATTAACAGGAATAAAACCAATATTTGTTCAACCACGGTATATATCCCTAAATCTGTTCTGGAAGCCCTCTAGATTATATGTAAAATTATATACCTCAGCTATTACTAAATTCTTCCCACACTTTGAAGGGCATATTTCTATTTTCACCAAACATTTTGATTGGACTTAACTGCTTTGATTGCACCAGGCTGGCTAATATCTTCATGCCACTCTTCATTTGTTGAATTTGCAAAGAATAATTATTACAAAAAAAGAGGAAATTGTGCAGAACTGATACCTACATGGCCTTTCATCTTCTAGCAAAAAAAATATTAAAACTGAATTTGCATGATATGCAAAGCTTATATCTCTTTTAATTAATAACTTTCCAATATAAATCTAAAATTTTGAGACCAATTTTTCTCACTTTTCTTGAGAGGTGATTTCTCATTTTATAAATTACTTGCCAAAGAATAAATCCCTTTTCCTTCAAGGGAAGGAAAAGCAAATGAAGTCAAACAGTGAATGACTGATAGTCTCTTAAATATTTATTCTGTTAACAGTGTTAATGTATTATTTTAAAAAAATCTAAATTTAACCTTAAATTAAAATCTTTTAATTTAAAATAATTTGTATTAATATTCAGAAACAACCAAAAAAGATAAAAGAAAACCAGCAATGAAGATAAAAGGGGAATAAGAAAAAAATTACTTATATCATTCAGAAATAGGATACAGACAAATGAACAACCTAATGCGCAAGTAGATATTAAATTCGAACAACTCTAAGCTATTGAATAAACTCTCTCTAGAGATGTAATGTATTTCTAAAATCCAGGATGCACTTATAAGAAAAGCAGCTCTTCTCCACTGCAGATATGATCCCTGCAATTTGTTTTAGCAAAAGTGTCTTACAGCAGTTTCTCACTCACTTCTTTGAAGATTCTTCCTTTTTGACTAGACATCTAATCTCTTCCTTTCAGCTTTTCCTCCAACCAAAAACCCAAGCAAGGGAAACTTCTCATATTCTACATTGGTCAAACTGCCAAGTGATTCACGCTGCCAAGCAATTCAAGATGTTCTGCATTGCTTTTCAAAAAGTTTCATGCCTTCACTCCTTTATATCTCCTGCTCACAAGTAGTTTTTTTTCTGCCCAAAGAAATATTCTCTCTATGTGCGTGTGTGTGTGTGTGTGTGTGTGTGTGCACGCGCGCGCATCCTTGCCTGCTATTTTGAGACAACTCAGAAATCTTTCTTATCTCTGCTTCTCTGTTCTTTTTCTCTGCCCACATCCAACATTGGGGGTCATAAGAGAAACATCTACCACAAGTGGAGGGACAACAAAACAAGATGGCAATGAAAAAAAAAAAGCAGACTTTCCCTCAAACAGACACAGAAACACCAGACAAAAAATGGAGACAATGGAATCTATATGCTTCTGAACCTATATGCTTCTGAGCTCTTGACGTTCACCCCAAAACTAGGTTACTTTGCTTCCATTTTTCTCTTCTGTCACTTTACATTCTACACTCAACTTGGGCTGCAGCAAGACAAACTGTGACTTTGAGGCACCAAGTCATCGATGAGTTTAATTATCCCTTGCAAAAAATCTGTTTTTCTGGTTCTCTGTCGTAGCTGAGGATCTCATTTTCTACATCTTACAATTTAGCTATGTAATTTAAGTACGTTAAAATTTCCAACAATAATAACAATAAAAATTGAAGCACTTAAACACCATTGGCATTGACAAAATCACAAAAGTCGTGGTCAGTTGCGAAAGGAGCTTTGCTCGGAACAGCTTACATTCTACAAGACCACCAAACAACATCAACATCTGCCTATCCGAGGTCCTTGGTAAGACCTGATAGGCGGAAAACAATACCAAACACAGTCTAAACATCTGACTGACTGTACAGCCTTCCATGATTTATTAACCTTGTATGCTACCTGACAGTCAACAACTATGGCCAAGTATCTTACACCAACTGCCATGTTGCATTTTATTCATTAAAATTCATTAAAAACTTCAAACAAAAAGAAATCAACAATTAATACCTGTCTTATTACTTAATTGGATTGTCTTAGAGACCAGGAGCTGTTTCTATTAACATAAATATAAATTATGTTGATTATTTCTTAACAAGAGAAAGTTCCAGCCACATAAACAGTTTGGCCTTGTTTTCTGTTAAATGAGCCCATGAAACAAATCAGCCACTTCTAGAGCTATTCTACATTCCATAACTCCTCCCTTAACTTGTCCATATAATTTTACTTGTAAACAACTTCCACTAATACAATATCAAAATTTATTGTAGAATATGTTCCTGGACTATTTATGTAAAAGAAAATTATGACAGCTATAACATCCAAAACTGAATATAGTGAAATGTTGGTAAAAAGTGATCAGACCAAATTGTTTCTTAGTCCAGTGTTAGCAGTTTCTATTTTTAATTCAATCTCATGAAATGTTTTACATGTGAACAAAAAATATAACGAATCATTTAAGAAAACATTCTATATATTCATCTAAACCAGGGGTCTCCAACCTTGGTCCCTTTAAGACTTATGGACTTCAACTCCCAGAGTTCCTCACCCAGCTTTGCTGGCTGAGGATATTCATTGAATATTCATTTTCTTGATATGAGATCATGGAGATTTGCACATGAGTAATGTGTATTATTGCTTTTCTAAACAGAGATTCAGCTCATGTTTAAGAATATTCTAGGAACCTATTAATTTATCTACAAATCTCTTTAGTTGTATCTCTTACCTATGTGATGTTTTACCTTAATAAATCAAAGCCAGGATAGTTAAAATGTTATACTGGCACTGAGGAAACTTCTATAGCCACCCTTAGCTAGAGAAGCTCACTTGGTGAATCTTTGCCAATCATTCTCAGCACAATATATCTGACAGGAATATGAGAAAATATGAGGCGATAGCACATGTATACTGCATTGAGGTCCTGAACAAAAAGTCAGAATATATGTTTAATAAAGTAACATATATAAATATTGTGATAAGCTCCCCTATGGTCTTTATAGGATTGCTATAGCTCTATTCTACTTATTATTATTATTTATTCGATTTTTATACCGCCCTTCTCCTGAAGGACTCAATACTTAATACTTCTTTATTTTTATGCACCAAGTAGCTGGTTATTTAAATATATATTATTGATGATGAATAAGGAATAGGAATGTTTATAAAACTCCCATTATGAAAAGTTTTATGTGTGTCAGGCAAACATTTTATAGCTGGGACTATGGGCCAAGATTCCATGAAGACAGAGTAAAATCACAACATATTTCATTTATTGGCCTCCGAAAATTAAATGGTAATTTGTATTTCTTAAAAACATAAAAGAATCCTACCATAATGTGTTCAGGGGGAAAAAATTGACATTGAATAATCAGATCTTCTGAAAAGATATTGCCATGTGACAGACAACTATATATATACAAGTCTCATTTTCTATGCTTTTGGCTCATCATTCTTCTTATGGGTGTTCTTTGAAGAGTAAATTGAATTTATTTTATTCTCTGATTCATCACTATTGTTTTATCTTGAATAATCCATTCTAAATCACTCAAGACAGGATATATATATATTGTGAAAAATATATGTTTTCCCCTGTCTAATCAAAAATATGCTACATTTTCATAAAATATTCATATTTCAGTTTATTATGGATATTATTAGTCTGATAAAGGTCCAGCAGATTATTTATTTAATGGCAGCAAAACTTTATATGATATGCAAGAAGATCTGCCTCCTCGCCACTACTCAGAACAATTAAGAAGTGAAAAGGCCTCCATCCTAATATATTTCAGGGGATAAATTAGTTCTGTATAATTATTCAGACTTAGTCTTATTTCTTAAAACCATGTATCCTTATCTCTTCCAGCTCAACAAATCATTCACTTTTTTAGAATCTTGCTTTATGTCTGAGGCTGATGCCAAAACATAGCAACAGAATCATATGATAATGTTACCTAAAGAGGCTACAAAACAATTACATTTTTATTTTATTTTCTCCATTTGTTTTTCTGTCTGCTCTTGAAATTTTGAATGACTTTCATGGATGTGAAAGTTAAACCACCAAATTCTGAAAACAGTTATTTAGGATGGCACTCTATTTGTTTCAGGTTCCTTTAAATCCTTAATCCCCTGCATATTCTTTGAACTCTACAATATTCCACTAAAGTAGATGCATCCTTTTTTGTTTTAATGAAAATAGTCTTCTTCGTATGTTAGCACTGTCTTCAAAAATTGCACTGTTTAAGGACTTTATTCAAACCATTTTATATTAACTCAACGTATTTTTTCTTTCCTTGGCCAAACCTAAGTAACCATGAAGGATATTTCTGCTTAATATAAAGTTTCAATGCATTTATTATTTGAAAAGATACAGAACAAGAAATTACATGTAGGGATTTGCAAATTTAGAACCTATATCTCCCTAGTTTGATTTTTTTCCTCATTCAAACAATTATTTTTGACATATCAGACTTTGTTCAATTTGACTCTCACCATTGACTTATTTTGGGTCTGAGTAAAGACAGAAAAGCAAGCACCACTGGTAAGAATAGTTAATTTAGACTCAAGGCTTATGGAACAAATTCTTCAGCTAATAGGAAGACTTATAGCTGTTGGAAAAAGAAAAATATAAGTAGCAAATCCTAAGAGACTTTCTGTCTGTGGGGAGAGTTTTATGTTTGGAAAATATGAATTTGGAAGTCAAATCAGATGCTAGAAAAATACACATTTAATATCTTGATCTAGTTTAAGTAAGTAGTTTTCTCTGTAATTCTATACAGCAGTGGGATTTGGGATTTTTAAAACCGAAAAAAAAATGGCAGAAGTCAGAATCCAAGCTGTATCCTTTTAATATATTCTGGGGTGCGCTGCTGGGGGCTCTCAGGGGTTCGGGAGAATCTCTAGCTAAGATTCTGTGCAGTTCGGAGAACTACCAAATCCCACTCTTGGCTGGCCCCATCCACCCACCCTGTCCCTCCCAGGAGTCCCCACACAGCCTGTTTTGGATGCAGATAAGTGCAGTGTGCATGCAGAGGCTCAGGGAGGGCGAAAAATGGGCCTACCGGAAGTTCGGAAACTGGCCTGTTTCTGGCCTCCAGTGGGCCTCTGGAGCCCCAGGCTCCAGAGGAAAGCCTCTGGAGCCTGGAGAGGGAAAAAATGCCCCCCTCCGTGGTGCAGGAGGCAGACTAGGCCACGCCCCCCATGGCCACACCCACCCATCAACCGGGCAGAGAACCCCTTGCTCACCCCTGAATATATTCATCAACTTTGAATGCACATAGAATTCTTTCCTGACAATTTTAAAGAGTGATGACTTGCACTAGAAGTCTAGAAGTACATATAGCACTGAGCCTCAAAAGGGAGGGAGGGAGATTTCAGAAGTTTGAAATTCTTAAAATATGAGAGCACAATTTGTTCTGTTTAAGTTTATCTTTTAGAATAGTGTTCTTTGGCAACTTGAAGATGTGTGGACTTCAACTCCTTGAATTCCACTGTGAGTATGGGGAATTCTAGGAGTTGAAGTCCACACATCTTTAAATTGCAAGGTTGAGTAATTCCTGTTTAGAATGATAAGTGATAGATTACCATAATTCCTTTTAAAAATCTTGTACTTCTTGTAGTGACATTTGTTAAGTACCGTATCTGGTATAGTAAATATTCTTAAAATATTCTTAATCACTGAAGACTGTCTTAGAAGGTTCCTGTCTGTGATATTATTATGCAACTCTTGATTAAACATTATAATTATATACTATTATATAGGTATTATATATAAATGTGATCAACGTATAGTTTTCCAAATATTAATCATCATCCAATATATGCCTTCATATGTCCAACGACTTGCCTTCAGAAGTTGTGAATGCTCCAACACTGGAAATTTTTAAGAAAATGTTGGATAACCATCTGACTGAGATGGTGTAGGGTTTCCTGCCTGGGCAGGGGTTGGACTAGAAGGCCTCCAAGGTCCCTTCCAACTCTGATGTTATGTTATATGTTATATCATCTCATTTGATCAGGCAGGAAAGTATGCTACAGACCCCATCAGTCAAATAACTTGACTGGCAGGTTCAACTGGCGGGGTCTAAAAAGAAAGCCTTTATTTTATTTTATTTTATTATTTAAATTTTATACCGCCCTTCTCCCGAAGGACTCAGAGGCGGTTTACAGGCAGATAAAATAAACAGTACTATTACAAAATAAATACTATTAAAATACCACTAAAAACTTATTCAATTTGGCGCAATTAAAATTTAGCAAATAATAAAACCCATTAAAACCCATTAAAACCCTTAAAACCCACGAATTTAAAACTAATCCAGTCCTGCGCAGATGAATAAATGTGTTTTAAGCTCATGACGGAAGGTTGAGGTCCGGAAGTTGGCGAAGTCCTGGGGAGTTCGTTCCAGAGGTGGGAGCCCCACAGAAGGCCCTTCCTGGGTGTCGCCAGACGACACTGTCTCGCTGACGGCACCCTGAGGAGTCCCTCTCTGTGAGGCGCGGGTCGGTGAGAGGTATCCGGTAGCAGTAGGCGGTCCCGTAAGTAACCCGGCCCTATGCCATGGGCGCTTTGAAGATGTTCACCAAAACCTTGAAGCGCACCGGAAGGCCACAGGCAGCCAGTGCAGTCTGCGCAGGATAGGTGTCACCGGAGCCACGAGGGCTCCCTCTATCACCAGCGCAGCTGCATTCTGGACTAACTGAAGTGGGAGAGTTTTATGTTTGGAAAATATGAATTTGGAAGTCAAATCAGATGCTAGAAAAATACACATTTAATATCTTGATCTAGTTTAAGTAAGTAGTTTTCTCCGTAATTCTATACAGCAGTGGGATTTGGGATTTTTAAAACCGAAAAAAAAAATGGCAGAAGTCAGAATCCAAGCTGTATCCTTTTAATATATTCTGGGGTGCGCTGCTGGGGGCTCTCAGGGGTTCGGGAGAATCTCTAGCTAAGATTCTGTGCAGTTCGGAGAACTACCAAATCCCACTCTTGGCTGGCCCCATCCACTCACCCTGTCCCTCCCAGGAGTCCCCACACAGCCTGTTTTGGATGCAGATAAGTGCAGTGTGCATGCAGAGGCTCAGGGAGGGCAAAAAATGGGCCTACCGGAAGTTCGGAAACTGGCCTGTTTCTGGCCTCCAGTGGGCCTCCGGAGCCCCAGGCTCCAGAGGAAAGCCTCTGGAGCCTGGGGAGGGAAAAAATGCCCCCCTCCGTGGTGCAGGAGGCAGACTAGGCCACGCCCCTATGGCCACACCCACCCATCAACCGGGCAGAGAACCCCTTGCTCACCCCTGAATATATTCATCAACTTTGAATGCACATAGAATTCTTTCCTGACAATTTTAAAGAGTGATGACTTGCACTAGAAGTCTAGAAGTACATATAGCACTGAGCCTCAAAAGGGAGGGAGGGAGATTTCAGAAGTTTGAAATTCTTAAAATATGAGAGCACAATTTGTTCTGTTTAAGTTTATCTTTTAGAATAGTGTTCTTTGGCAACTTGAAGATGTGTGGACTTCAACTCCTTGAATTCCACTGTGAGTATGGGGAATTCTAGGAGTTGAAGTCCACACATCTTTAAATTGCAAGGTTGAGTAATTCCTGTTTAGAATGATAAGAAGTGATAGATTACCATAATTCCTTTTTAAAAAATCTTGTACTTCTTGTAGTGACATTTGTTAAGTACCGTATCTGGTATAGTAAATATTCTTAAATATTCTTAATCACTGAAGACTGTCTTAGAAGGTTCCCTGTCTGTGATATTATTATGCAACTCTTGTTTAAAAATTATAATTATATACTATTATATACGTATTATATATAAATGTGATCAACGTATAGTTTTCCAAATATTAATCATCATCCAATATATGCCTTCATATGTCCAACGACTTGCCTTCAGAAGTTGTGAATGCTCCAACACTGGAAATTTTTAAGAAAATGTTGGATAACCATCTGACTGAGATGGTGTAGGGTTTCCTGCCTGGGCAGGGGGTTGGACTAGAAGGCCTCCAAGGTCCCTTCCAACTCTGATGTTATGTTATATGTTATATCATCTCATTTGATCAGGCAGGAAAGTATGCTACAGACCCCATCAGTCAAATAACTTGACTGGCAGGTTCAACTGGCGGGGTCTAAAAAGAAAGCCTTTATTTATTTATTTATTATTTAAATTTTTATACCGCCCTTCTCCCGAAGGACTCAGGGCGGTTTACAGGCAGATAAAATAAACAGTACTATTACAAAATAAATACTATTAAAATACCACTAAAAAACTTATTCAATTTGGCCGCAATTAAAATTTAGCAAATAATAAAACCCATTAAAAACCGATTAAAACCCTTAAAACCCACGAATTTAAAACTAATCCAGTCCTGCGCAGATGAATAAATGTGTTTTAAGCTCATGACGGAAGGTTCGGAGGTCCGGAAGTTGGCGAAGTCCTGGGGAGTTCGTTCCAGAGGGTGGGAGCCCCACAGAAGGCCCTTCCCTGGGTGTCGCCAGACGACACTGTCTCGCTGACGGCACCCTGAGGAGTCCCTCTCTGTGAGGCGCGGGTCGGTGAGAGGTATCCGGTAGCAGTAGGCGGTCCCGTAAGTAACCCGGCCCTATGCCATGGGCGCTTTGAAGATGTTCACCAAAACCTTGAAGCGCACCGGAAGGCCACAGGCAGCCAGTGCAGTCTGCGCAGGATAGGTGTCACACGGAGCCACGAGGGCTCCCTCTATCACCAGCGCAGCTGCATTCTGGACTAACTGAAGCCTCGGATGCCCTTCAAGGGAGCCCCATGTAGAGAGCATTGCAGTAATCCAGGCGAGGCGTCACGAGGCGTGGTGACCGTGCACAGGGCATCCCGGTCTAGAAAGGCGCAACTGGCGCACCAGGCGAACCTGGTAAAAGCTCTCCTGGAGCGGCCGTCAAGTGATCTTCAAAGACAGCCCGTTCATCCAGGAGGACGCCCAGGTTGCGCACCCGTTCCATCGGGGCCAATGACTCGCCCCCGACAGTCAGCCGAAGACTCAGCTGACTGTACCGAGATGCCGCATCCACAGCCACTCTGTCTTGGAGGATTGAGCCTGAGCCTGTTTCTCCCCATCCAGACCCGTCGGCTTCCAAGCACCGGGACAACACTTGATAACCGTTGGGGTGGCCCGGTGTGGAAAAATACAGCTGGGTGTCATCAGCGTACAGCTGGTACCTCACACGAAGCCACTGATGATCTCACCCAGCGGCTTCATATAGATGTTGAACAGAAGGCGAGAGGATCGACCCCGCGGCACCCACAAGTGAGGTGTCTCGGGCCGACCTCTGCCCCCTGTCAACACCGTCTGCGACCGATCGGAGAGATAGGAGGAGAACCACCGATAAGCGGTGCCTCCACTCCCAATCCCTCCAACCGGCGCAGCAGGATACCATGGTCGATGGTATCAAAAGCCGCTGAGAGGTCTAATAGGACCAGGGCAGAGGAGCATCCTCATCCCTGGCCCTCAGAGATCATCCACCAACGCGACCAAAGCCGTCTCAGTGCTGTAACCGGGCGGAAGCCAGACTGGAGCAGGTCTAGATAGACAGTTTCATCCAGGTGCAAGGAAACTGATATGCCACCATACTCTCTACAACCTTCGCCACGAAGGAAGGTTGGAGACCGGACGATAATTACCTAAAACAGCGGGTCAGGAAGGCTTCTTGAGGAGGGGTCTCACCACCGCCTCTTTCAAGGCGGTCGGAAAGACTCCCTCCACCAAGGAAGCGCTCGTAATAGCCTGGAGCCAGCCTCGTGTCACCTCCTGAGTGGCCAGTACCAGCCAGGAGGGGCACGGGTCCAGTAAACATGTGGTGGCATTCAACCTCCCCAGCAACCTGTCCATGTCCTCGGGAGCGACAGGGTCAAACTCATCCCATAAAATGTCCCCAAGACCACCCTCAGCCGTCTCACCCACGTCACTGCAATCTTGGTCTAGGCCCTCCCGAAGCTGAACGATTTTATCGTATAGATAACCGTTAAACTCCTCAGCACGTCCCTGCAACGGGTCATCCCGCTCCCCCTGATGTAAGAGGGAGCGAGTCACCCGAAACAGGGCGGCTGGGCAGTTATCTGCCGATGCAATGAGGGAGGAGGCGTTCTCTGCCACTGTTCCTGCTTAATGGAACATCTTGGCCCCATAGGTGAGGAAAGTCCCCAATCCTCTCCTATCATGGCTGACTGACCATAGTCAGCCACAGTTGGCTGATCCTCACAAAGTCCCTTGAGAGACCTCACCTGTTATAATCTAACACTATATCACCATTTTAGGATTTTTGCCACTTTTGATGTTTAATTCTCATTATTCTATAATTTTGAAACGTTTAACCCTAATTTAATTTTTAAGTTCTAATGTTATTTTGTATACATTGCTTTATTTATGAGTTATATTATATTGTACACTGCCCAGAGTCCCTCTTTGAAGAAGATGGACAGTTTAGAAACATACATGAATGAATGAATGAATGAATGAATGAATGAATGAATGAATGAATAAGCGAGCAAACAAGTAAGCAAGCAATTCAGATGTACTGCAAGGAATGTTCAATTATATCTGACATCTATGTAGTTCTGACATAGTGATATATCTTTTATTACATCTATTTCTTACGATTCTGTATGTTATAGCTGCACATCCCTACTGATTTTCAGCTACAGTAATCATATGTTGAACATGTAAATATCATATATTACATCCCATTTAATTTTGTACAATTTGAGATTGTTTATACAAGCATGCGATCTATCCTATATATAAGAACAGTAATAATGTTAGCTGTACAAATATACCAAATGCTTTCTTCAAAAGAATTTTGTCTTTTGATTGAGGTCTTGCCAGATATACTATAAACATCATATTTCATTTTCTCTTTCTTGTACTCATTTTCAGCTATTTCAGATATCATTATTCTGTAAGTTTATATAAATCAGTTTCCCTCATGAAAATCACTAATCTCAGATATCCTTAAGAAAATGGAAGTGTCTGACCTTTCAAATGATTAAATTAAGATAGTTTTCATAGTGTTAAGTAACCAATGTTTACTTAATAGTGTTTACTTTATAAGCCTGAGTGCTAAAAGCTACTCCAAATTGCATTTCTTCTCTTTCCTTGGACACAAAAAAGCTAAGTTTTTTTTTTAACGTTGCACTTTGCCTAAAGGCTCTGAGTAAAATTTAATTTTCTTTGTACATTGATTTTTCCATTACACATTGTACTATCTCATAAGGATTTTAAAAGTTGACATATCTGTAACAAAGTAATGACTTAGAAAAGATAACTGCGACTTTCTGATTATTTCATTCTTGTTTTCATAAGATATATCTATTTCTGTAACATGTAGTACATACTTTCTCCTTTTAGATTATAGCATGTTTAGAAATGCTATAACAGCTACAAATCAAAACATGGATATGCTATTTAATCAAAAAGAAATTTCAGCAACTATAATTCAAAAGACTAAATTCTGTTCAAGTGTGAAAATATAATGAACTGTGTAGTTAAGAATTACTAAAACAACTTTACTGAAAGCCAGTAAATGCAATAATTTCATGAATACTTCAGTTATATTATTTTGATCACATCTGGTTTTTTTATATATATATAACCTGAATCAGAATTTTATGGCTTGGACTAAAAAAATTCATTAAACAGAATTTTCCTTTTTTAAAGACATTTGTTTAACAATGATTTTGCAAAGTATTTTTTTTATTAAAACAATGTTTGTTGAGGATAACATAACACACAAATGTACCATATGGTTTGTATGTAAAAGATATGTCTGACATTTTTGACATATAACGTTTTTCTGTCAGCAGACAGGTAGATAAAAATAAAAAGTATAGCTTTACTGCCACAAATTTACCAATCCAAATATGTTAATTTGTAAAGTTATCATAGCAATTTGATTAATAAATTTTGGTTACCTGTATCATAATTATAAATATTATCAAAGTATATTTTTATAAGCGGTATTATAAACAAATTGGCTAGGCATGGTTAGTAGCAATAATAAAGTTTACTACATTTTTTCTACTTTCTATTTCCTAGTGATTTAATACAACCCATTTTATGGGGCAGAACAGAATTTATTAGATTAAATTATCCAACAGTTATCTTTGACAAATGGTTAGTCGATGACTCATTGGTGAATATAGACCATATCCTGCTAATTTTCTGGATCGAATTCAGTAACGTATTACTTGCAGGGCTGCTTTTGAAGTTTGGTGTGGTTTTTATAGAATGCAGTTTTAGATGATGAGGATGATTATGATGTAGTAGTAAAAGAAATAATAACAGTATTATAAAATTGGAAGGGGGAATTTAGGTCATCAAGTCCCAAATCATGTTCCATGCAGCAATCCAAATTAAACATCTATGACAAATAGCTTTCTGGCCTTGGCTTCAACAAATATAGGGAAGGGGAATTCATCACTTCCCAAAGTAATTATTTTCAGTGTCAAACTTTTTGTACTATTAGGTAGGTCTTTCTAAACTAAAATGTGTATTTCTTATACAAGTAAGGTAAAGGTAAAGGTTCCTCTCGCACGTACGTGCTAGTCGTTGCCGACTCTAGGGGGCGGTGCTCATCTCCGTTTCAAAGCCAAAGAGCCAACGCTGTCCGAAGACGTCTTCGTGGTCATGTGGCCAGCATGACTCAATGCCAAAGGCGCACGGAACGCTGTTACCTTCCCACCAAATGTGGTCCCTATTTTTTCTACTTGCATTTTTACATGCTTTCGAAACTGCTAGGTTGGCAGAAGCTGAGACAAGTAACAGGAGCTCACCCCATTACACAGCAGCACTAGGGATTCAAACCACCGAGCTGCCGACCTTTCGATCAACAAGCTCAACGTCCTAGCCCCTGAGCCACCGCATCCCTATCTATACAAGTAGTTCTCCTTTAACAACTGCAATTGAATTTGGAATTCCCATTATCAGTTGTTGCAGTCACTATGTGGGTTAACCAGTTTTTATGACTCTATGTTTGCAAAACAAGTCACTGGTTATTAATTGGATCACAAGGTTAAGCAAATTTATTCTCCCAAATGGGCATTCTTTTCAGCAAGAAACACCAGAAATCAGCCAAAAATGTCAGAAATTGCAATCCCTTAACTGCAGGATGCTGCAGCCAGACATAAATGAGAGTTGGTTGTTAAGTATCCAAAATGTCATAATGTATCGTCAAACTCTGAAGAAGGAACCTAGGTAACCTTTTTTAAGGTTGGTCATAGCTTTGAACTTTGTTAAACGATCAGTTAAGTGACAACTACTATACCATTAAACAGTGTTTCGAGATCTGGAATGTCAGAGAATAGTTCTATGTAGCATGCTTTTCTGAAAAGTGCTGTTGCATCAATCTTCTTTTTTCTAAGGGAAGCATCTCCAATTCCTTCTGTCTCTCTGTATATAGCTTGGCTTCTAATTCCTTTATCCTCCCCGTTGCCTTTTTAAAAAATCTGTCCCAGGTTAAATGAATCCTTCCTAACAAAGGGTATCTATAACTGTGTATAATATTAGGGTGGGCCTTTCCATTATAATGACTTTCCGTTATAATCTTTTAGACAAAGAAAGAAATGTTAAATAGCTTCATAATCTGGTTTCATTTGATTTATTTGGGTTATGCAGTTATTCTTCGAATTAAGTATATTCTTTTTGATACTGTAGTTTACTTAGGATAGCCACTATATCTAATAATTAACTAATTCTATTTAAAATGTTAATAGATTTTTTTTTCCTTTCCACAAATGTATACTTTTGAAAGTCTAACCTTATTTTTATTCATCCACAACAAATGCTATTCTGGTTGCTTCTGTAAATATTGGCAAATAGTATTCTGGAAGATAAGATTTAGAAAATCTGGAACGAACTTCCCCCTGGATTACATCAACTGCCTGACCTTCGGACCTTCCGCCGCGACCTGAAGACCTATTTGTTTATTCACACGGGACTGGCTTTGTGATTTTTAAATTTTATAATTTTATAAATTTTAGAGAGTTTAATTTTAATGGTATATTGTTTTTAAATTTTAGCCGATATATAATAAGTTTTTTAATCTTTGTTTTATTTTTGTTATATTGTTCTATTTTTATTATGGCTGTGAACCGCCCTGAGTCCTTCGGGAGAAGGATGGTATAAAAATCTAATAAATAAATAAATAATAATAAATAAATAAAATCACAGAACTTTTATTGTCCCAGCAGACATATTTATGTGAAGTGGGAGGAAGCATGACAATACATGCATAATGACATCAAATCAGGGGTGAAATGCTATCGGTTCGCACCGGTTCAGTGAACCGGTAGCGGCAGCGGGTGGTTTGGAGAACTGGTAGCAGTGGCAGCACGAGGCTCTTGCCCACCTGCCCAGATGTCATTACTTCCTGCTTTTAACCAGGAAGTAACCTGTTTTTTAGCCTCTGAGCATATGCAGAAGGCTTTGCGCATGGGCAGAGGGTCCAAAATTACTTGTGACGTGCACGTAGTTCCGAACAGATAGGGAAGGTAAGTAGTTTTCACCCCTGCATCAAATCCACAACTTACAACACTTAACATGCAAACACAAAAGGGAGAAATTTTCACCTTATTGACACTTTTCACATGCTGTCAATTTAATGTGGTTATAGGTTTGCTGCAGACATTGAAGCCAGTGTAACCAATCCCACCCTCAATTCAATTTAATTTCAGTATGCAGGTACTATATAATTGATTCTCTAGTGGATTTTACTTGACCTCAGTGTTAATATGTCTTGTTCTTCACCCCTTTTTAAAAGATGACAACAACATGCAGTACCATAGATATTGTGTTGTCATTTCATTGTAATTACAAAAGCCATATTTGTATATTCCAGAATTTTTTAAATAGAGATGAACTTTTTCTCATTAAGATCCAGCATCTCGTTGTGTTTAGAACTGGAGCAGTTTAGGACATAATTAGCAGTAAACTGATTATAAATTTAAGCATATGTTACATGCTTCAATCTGATATTCTCTTACAAAAGTGCATTTTCTCATGGATATTTATTATTTAAATATTTAATTTTATGTCAGTGAACCCCAGCATATGTTTATCTAACCATTTAATCTGACTGAACAAGAGATTTTGTTATACAACAAGCATACAAAAGGAAGACGCATATTTACACCATAATTTTTCCCTACTATTAGGTTATCGGTTAGCTCTGAGCATATATATTTTTTTTGCCTTGCACATTGAACACCAATTTGCAAGTATAACTTTTCATTTCCCTTTTTTCACAGATTGTTAACTCCCACTCTCAATATGCATTATATTGGCAATATTTGAACTATAATTTCTCTGAATTGCATAGGAAATATAATGTCATTTTTCATATGCGTGTGAAAGATTTAACAGATTAAAAGTTTTTTACTTTAATTAAAAAAAACACTGATTACTTTTAAAATAATGAATACACTTGGGAAATGATATATATCCTTTATTTACAGCACATTCAACGTTTACGCTTTGATAATAGTCAAAGAATTTGGATCATATCCAAAGCAAGTATAATTTTCTCTTACCTTGAAATTTAATCAACTTGACTGAAGCCTCACATTCTGAGATTATTATTTCAATTATTTTGTAGAATAATTTTAATTCTTATATAATTGTCAATTTGGTATGAATAACTATACAAAGTACCTAATTTCTCTTAGGAGTTAAGAACATGAACTGGAAGTTTCCAGTATAAATTGAAGCTCGGTTATGTGCTTATTTGCAGTCTTTCAGAAACGGCTATCTCTCACCTTCAGTTCTGCCTCTTTAACACTGCGATTTTAATGCTATACTTTTATTATAATTATACTTTGGTCCCCTGACATGCTCTCCTTGCCAAAGTTAAGCAGGTCATCCTGAATAGAATGCCATCAAGGCAAAGAATGAAAAAATAAATCTCAGACAATGTCACAATTTCACTCTATATTTCTAGGAGATATAGGAGACATTTCTTCAGAAATGTGTCATGTTTTCAATTTAGTTTTCTTCTCCTGTTTGGGAAATCATTCCATTGCCCTGCTCAGTCTTCAGAACCTATACACAACCTTACTTATGAACAAAGAGTATGCAAACTTAATTAGCAACTGAATGAATACATTTGCATATAAAACTAAACCAACATTTTCTAACCTTGGTTGCTTAAACAAGGTATAGTGACCTGATGCTTACACAATATTAAGCAATACTGAGTCCTATCCCATAGAATGTATCAAATCAAATCAAAACTGTGTGAATCAACTCTTTATCAATTTTAAAATCCAAATAATATACAATTGATCCACTAAATATAGCTTTTCAAATAATCACACTGAAATTTAATGCTTTGTTAATTCCTGAATTTGTGATGCTATCATCTTCCGTATGTATAAACTTATGTAGTCAACTTCAGGTTGATTTTATATGTTTATTAAAGTAAGATTTTAGTTAAAATTATGTGTAGAAAACCACAATACTGATTTCTAAATGCTAGTTGAAATGTACATACCAACCAGTTCAAAAAGCCCAATTGAAGATGGAGATTATCTTTATTAGCTCCAGTGTTAATCTAGTGAAATTGTTGTTTCAGTGATTCTGAACACAATGCAAACGTAATAATGGTACTTCAAAATGTGGTTCACTAATTAGGGTAACAAAACTAATGAAAGCAGTTACAGAATCTCATCTATTTCTAAGACCATTGCTACATGTGAAAAAATACAGTTACTGCATAATACAGATGCCATGCTTTAGCTGTTTAATTCAAAGAATTAATCTCTGAATAGATTCTCTCAATAGAATCAACACAAGGAAGACAAATTCCTTGTGTGTCCAATCACACTTGGCCAATAAAAAATTCTATTCTATTCTATTCTAAATTCTAACTCCCAATTAGAACATTCAAATAAAGATTTTTTTAAAAATTTAAACTTACATGAGTTTATCAGATCATACCTATTTCAGAAAGTCTCATCCTGCCCTGTCCTACCCTGACCTATCTTATATTGAATTTTACTTCGTTTTATGGCTATTTCCCACATTTCATTGCTGAAATTCAGCCTCACACTACAAGATTATTGAACCAATGTACCTCTAAAGAGAAGGAGAAAAAAAACTGTATATTCATTTAGTGAATCTTCTAAGTCAGAGGTGCCCAGAGGGAGGATCTGGCCCATGGGGTGCTTGTATCTAGCCTGCAGGGCCGCCCTGGAAACAGCAAAGGACCAGCCTGCGGTGCCTCTGCCAATGAAAACAGAGCTTGGGAGGGCTGCGGGTGTCCCGCCTGAGCTCCATTTTAGCTGGCAGAGTGTTCCAGGAGGCCATCACAGCCAAAACGGTGCTGGGGAGCCCTTTTTTGCTGGCAGAGTGATTGGGCCACCACAGGCGCCCCTGACATGAGTTACAATGAGCTGGCCACACCCACCCCAGCCCCCAAGGTCAAACACAACCCTTATGCGGCCCTCAATGAAATCGAGTTTGACACCCCTGTTCTAAGTCATCTAAAAAATTCCCCCACAAAAAAAACAGAACAATGAAGATTTTGTTCTTTTCACAAACCACATTACTGAGTCATGTCCATAATCATTGTGACCTCTACTGCTACTGGTTTATTGCTAAATAGGATAATTGCTGTAGAATATTTGATAAATCAGAGCAGCAAATATTGAAGAATATAAATACTTGTATTCATTACCATAACTATTTGGGTCAAAAGAAATGTGAGAAGGGATTCAAAGCTTAACTAGAAGGTCAATAATTGAATATTAAATAAAACACACTCTAAAATTAGTTGTATTTTGAAATTCACTTTTTCAGATAAACAAAAGCTGTCTTCTAAATGTCCCTGGTATGGAAAAAATAGCAAGGTATAGCAAAGAATGGGGTATAATTCATTATGGCAACATTTACTAAAGACTATTGACACAGTCATTAAAGTTGTAGGAAGTCTATCCTTGTCTGTATTTTGCCAGGCAGCTTACACATATTATAGAAATATAATAAAGCCAGAGAGTTGTTAGAAAAACAATCATGGTCCCACTGCCTATTCATTGATTAGATCTATTTGTAGTGATGTACAAACACAGATTAAATCTAGCAATTTACTTAAGAAATGCATTTTGCTTTAGGCAAAAATCTTACATATGTCTAGCAAGACACCAGTCACAATCGAGTTTTAATAGATTCTCTCAATAGAATCAACACAAGGAAGACAAATTCCTTGTGTGTCCAATCACACTTGGCCAATAAAAAATTCTATTCTATTCTATTCTAAATTCTAACTCCCAGTTAGAACATTCAAATAAAGATTTTTTAAAAAATTTAAACTTACATGAGTTTATCAGATCATACCTATTTCAGAAAGTCTCATCCTGCCCTGTCCTACCCTGACCTATCTTATATTGAATTTTGCTTCGTTTTATGGCTATTTCCCACATTTCATTGCTGAAATTCAGCCTCACACTACAAGATTATTGAACCAATGTACCTCTAAAGAGAAGGAGAAAAAAAACTGTATATTCATTTAGTGAATCTTCTAAGTCAGAGGTGCCCAGAGGGAGGATCTGGCCCATGGGGTGCTTGTATCTAGCCTGCAGGGCCGCCCTGGAAACAGCAAAGGACCAGCCTGCGGTGCCTCTGCCAATGAAAACAGAGTTTGGGAGGGCTGCGGGTGTCCCGCCTGAGCTCCATTTTAGCTGGCAGAGTGTTCCAGGAGGCCATCACAGCCAAAACGGTGCTGGGGAGCCCTTTTTTGCTGGCAGAGTGATTGGGCCACCACAGGCGCCCCTGACCTGAGTTACAATAAGCTGGCCACACCCACCCCGGCCCCCAAGGTCAAACACAACCCTCATGCGGCCCTCAATGAAATCGAGTTTGACACCCCTGTTCTAAGTCATCTAAAAAATTCCCCCACAAAAAAAACAGAACAATGAAGATTTTGTTCTTTTCACAAACCACATTACTGAGTCATGTCCATAATCATTGTGACCTCTACTGCTACTGGTTTATTGCTAAATAGGATAATTGCTGTAGAATATTTCATAAATCAGAGCAGCAAATATTGAAGAATATAAATACTTGTATTCATTACCATAACTATTTGGGTCAAAAGAAATGCGAGAAGGGATTCAAAGCTTAACTAGAAGGTCAATAATTGAATATTAAATAAAACACACTCTAAAATTAGTTGTATTTTGAAATTCACTTTTTCAGATAAGCAAAAGCTGTCTTCTAAATGTCCCTGGTATGGAAAAAATAGCAAGGTAATAGCAAAGAATGGGGTATAATTCATTATGGCAACATTTACTAAAGACTATTGACACAGTCATTAAAGTTGTAGGAAGTCTATCCTTGTCTGTATTTTGCCAGGCAGCTTACACATATTATAGAAATATAATAAAGCCAGAGAGTTGTTAGAAAAACAATCATGGTCCCACTGCCTATTCATTGATTAGATCTATTTGTAGTGATGTACAAACACAGATTAAATCTAGCAATTTACTTAAGAAATGCATTTTGCTTTAGGCAAAAATCTTACATATGTCTAGCAAGACACCAGTCACAATCGAGTTTTAATAGAGTCTACTTTCAAATATACAAGTTTAAGAAAGCTGTATCCTCATTTTTCTACTTAATCCAGTTGTTCATCAGTTCTTTCCAGCAATAGCAAACCTCAACAAAATTAATCATAAAGTTTTTGAAAGTTAAGTCACTGAGTTGCAGCAATCAAGTGAATATTTTAATTAATATTAATATTAAAAAGATAATTGTTTTATATAAACAAATAGCTGCATTATAATTGCACTGATGTAAAATGTGCACACTAAAAAGTTGCAGTTGAAAATATACTATCTATTCTCCAATATCAGAGCTGCATAAATATAAAAAAACCATATCCGGGTTACAAAAAAACCCAGGGGATTATTAGGTTCTGTGAAGAGTAAGAAATTTCTGTATCTCCGTCACCATCTATTAAATGTCCCGATTTTTGCAGTCCACATAAGGTATTTTTATCCATGTGAGTTATACAATTTATTACAGATTTCAATAGGAATATTTCACTGGATAATTCTATTTATATGGGAGGAAGAATTGTAATCTATCTATATTTGACCAGAATAACTGGAAGCTGACTGTAAAATTGTCTAAGTAGCCTAAATATCATTTTTCAAATCCAAATAAACATAACATAGCTGTTATGTTGAGATGGATCACACAGGAAACATTCCTTCATTACATATTTTCCTTAACTGAGCAAATAAAATAAAGCCAAAGTAAAATTAAAAACAACATAAAGATGATAGCAACATGAAATTATGATTCAGTGGATGGAACTTTAGTAATTGAATGGATTAGAAGTATAATAAGCAACTACATTAGGATGTGTATTGCCATGTTGCCTCTGTTTCAGTGATCCTTAACAGTGATCCTGCTTTTTTGCTGAGGCAATTCAATGGTCTGAAAATCTGGAAATAGTGGATACAATAGCTTCATTGCGCTCTACAGGACTATTAGTACTGAAATGATTGGTGAAACGGTTTTGTTTCACTTTTCTCTTGCCTAATAAATATTGACACAAATTCACTAGGAGAAGCCATCCCAAAATTTTGAGTGTGAAATTATCCCTGTGCAAATGACATTCAGCGCCAATTCATCTTCAGCCTCATTCAGGAGAGACTTTATAGATGATTGAGAGATGCTGAGATCAACTAGATTGAACTGAAGCCAAAAAAAACCAAACAAACCTTGACTAAATCTAGGTCAGATGAAAGTGCTGTGGAGAGGTAGTTCAAAGGCTTAGGGATTTATTTATTTTATTTATTTATTTTATTTTGTCACAACAATATATGTAGGTATCATATTGTAGGATCAGGAAAGTGGCAAAAGAAGACTTATGAAGCCTTGGATCTTCCTTCCCTTACTTAAAGGATGATCTTCATTCAGTGTAAGCTGCAGCATGATCAGGTCTTGTGATATCTTAGGCTCAAAATCCATGCCCTAATAATATCACAGTTAGAATGCAGCAATTTGCTTTGTGGCTAGGTGATACACAAATCTACTTGTAGACTATTGGGATCATTTAACATGTAGACCAGTGCTGGGATTCAAATTTTTTTAGTACTGATTCTGTGGCTGAGGCTTGGTTGGCATGGCATGGCTTGGTGGGCATCGCAGGGGAAGGATACTGTAAAATCTCCATTCCCTCTCCACTCCAGGGGAAGGATACTGCAAAATCCGCATTTCCTCCTGATCAGCTGGGACTCGGGAGGCAGAGAATAGATGGAGGTGGGGCTAGTCAGAGGTGGTATTTACCAGTTCTCCAAACTACTCATAATTTCCGCAGGAGAGGTGTTATATGGGAGCATCATGGTGCCCCTTCTATCACCCGTGCAGCCGCATTCTGGACCAGTTGGAGCCTCCTGGTGCTCTTCAAGGGGAGCCCCATGTAGAGAGCATTGCAGTAGTCCAATTGCCTGGCACCACACATAAAATATACTGTATATATAAATAACAAACTTCCTTTATTTTTCTATATTTTTATTATCATGTAGAACCACTTTACAAGTTTACCAGGGTTGCATGCAGCCCATAAGCCTCGGGCTGTTGTGCCCTGTTCTATTAATCTTCAAAAGATAATGCACTATAAAATAAAGTAAGAAACAGGGAACAAAATAAGGCTTTCTTGGAAATATGTTCCAACTAAATGTGAAGATGCTGGTCCAATACAAATAAGAAAAGGCATTCAGAAATGTTTGCTATGAGTTCAAGACAATCTACAGCAGTTGCCAATTTAGAACTTCAGAAAACAGATTAACAGAGTTGGAAGGGACTTATAGGTCATCTAGTCCAACCCCCCACTCAAGCAGGAGACCCTATACCATTTCTGACAAATGGCAATCCAATTGTTTCTTGAAAGTCTCAAGTGATGAAGCTCCTACAACTTCCGAAGGCAAGCTGTTCCATTTGTTGATTGTTCTCACTGTCAGAAAGTTCCTCCTCATTTCTAGGTTGAAACTCTCCTTGTTCAGTTTCCATCCATTATTCCTTGTCTGGCCTTCAGGTGCCTTGGAAAACAGCTTGACCCACTCCTTTCTGTGGCAGCCCCTCAAGATCGGGATGCCTTGTGCACGGTCACTCATGCGCTCGTTACCTCTCGCTTGGATTATTGTAATGCTCTCTACATGGGGCTCCCCTTGAAGTGCACTCGGAGGCTTCAGTTAGTCCAGAATGCAGCTGCGCGGGTGATAGAGGGAGCTCCGCGTAGCTCCCATATAACACCGCTCCTGGGCAGACTGCACTGGCTACCTGTGGCCTTTCGGGTGCACTTTAAGGTTTTGGTTACTACCTTTAAAGCGCTCCATGGCTTAGGGCCTGGGTACTTACGGGACCGCCTGCTGTTACCATATGCCTCCCACCGACCCGTACGCTCTCACAGAGAGGGACTTCTCAGGGTGCCATCCGCCAAGCAATGTCGGCTGGCGGCCCCCAGGGGAAGGTCCTTCTCTGTGGGGGCTCCCACACTCTGGAACGAACTTCCCCCGGGTTTACGCCAAATACCTGACCTTCGGACATTCCGTCGCGAACTGAAGACATATCTTTTTATTCGTGCGGGGCTGGCTTAAATTAAATTGAATTTTATTAAATTTTAATTTCTTATTAACTAATTTTAAATGGGGTTTTTAGTTCATTGTATACTTCTCAGGCCAATTTTTAAAATAAGTTTTTTAATTGCATTTTAAATTGTATATTGTACTATCTGTTTTATTTTGCCTGTACACCGCCCTGAGTCCTTCGGGAGAAGGGCGGTATAAAAATCAAATAAATAAATAAAATAAATAAATAAATAAGTATTGGAAGACGGCTATCATGCCTCCCCTGGTCCTTCTCTTCACTAGACTAGCCACGCTTAGTTCTGTAACCATTCTTCATATGTTTTAGTCTCCAGTGTCCTAATCATTCTGGTTGCTATTCTCTGCACTTTTTCTATTTGTATATGAGGACACTAAACATTCTTAGTTTGCCCTTCTACACAGGACTTCTTTCTTTTACAACTAAAATAATATTAAGGTTGAAAATCAAAGTTAAACTAGATCCTTTTTCAATAATATAATCTGTATTTCAGGTCAAAGAAGATAAAAACATTTTTTCAAAGTATTTTTCAAAGCGAAGAGAAAAATAGGAGCCTTACTAGAGACATCTTTACAACAGCTTCTGCTGTCTCTTACTTTTTATAACTGACCTAGATTGCTAAAATTGCTGATGATATAAAATTGGGAAGAATACTGCACACATTGCAGGCAATAAGTCAAATGTAAATGAATTCTAGTTTTCTGTAACTAGACTGAAAGTAGAACCAAAAATTTAGTGTTAGCAAATATATCAAAATAGAAATTGAACACAAAAATTATAACCTGAAATATTACATGAATAAACATCATGAATAAAACAAGAAAGTAAGTGTTCTGCATATGAATGTTTAATCAGTTTTTAAAAGATAATAAAAACATTGGTTTTATATTTATTGTATCAGATTTAGGAGGAATATTACTTTCAATGGATGAACTACAATTTTTGGTAGAAATTCTGTGTACAGATTTCCTTTTTACTTGGATTACAGTAACCAATTAAATGTTTCCTCATCCTTCTGAGCATTTATTTCTATCGTCTTTAGAACAATCAATAGGACAAATGGTAAGTTGTTCAAAATCCTTATTTTATTGTTAAAAGAAGCAGAACAACAAATGTTTAGAATTATTTTTAAAACTACAAAACAGCAATTAAAATATTAGCATGAATGCACAATGAACAATTGAAATCATACAAACTTTGTTAAAAAGATAAAAGTGTCTTCAGTGAAACAAAAACAGAGAAGAGGCCAGATGGAACTCACTAAGTATAGCAATCAACAAAGAAGCTGTTCAATTTTCTGGCAAATCTTTCTGAATACTTTCCAAAAGAAAGAATTAAGGTAAGCACAGTATCTGACCCCCTAGTTAGTAGATATATATCCCTGTGGGATTTTTCACAACCCTTTGTGAAATATGAACCAACCAGCCTTCCTTGATAATCTAATATTTGGGTTAAAATTCATTTTTTCAAAAGAGCCCTACCTCTCTCATTATGGCATACAGTGATTCTTAATGTTAAAGGGCTGTATTTTTTGTATTTTATTTTGGTTTTGGTCAAAAATGGTTCAGAGCATATAGTGCACCTCTTTCTGGATTTTACTAGATAAGAAAAAAATTTATCAAAAAAATTGTGAGGCTATGAAGTGAATAAAAATGACTGACACAAAGAATATTCCCTACAAATAAATTATATTAGTTTCAAATGGTGATATAAGCATATAAATTTAAAAAAATAAAATAAATAAGCATATTCGTTCTCTTCCCTGAAAACCAACAAGAGCTGAAGTGCTTGACCTTGGACAGTAGCCAATATTTTGATCATTTGAACGCGTTTTTTTTTAAATGCTCACATTTTAAAAAACGATGGCAGAAAGAAGAAATGCTTTATCTAGATCAGTGGTAGTCAACTACCGCCCACTAGTGGGCGCTCCAGTTTTCATGATGGGAGGTAGGGGTTTTGTCCAATACTGAAGCATCTTCCTTTTTTTTAATTTAATTGACTTTAAAAAAAAATTCATAGCATTATTTAAAAACATTTTCATTAGGTTTTCATAAAATTCCCTGTGACAATTTAAATTTCTGAAAATATACTATTTTGTATTGCCTGCACATAAGGTTAGTTCACATTACGTAAGTGAAACTAAATGGCGCTATAGTGCGACCGCAAACAAAAAAGCCTCGTCCCAGAATAGCTCGCGCATCTCCCCCCACACCACCCAGCTGTAACAGACAAGCAGAGCTAGTAGCCGGTGCCCACCACCCCAAACCTAATCCACAATATGCGAGAGGCATGCGCAGATGACGATACACAGGGCATTACTGTGGAACCGGTGGGCGGTTAGAAAATTTTACTATTAATAGAGATACAAAAGTGGGCGGTAGGTATAAAAAGGTTGACTACCCCTGATCTAGAGCATGATTTCTCAAGTTGCTGACAAACCTATTCAGTGCTCTGACTGGCAGCCTATAGAAAATATGACTTATCACCAGATCTGTTCCATTTATAGCATGACCTTATACCTGTTTACTCATTAGTCTTACTGAGTTCAGAGAGTGTCTTCGTTTCTCATTTTTCACTAGTAAGTAGGTAGAACATTCTTATCCTTAATGAAATATTGCAGGCACTCTCTGAATATAGCAATTTGCTAACCTCTTACCAATGTTAGAGCAGGTATGTTTCTTGGCCTTTTTTACGGATTCATATAAAATTAAACATACTATTTACATACTTAATAATTTGCATTTTAAGAAAAAGGACATGATGGAAGATTTCACTGTAATGTTGTCATAGAGAGAGAAAAAATCCATCTAGACATGCAAATATCTCAATGCACATATGAGACTTTGATTTAATTACTTAAATCCTAAACTATTTTTATCATGTTTAATTAGACCATATGTTAACATCAGCTTTCAGTCTTCTCAGCACTATTAAGCCACACTGTACTTACCCTGAAGTGCTAGAACAAGGTACTTTTGCAGAACGGTGAGAGTTTGAGGTCAAATAAATCTCTTAATTAACACCTTATATACTATAAATAAAATTCACAGAAAATACAATATGTGGTGAACTGAATACCTTCTAACCTTTAAGTTGTTAATTAACAAATTAATGATGGATAGTGTGTTAACAATAAAAATAGACATAAGTTAATGAAAAATGCTTGATTGTTAAGTTTGCAAAGCATGTGATTTATTAATATATTTTTCAACCTTTAATAGGACTTTGTTGTTTTTTCCCTTCTATTACTTTCTTTTTAAACGTTCTACCCAATTTAGACCTAAAGTAATGGCTTATTCAGCTGATGGCTTTCACAGAAGATAATTAATTAGTATAATCATATATATTCTATGGCTATATATACTAATGTATTTGTGTTATAAAAATTAAACCGTCATTAAATACCATAAAAGAATTAGAATATTTTCTGTCTTTTTGTAACATAAACTGATCACTGAATTCTATAGCCAAGACCTGTTAGTTCTATGAATATGGAAATAATAAACATATCACAATATATTGCCCAAGAGCTACTGTATCTTATTATATCAAAGAGCAGTATCTGTTTAAAATGGGTATTAATACAAAGTTGGGATAATTGCCAATGTTGTTTGATGGTATATTTATGCCTTCAACAACACCAATACAATGATGGGTCAGGTTTTGTTTGCATAGTGATTTACTGCCTGAGACTTTATAGAAACAAAAACAAAAAACCTTATTCTTGAAAAAATAAAAAATGCTGGGATAATTTAGACAAGATCAAAAGTTAGAGCAGGGAACCTAGAGCAAAATCCTTATTTCTCATTCCAGATTTAAGTAATCCAAATACCAAAGTATATCCTGAAGGTAAGCCATTTAGTTTGGAACAGAGAAACAACGGAGAATTTTGAAGTTGGTTCCTACAAACTAAGTTAGCATGATCAGTAAACTGATTTTACTGGAGGTTTAAGTCCAAAGTATATAAAAGCTAACATATCACTTTAATTTCCAAACTAAGATGAAAACCTCAGCTTCCAAAATTTCAATTATTTCAGTTAAAATAGCATTTCATTTTTTAAACTTAATTTTTGGTATCTCCTTCCAAGCCACTTTTTATTCTTTGCAATCTTCAGTGTTAGAAAAACAATCTTTGTTTTATGCTTTAAAACAAAGCATAAAACAGCCTAGCCGTTCTATAATGGTCCCTAGTGGTCATGTTTGCATCTGAGAGCCACTTTGTCTGGCACTTTCTACAAGTTCAGATTTCTCATTTACAACAAAATACACATTGAAGTAACTCAGCAGGCAACCAAAAGGCCTTGGGGACAAAGACAGACACATTAGAGGTTTGAAAGGAAAATAATCCAATTAACACGATACTATTCGCTAATGATTACACATACAGAATTCACACTTGAAATTATGTGAGTATACCATGCATCATATTTGTAAAAAAATGTGTCTAACATGATTTCTCATTGGTATTGATTTTGTTTGTCAAATTACAAGAATCTTTTGCAATTCTGGCTTTATTTCAACCTTGTATTGTGGAAAAGCAGAAAAACAGCTAGCCATGAGAAAACAATAACATACTGTACTAAGATCTTTTCCCTTTATGCTAACAGTAGTGAGTGCTCACTTGACTAATCATCATTGAAAGCCTATCAGAGGTAATGTTTTGAATAACAGATGATGTTATAGTTTCTTATGCTCTATTTTATCTTTGATTTGATAAATAACCAAAATAACTAAATTGGCAGATATTGATGTGTCCAAGGATGCCTGAGTTTTTGGCTGAGTTTTGGTAACATTACTCATGTCAAATGTTTATATCTGATTTCTTAGAACGTAAAAGTAAAATTTGAGTTTTATACCCACAATTATAATACAGACCAGTATTCAGACATTAAGAATCTACAGACTATTTATGCAGTGTAATAGAGTTACAAAAATTAAACCAATTTGGTGCCCTCCCAGTGCATTTTCCAGAATTCTCAATCAGGGATATGTAGCCTTTCAAGGTGTCCTTGAAAAGTAACAGATTGAGAAAAATTAGGAAGCATGATTTATCAGAAGGGGAAGTTGAAGCACTGCATTTGTTCTTTTTTTCAACATGCTATTTAATATGCTATTAGTCAACCATAATATATGTTACTTATATATTATCCTGGCTAATTAAAGCTCTGGTGGTAAATTCTTCCTTTGCCTTTTAAAGAGGACTTGGCTTATCCCTTCCTTAAGAAACCATCCCTGGACCCCACTATACCAGGCTACTTTCATCCAATATATAACTGGGAAGATGGTAGAGAAAGTGGTTGTGCAACAGCTTCAGAAAAGCCTGAAAAGCAGATTATCTGAACCCCTTTCAGACTGGATTCAGATCTAGGTTTGTGGGATGGCAATTGTGCATTCATCCTAGCTCGGCTGAACAGCCTTTGATACTATTGACCGTAGCATGCCTCAGCAACGGCTGAACACCACTATACAGGATCCAGAAAGTCTTCATTCTCAGTGGTGGCACCTGCACTCTGAAATTTCATATGCCTAGAGACCTGTATTGCTTCCACTTCAATGACTTTCCAAATGCTATTAGAAATCTGATTGTCCCTTCAGGCCTTGGGGTAGGATGGTTGTGCAGTTGCTATGGTTTGGGAATTTTGTGGTATTGAGCTTGCCTATGTATTTTTTAATACATATTTAACTTTTTTTTAATTGCAAGCCTCAGTCCCCAATTGTTGAGAGGTTGGGCAGCCTTGAAATCAAATAAATTTGTTTTCATTTTGTGCTACATTCTAATTCTGCTAGAGTTATTCTCTTCAATAAAAACAAGTCACACTTTTATTGTTTGTATAATATGGTAAATTAAACTGAATAGGATTGAGCTGTTCCTTGGTGCCTGGTACAGGAGGAAAGAAATTGATGAAATGGATTCTGTTTGCCTTATGTTTTAACTCTATTTTTATAGATACAGAGATGAGTTTCAGCAGGTTCTGACCAGTTCTGGAAAACTGGTAGCGGATATTTTGAGTAGTTCAGAGAACTGGTAGTAAAAATTCTGACTGGCTCCGCCCCCATCTATTCTCTGCCTCCCAAGTCCCAGCTGATCGAGAGGAAATGGGGATTTTACAGTAGCCTTTTCCTGGAGTGGGGTGGGAATGGAGATTTTACTGTATCCTTCCACTGGATTGGGAAGGGAATGGAGATTTTACAGTATCCTTCCAAGCTACGCCCACCAAGCCATGCCACGCCCATCAAGCCACACCCACAGAACCAGTAGTAAAAAGTTTTGAAACCCATCACTGTATAGATAGATATGTAATTCAGTTCAGAATTTATTTATTTATTCATTCATTCAGTTCATACAGCTGCCCATCCCATATACATGATGGGTGGCTCACACAGTTAAAAATAACAGCTGCAAGAAAAATCAAAGAAACAAATACAAACAAGAATGCAAAGCAACAAAACCATCAACATTCAATAAAAAAATTAGAAAAAAGTAAAAACATAAAACATTGTATGTGGCAGACTGCAATCTATACTTTACAAATAATATAATTATTCTATATGCTTGATACCTCCACCAGATCCCTGAGTCCAATGGCAAAGACATATTTTCAAGGGTTTCCTAAAAGCCCAGATGGTTGAGGGACAAATCTTGTATCGGGGAGATGATGTTCCAATGGGCAGATGCTCCTACAGAAAAGGTTCTCATTCTGGATTCCCTCAAATCACACTCCTTAATGGATCAGACCAATTACATGGTCCTTCTAGTTCTACCAGACCTTATAGGATAGGTAGATATAACCAGAGACATGTAATTTCCTCAAATAATCCAGCCCTTTGCCTTTTATGGCTTTATGGGTTATTATCAGCACCTTGAGAGGGACGCGGTGGCTCAGGGGCTAGGACGTTGAGTTTGTCGATCGAAAGGTCAGCAGCTCAGCGGTTCGAATCCCTAGTGCTGCCGTGTAATGGGGTGAGCTCCCGTTACTTGTCCCAGCTTCTGCCAACCTAGCAGTTTTGAAAGCACGTAAACAAGTACAAGTTGCAAGTAGAAAAAATAGGGACCACCTTTGGTGGGAAAGTAACAGCGTTCCATGCGCCTTTGGAGTTGAGTCATGCCGGCCACATGACCACGGAGACGTTTTCGGACAGCGCTGGCTCTTCAGCTTTGAAACAGAGATGAGCACCGCCCCCTAGAGTCGGCAACGACTAGCACGTATGTGTGAGGGGAACCTTTACCTTTACCTTTTACTATCAGCACCTTGAATTTAGCCCAGAAGCAAACTGAAAACCAATGCAACATGCAAAGTACAGGTATAACATGAACTGATCTAAGAGTGTATTTAGTAATTATTAAATTTATATGCCACCCAGCTACCAGTGAATCTGGTCCATGCTGCCAGATTTTGCTTTCTATGTACTTTTCAATGGCAGCCTAATGCAGTAATCCATTCAGGAGGTGACCAGGGCTTTGAGACTTAGAGTATAATCTCCTGTTCAGGACCAGGCCAACACACCCAAAATTATAGAAAGATTCTTCTGGCCATAATGCTATCTGCTAATTGAGCAGGAGTTCCAAATTGTTCATGGAGTCTGTTTGAGACAGTGCTACTCCCTCCAAACTCAAAGATGGTTAATTCCCAGAACCTGAAGGGGTTAAACCCCAGTCAGTCGTTCTTACCAAGACTGAGCTGAACCTAGAAAATAATTTAGTACATGCAAATCTAGAATGTCAAGAAAGAAATCAAAAGATAAGAATCTGTGTCACAAATAAGCCTAGACTTATGCTTTTCACAGAACTATTCTTTGTGAGGCATAGTGTCTCTTTTTCATTCTAGTATAAAAAGCTTCTGAATTCCACGGGTATTGCATTTTTCCATAAACTAATGCTCAAATTCATTATAAAACACTGCAACATCTAATTTATTTGTTCACTTCTCCTGCCAATCGTTGTGATGTATCTTCTTCATTTTTTACCCCAATGGGGTATAGACCGAGTGGCAAAAAAACCCTGATGTGTTATTCTTGATCAATTCTCTGAATCTTTTATTCTGGCAAAGCTCATTGTTAATACATAAGCAAATACTCTGCATATCCTCATATCCCAATTTAAGGTTCTATTGCTCACATTTCCCTAATTATAAATAACAACCCTGGAGAATGTGGGTGAAGTGCCAATCATTTACAATGCTTACTTCTTGTGTTACAAGAAAGAAATAGCAGCGCTATAAAATGTTTAATGGGAAAAAAAGGAATGCTTTTAATGTGTTTACTTATGTTTATGCCAACTTTCCCAAAGGCATTTTGTATATTAACAAGAATACTTCTAAAATTATATGCAAACTGCAGCTTTAACTATAAGTTATCATATAGAAGCTTCAGAATAAGGCAAATAATAGCCTAAACAATAATTTTGAGAGAAGAGTCATTAACAAAATACTGATAGAGAAATGTTTGTATATTTATTTATTTGATATTAGCATCCTCAAACACATGACTCTGGAAGTTTTTCAGCAATTAAAAACAATATAAAAACAAAAAAACAAGATAGAAAATATATAAAAACCTTATATATATATTGATTTTGAATCACAATGAGTAAAACTGAAGAAAACATGAGATAAAAAGGAATAGCATTAGGAATAAACAAAGATGCCTTAAGATCCTGTTTATTCATTGGAATAATGCCTCCAATATAGAACTGATCAAAGATAACATCTCTAACAAGATATTTCCATTATATCTAAGCCAGGGGTCACCAACCTTTCAGATCTCAGGGACCACTAAATTCATAATTTTAAATTCTGTGGACCACTAATATGATCTGCCTAATGACCGGCTGGGTGGGCGTGGCAAAATGGTCATGTGACTGGGTGGGCGTGGCCAACTCAATGTCACTCTTGCCAGCCTCTATTTGCCTGCCTGCCTGGGCTCTTTAGGGCCCCAACGGAAAGCAGTTGTTGGAGCTAAGCAGCCACCACAAGAAAGAGTTGGCAAAACAGCTCAGTTCAAATTTGATCTGACTGAGAAGGAGGCTCAAGCAGAAGCACCTCACTGAGGACTACGAGCATAGGCTTTCCAAGCAGAGGGAAGACCTGAGGGAGTGCAAGGCCAGGTGCCGGCACCTGGAGGCTCAGGGGCTGAGATGGTCAGCCAGTTCCAGGCCATGAGTCCTTCACCACCAGTGGCACTTCCCTCCAACCTTCGCCCAAAGCCCTGAACCAGGAGGCTGAAGCAGACCCTAAGTTGGAATTTCTGTCCCCCTCTGACCAACACAAAAAGACCCCAAAGGGGGAGACTCTTTGCAGCAGCACAAATGTTCATTGCACGTATCCGGCCCAGGGGCTGTAGTTTGATGACCCCTTATTTAGTGCAATATAAAAAATGCAAATAATTTTTCTGGGGACCACCAAAATTTTCTCATGGACCACCAGTTGGTGACCACTGATCTAAGCAATTATCATCATTAATTTAACAAGTAATTGTAACAGATTATTTCCAAATTTGTAATGATGTAATGGAAGTAGAGCATGAAAATCCTTCCTCTTTCAGGTTAGAGTGAAATTTTAGAAACAAAATAGTAGTCTTATTTTAAATGTGTAAGATGCTGTTCTACCACTTGTTAGATATTTTAAAAATTACAGAAAATTATTCTGTTTTCGGCAAATATTTATGGTTTTGTTATTACTATTTTTGGTAAAGTTGCTAGCTGTGCAATTGTATTTGCAAAATGCAAAATGTGTGGCCATATCAATCAATAAACCAATCAAATAAATATTTCCTTCACAATATTACTGTCATATTTCCAAGCATACCGGCTTCCAATGCTGATTTTATTTTCAAGAATGTTTAAAATACGTTAAAAGAAAATAAAAATGATGGATAGCTACAATCATGTGCCTTGCAAAAATTTTATCAGATTGCAATTTTTAATGCTATTGAAGAGTTCCTGAAGGTGAAAACTGTTAATTGTACTTGACTTGAAGGTCATAATATTAATTACTTTCAATATGAATTCAGTTTAAAAAGTAAATTAAATAAAACTGGTTAATTTTTCTGAAAGCTCCAGAAAAAATTGTGTTGCATAAAAGTTGTTCATCCTTACCATATCTACATGTATCAGGCAAAATGCAATAGAAAACTTACAATATGTGCTTTGCATTGAAGATAGCCTAATTTTCTCATCATTCTACATCACATATTATATAGTCATTTTTATAAATGCTCAGATTTTTCTCTTGGGGGATGGGCCATTTCAATCTACGAACTCCACATATGGAATCTTGACTATTGGAGTCTCTTGGACTGGGTGGCTACAATAAATAAATAAAAAGAGGGATCTTGGAGTCCTAGTGGACAACCATTTAGATATGAGCCAGCAGTGTGCAGCAGCTGCCAAAAAAGCCAACATAGTTCTGGGCTGTATAAACAGAGGGATAGAATTAAGAACACGTGAAATGTTAGTGCCACTTTATAATGCCTTGGTAAGGCCACACTTGGAATACTGCATTCAGTTTTGGTTGCCGCAATGTAAAAAAGATGCTGAGACTCTAGAAAGAGTGCAGAGAAGAGCAACAAAGATGATTAGGAGACTGGAGGCTAAAACATATGAAGAACGGTTGCAGGAACTGGGTATGTATAGTTTAATAAAAAGAAGGACTAGGGGAGACATGATAGCTGTGTTCAAATATCTCAGGGGCTGCCACAAAGAAGAGGGAGTCGGGCTGTTCTCCAAAACACCTGAGGGTAGAACAAAAAGCAATGGGTGGAAACTTATTTTATTTTTTATTTATTTATTTATTTGTCATAACAATATATACAAGCGTTACATAAAAGGTTATAAATATATGAACGTATATATGAGGAGAAATGAGGTACTAAAAACGTGTATATACATAGGGAAAGAAACAGTAGGACAGGAACGGTAGGCACGTTTGTGCTCTTATGCACGCCCCTTTAGAGTCCTCTTAGGAAAGTGGTGAGGTCAACCGTGGACAGTTTTTGAGTGAAACCTTTGGGGTTATGAGAAGAAACCACAGAGTCAGGTAATGCATTCCAAGTATATACAATTCTGTTACAGAAATCGTGTTTTCTGCAATCTAAACTGGAACGGTTGACATTGAGTTTGAATCTGTTTGTAGCTCTTGTGATATTGTTATTGAAACTAAAAAAGTCATTGACAGGAAGGACATTACAACGGATGATTTTATATGCTAAACCCAGATCCAGTCGAAGGCGACGAAGTTCCAAGTTTTCTAGACCCAAGATATCAAGTCTGGTGGAATAAGGTATTTTATTAGTTTCAGAGGAATGGAGAATTCTTCTCGTAAAATACCTTTGGACACGCTCAACTGTGTTGATGTCAGATATATGGTAAGGGTTCCAGACAGGAGAGCAGTAATCAAGAATTGGCCTAACAAATGTTTTATATGCTCTGGTCAGTAGCATGGTGTTTTTTGAAAAGAAGCTACGTAAAATTAAGTTGACAACTCTTAGAGCCTTCTTAGCTATGTAGTTGCAGTGGGCTTTGGAACTTAAATCGTTAGATGTAAAAACTCCAAGGTCTTTGACAGGGTGGGGTCATCTGCGAGGCAATGTCCATCAAGCATGTACTTTGTGATTGGGTTCTTTCTTCCAATGTGCAAGACTGAGCATTTACTGGTTGAAATTTGTAGTTGCCAAATTTTAGACCAGGCAGATAGATGATCAAGGTCCTTTTGAATTGTGGATGCATTGTCAGTGGTGTTGAAAAGTTTGACATCATCAGCAAAGAGAACACAGTTACTTGAAATATCAATACAAAGATCATTTATGTATATTATAAAGAGAGTAGGTCCAAGAACGCTGCCTTGAGGAACACCACTCTTGACAGGAACAGGATTTGAAAGAGCATTACCAATTTTAACTATTTGTTGTCTGTTTGACAAAAAAGCAGATATCCAGTGGTGTAAGGGTCCTGAAATGCCATAGGATTTTAATTTTAGGAGAAGTTTATCATGTACTACTGAGTCAAAAGCTTTGCAGAAGTCTATGTATATTGCATCTATTGATTTACCTAGATCAAGATTAGTAGTCCATAGGTTTTACAGTAGAAGTTGTAGATTGCATGATAATTTTTCCTGAAGCCAAATTGTTTATTTGAGAGAAGGTTGTGCATTTCTAAGTGTAAGGTAATGGATTGGTTGATGATGGATTCCATAACCTTGCAGGCGACGCAACATAGGAGATAGGTCTATAATTATCAACTAAGCTGGGGTCGCCTTTTTGAAAACTGGAATGACTGTGGCTAGCGACCAGAGACTGGGAAGGAACTGGTTCTAAAGGCTATATTAAAGATTATACTTAGGGTTCTGCTAGATTACTAGAGAGTTTTTAAAAAGTAAGCACAAAGACCATCAGGTCCAATGGATAGAGATGGCTTCAATTTACTTAGAGCTTTACCAACATTTTCTTCTGTAAAATCAACAATTGTTAAGTTGTCATGCTCATTGATTGTACAAATTTGGAATGTTGGATGAGTGCCATCACTGTTGACAAAAACTGATGCAAAGAATTTATTAAAGAGGTTTGCTCTAGATTCTTCATCATTGTATTCATTGCCATCAGGATCTTTTAGAGGTGGCATGCGTCTAGAGTTTTTAAGCTTGTTGTTGACAAAATTATAGAAGGCACGACTGGAATTTGTGCAGAAGATCCTCTTCTTGCTTGGTGTGGTAATTTGTGCATTCAGTTTTATTTGGTTGCATATAGTTCTGTAGCGTTTTTAAAATTAGCTACATAGCCCTTTTGTTTCTTTTCCAGAGGATCTTTTTAGATTGAAGCTTTTTTATTGATATGGGTAGTTTGCTTTTCCTAATCTTGATGGTAGTTAGTGGTACATATAGTTCGATGACTCTGTTGATTTCGAGTAGAAAAACTCTATAGTGGTCTTCAGCAGTTATACAGGTTGAGAACAGATTTTGCCAGTCTAGAAATGAAAGATCATTGTTTATAGAGTCATAATTGGCTTTTTTGAAGTTGTAAATGGGAATGCTATTGATATGATGGTTTAAGTCACAACGTATATTAAGATGGAAGTCAATCATGCAATGATCACTGTTGGAAAAGGGTTCTCTTATTTGTAGTCCATAAATGGTATTGTTATTGTTGCAGAAGATGAGGTCAAGGCAGTTGTTTAGTCTTGTATTATTGGTTACAAGTTGTTCAAGACCTAGGTTAGTAACAGCGTTGTATATTGTTGTGTGGATTGGATCAGTTGTACTTTCGTTAGTTATCCAGTTGATGAGAGGTAAATTTAGGTCACCCAGGAAGATGAGTGGATATGGGCAAGAGGCAGCCCAAGTTAGTAATGAGGTTAAAATATTAGCATGAGTAATATCGTAGTCGGGGGCTCTGTAGCATAGAATGAATCGAAGTGCGGTATTAGATGATAGATCACATACAATAGTTTCAGGAAGAGAAAGTTTGTGGGCAACTTGTATGTTTTTTAGATTAAGTGACTTTTTATAGAAAATAGCCACTCCACCACCTCTTCGGTTTTCACGATCTGAACGGTGAACTTGATATTCTTTGTTTAAAATGATGGAATCAGGGATGGAAGAGATTAGCCATGTTTCGCAAATAAATATAATGTCAAATGTACCACTGTTTAGCAGGAGGATAAATTCAGGTAATTTGTTAAGAATACTTCTTGCATTCATCAATTTACATTTAAAATCTGTAGAAAGAGGTGTTAAAGAGGTAAGAGGCGTGCATACCTAGTTTTGAATGTTAGTTGGTTGAGGATATGTATAACTGGTGGTTGTATTGGAGGTTGGATGGGTGGATGGAAGTTTTGGGTAGTGAGTGCTTGGATGTTGGGTACTAGACTGTTTGTTGATAAGGTTTGTTGGATGGATGGTTGAAAGGCTGGTTGGAAGGTTGGTTGGATGGATGAACGGATGGCTGCTTGAATAGTTTGTTGGATGGATGAACGGATGGCTGGTTGAATAGTTTGTTGGATGGCTGATTGGATGACAGTTTCGATGGATGGTTGGCTGATGGGTACTTGATTGGTTGTTGGGATGGCTGGTTGGATGTTATGGGTGATGGGGGGTTTGGTGGTGAATTTTTGATTGAAGGATTTAATTTTAATGCAATTGGCACGGTAATCAATATATAGGTTTGATTCACCATTATCTTGTCTTCGTTTAAGCTCAGTGCGGAGTTCACGAGAACGTATCCGCTGCAGGAAAGATAGATCAGGGCGTGATCTAAGTTTACTGTAGGCAGGATTAGATTTAGCAATAGAGTTGATGGTATATATGAACTTACGTTTGCTGTTCTCGTTTATGCAGATGACTCTGCAGAATCTTGGTGCTATTGATCCGTCACTGTTTTTATATTCAGGACCATCTCTGGAGACTGAAATAATTTCATTTGGGGAGATGGATGATGAATTATAATTTCCAATTAAGTTTTGAATTTTGGTGATATCGGATTCATTTGTGTTATCTAGACCAAATAATATTGCATTATTTATTTTTTGGCCTCTCTCTAAGGCATCTCTAATTAGTTGGTCAGTAGTAAATTGTTGTTTAGGTAGGGTTGAAGGATCAGTATTATGTAAAGGTAGATGAGTTGGGAAGAGATTTAGATCAGTCGAGAAATCATTTTTTTGTGTTGTAATTTGTTTTATCAGATTGGTGAAGCTTTGTTCTATAACTGATAGGATTTTTTTTTCTAAGTTTTGTTCAATGGCTAGTATTCTTTTTTCTAGGTTTTGTTCAATAGCAAGTATTCTTTTTTCCAAGTTTAGTTCAATTGTAGCTATTATTCTTGCTTCTAAGTTTTTATCAGAGTTGGATTTTTTGGCTGGCATAGTGATAGATAGATAGATATATTTAATATTATTATTTTAAATAAATTATGTGATAAGTAATGAAGAAGTATCTTTCTTATTATTTCTATTTTAATTATTGAATAATTTTTATAATTATTTTAATTATTGAATAATTTTTATAATTATTCGATAATTGAGGAAGTATCTTTTCTAAAACAATCTTTCTCAATTACTATTTCACTCTCTTTCACTTACCTTGACAAACTGATCAAGGAAAGAAGCAACTTAGAACTAAGGAGAAATTTCCTGACAGTTAGAACAATTAATAAGTGGAACGACTTGCCTGCAGAAGTTGTGAATGCTCCAACACTGGAAATTTTTAAGAAAATGTTGGATAACCATCTGTCTGAGATGGTGTAGGGTTTCCTGCCTGGGCAGGGGGTTGGACTAGAAGGCCTCCAAGGTCCCTTCCAACTTTGTTGTTATTATTATTATTAAATCAATCAGTAAAATATTCTAGATTTCAAAGTCCTAACTAAACAGAGCAGAGAATCAAAATATTTTAAAATAGCTACAGTCTTTTGATGTAATGTTTCAGCTCCCTAGCTTTCATAGGAATACTATGGGTTGCTAAACTATATAAAGTTTGCCCCTGACAAGGCAAATATAATTATGGGGAAATTATTAGAAAAAATGTGTCAGGTACAAAAGACCAGGTCCACTCACGAAAGTTCAATTAACCTATTTTATTGATGAAAGGCTGAAAGGCTACTCACAGGAATCTTCTCAACTAACGGTCACCACACAAACTAATATATTATTCACCTTAAACCTACAACAGCTTCCTAAAATGTGTAAGCCCTCCTCAACTCTTATTTCATTGGATTACTCATTCAGTTCCAGATCATCTACAGATTACACACATTATTTGCAACACTTCCTATAACAAAAAATATTGAAATGGTATCAAATCAAACCCACCTACAATATTAAATGAAAATCAGTTATAATACAAATGGATGGATAGATTTATCTGGATGCATAGATTCAACTGGATTTTCCTGATACTTACAGTTAATGCATTGACAATACATTAATAATCAATTTTTAAAAATACTTTTTTTACTTGACTTGAAGAAAACTTTTGTTAAAGCCACTGATTTTTCAAGTAAAAATCTGGGTGTAGATGATCTGAAGTAATAAGGGAAATATAGCACAGCAACACAGATAAAGAAAATAACTAACTAAAATGAACAAAGAGACCCAGTTTGGCATAATGATTAAGGCACCAGTTAGAAACCAGACAGTTCCAGCCCTGCTTTACACACAAAGCCAACTGACTTTGGACCAGTCACTCTCTTTCAACAGAGAGCAAACTACTTTCGAAAAATCTTGTCAAGAAAACAGCAGACATTAGTCCAGTCTATTATTATTATTATTATTTACTTTATTAATTAAACATGAACGTCAGTCAACTGAACATTCAAAAATGCATCACAAATACCACTGACTGGTGCTAATAGTTGATACGGGTTGCTGTCAGCATCCTAGGTATCAACCAAGTACCTTCACTATCTTAAAATGTATGATGTTCCAAGTAGTGCATTTTTTTTGCAGTTCTGCTGATGTTATTGCAGGAAGCTGCAATTTGTTGATGTATCTTATAAAATTCTTGGACATGGTACCAAGTGCCCCGATGACAATGGATATCACTGTTACATGTTTCATCCATAATCATGTAGTTTCAATGGCTAGGTCATGATATTTAGTGATTTTTTCCAGTTCTTTTTCTTTGACTCTGGCATCTCCTGGTACCGCGATGTCAATAAATTGTATGTTTCAGTTTTCGACAACTGTGATATCTGGCGTGCTGTGTTCCAAATGACGAACCGTCTGTATTCGAAAGTTCCACAAAATCTTCACCTTTTCATTTTTGATAACTTTTTCCACTTTATTTCCCATGACTTTTTAGATACAGGTAAATTGTATTTTTTACATAATGACCAAATGAACAAATCATTTACTTTATTCATTAAACATGAAACTCAGTCAACTGAACCATTCAAAAATGCATCACAAATACCATTGACTGCTGGTGCTGCTGCTGCTGCTGCTCCTCCTCCTTCTTCTTCTTTTTTTATTATTATTATTATTATTATTATTATTATTATTATTATTATTATTATTATTATTATTATTATTATTATATAAATAAAGTACAAGCACTTCACAATTTATCTTACACCTAATCAAGTACAGAATTATTATTCTAACACATAACTAGGTGCTGGGTATATTACGTATTTAAAATCATAAACTGAAAAAAGTTAAAAGTACAACTGCTAGAAATATTTGTATTTTATATGTATAAGTATAATGATAACATGGAAACAAGATTCACCTTGACCTATTTTCAATGCACAGAGAGTATTTCATAATTAATCTTGTTCTTAGTGTGTGCAAACTACTGTTCACGTAACTGTCAAGAAAATACACTTAACCAAAATCATTTTGATCCACTGATGTATTAACTATGTATTTACCTATAACATGACTGTATTTACTCTAATTCTTCCATAACAGCACAGGGAAAGCTTCTTTAATCAAAAGACGATGTCTCAGGGTATAGTCATGTGAAAAAGTATATCCCTGTGTAATTTTTTTTTCTTTTTTTAAACATATGTGGATGTATCAATTTTTTGTCTTCATTCAAACAACATTTAACACCTAAAGGGTAAAGGTAATGTAAATTAATATAATCTATGAAGTCAAGTTGGCAATCATTTATTCAACAACAAATTAATAAATATTTCTTTCTGTATGAAAATAATTATGGTCTCTAGATATCAATATCTATTGATATTGCCCGCACTGGCAGGTACAACCTCAAGAAATATTTCTTATAAATATCTACTAGTTTCTGAGATCGTGGGATGATTTTTTCCCCCACCTTATATTTGAAGGGTTTCTTGCACGAACAGCCTTTTTCAAATCAATCTCAGCATCTTGGGATTTAGATCTGGCCTTTAAATTAGCCATTCCAGAATCCTACATATAGAGTCATATGCAGTGGTGGGATTCAAATAATTTAACAACTGGTTCTCTTCCTTAATGACCAGCATGGCCAGGGGGGGTGATAGCACTCAGCCTCCTGCAGTACTCTGCCAGCCAAAACAGGGCGTGGGGGTTAATTACAAAATGTGCACTTTGCTTTGTGACATCCAGATCCAGCGAGCAAGGGGTTTGAACTGCACAGAAAATACACTTTTGTTTGGTTATGAAGAAATATCCCCAAAGTCAGATATACAGTAAATGTAACTGACTTTCACATTACATACACACTTCCCCAGCAAACAGCAAATTTTGAAGAGGATTCATTTTAGGATGAGTAACCACAGTTTGCATGTTGGAGGTTCCTAAAGGAATGCTGGGAGGGGTGCAGAATAGCCCTTCTCTGCCTGAGGCTGTAGAGACCCGGCACCAATCAAAACACTTTTTGTGAAGCAACTGATCAACACTAACAGGGTAAGTCACTAGTATACGAAAATAAGATCAAACTACACTCCCTTCTAGTACTGATGATGTTACCTAGTTTGGTAATGAAACATCTTCTCTTCTATCAATAAACACTTTTTGGTTAGAGGGACTCAGAGCCTACGTTATATGAGATGGCTCCCAGTGGATTTCATTCTAAAATTTTGATATGATTTCTGTAAATAAGGAATGTATAATTATAATGGCTGAGTATTTGATCCTTCATACATCAAAAAAATACAAAGCTAAGGGATAAACAAATAAAAACCAGATTTCAAAAAAGGCTCAGGAAAGAGAAAGAGTGAAAGTGTAAGAAAGAAAGGGGAAAAGAAGGAAAACTGAAAAAGAATGACTTCCAACTTTGGTACATATATAAGTAAAAAAAAAATATCAAACTCCTACTCAAAGATTAACATTTGCCTACATTATTTCCATAATCCCTTATTTAATCATCAAAGCCCAGATCAACTTTTAATTTCGGTTTCTCACAAAAAGTCCACTAATGGTTCATATTGTTTTAATCACTATTTGTTAACAAAACCACAACTGATTTATTTAATTGCACCAAACTCTAAATAAAACAGGAATAGAAAATCCTAAGCTCTTGTGTAGACACATGGTTCTCAACTTTGTCAACTTTAAGGTGCATCGACTTCAATTTCCAGAATTCCCCAGGCAGCATGAAGTTCGCCCATCTTAAACTTGCCAAGACTGAAAAATGCTGATCTACAGATAGGGATTTTTTCCACTCCCCTTTTACTGGTTCCTACTTACTTTTGAGCAATCGTAATGCAAAATCGCCATTCCCAACTCACCCCACAGTAATGATCATGCAAAATCCCCATTCCCAACTCACCCTAGAGCAGGAGTTTTGGGTCTGGAAAGCTTCCTGCACCACCCTGGAAGTAAAAATAAGGAATGGGGGGGGCATACGATACCCCCTGTGCCCTGTTTTGTGCCCTGAAGGCCTCCTGCACCAACCTGGAAGCCAAAATGGTGCACACGAAGGGACTCCTGGAAGGGACGGGGCGGGTGGGGTCAGCCAGAGGTGGGATTAGCCAGTACTCCAAATTGGGCAAAAAGTTAACCGAGTTGGCTGAACCAGTGCAATCCGGCTGACTCTGGCCATATGTTTAGGATTATTGTTGTGAGCAGTGTAGTGGCTTAGTGGTGAAGGTGCTCTCCTCCCACTCGGAAGGTTGAGAGTTCAATCCTAGGTAATGGCAGATGTTTCTCTCCAAGGGTACAAAGAAAAAAATATCTGCTGTGAACACCAAATGGAATCAAGAAGGTCATCTGGTTAGTAAACTCTCAGCTCCATCCAGTCAACCGTGACTCTACCGTTAATTCAGGAATTACAGAGTCATAAACAGGAAGACAGTCATTGTCAGATTGGAAAGAAGAATTCCTAGCATATCTTATTATGGTGATCTCTCCAGACCCTGATTCAGCAAAGCAATCTCAAACTCATTTCCATTACTAAGTTTTGCAGTTCATATAAGGTTCTTTTGGTGGAATTCTATCTCTGGTGTTTGCCATATACAGCATGCCTTCTGCTACTGTCATCAACTAACTCTATCTTTGCCTTATCCATCCAGAGCATATTGTTCCAGAAGTCCTGGGCTTTGCCTAAGTGTTCATGAGTGAATTTTAGCCTTGGCCTGTTGTTCTTTCTGAACAGCAAAGATTTCCTCTTGGCCTTTCTCCTATATAAATCTAATGGTAGACTCATGAACTTTGACATTAATAGAAGCAAGAGCTACCTGTAAATCACAGGATGGAATTCTGGAGTTCTTAAGAGATTCTTTCAGCATCTTGCATTCTGCTTTTGGGCTAAACTTTCTTGAACAGGCCTTGACAAGTTGGCAGCTATTTGAAATATTCTCTACTTGTAGATGATTTTCCAAACAGTGGAATGATTGATTTACAAATGTTTGACAATCTTTTAAAATCCTTTTCCAGGCTCATCTCTAATCTTCTTTCTGAATGCCTTGGAGAGCTCTTTCGATCTGGGCATAGTGATACCACACATTCCAACAACAAAGAACAAATCAGACTAAATTTCAGAGGTTAAAATAAGACAGGATTCTTCCCAAATTTTCTCTATTGATACTGTAATCATATGCAGCTGATCTAATGCAGCTGATTCCAATTGTATGTATTTCAGGCAGTGATAATATAGTGAAATATATGTACAGTATATTGAACTGTGTTGAAAAAAATCAAACATTTCAACACAGTGTACTTATTTTTCAGACAATTATCTATTTTCAACCATAAGGTTGAAGACGTATCACTTCATTAGGGATCACAGATACTAATTCTTAAAATGCTTCTGAAGCTATTTATGCTAAATTGCAAAATACATATATGTATTATATATTATAGAACAATTCTAATATATATACATTGTGGAATATTATTAAATTTCCAGCACCAGTTATAATGTTTAGGTAATTTGAGCAGCATTAAAATCTTACATGATGAAAAGATGTGTGCAGCTGATTATGGATTCACAGAAAGACTACCACTGGAAAGAAATTACATAAAGCAGATGTGTGCTTCAAGGGGTAGAAGATGAAACATAAAATGTATTGATTCTGAATAAGGCAAAACTTTTTTATTTATGTTAGTTCTGGTCAAAAGCCCTATATGTTTTTTTCTTTCTTAGTCATAAATATCTAGTGACCTAATATTATTCTTTCAAGATGTACTTAAAATATCAGTTTGCAATTACAACTAATTTAATTTGCTGTAGAAATAAGATCACCACACAAGTATGATACACTTGCATTTTGCAATTATTGAACAATACATTTAACATATTTTTACCAAGGAAGAAATCATTGTTCCATATATTCCTATTTCATTTCTACTCTTTAGAAATAAACCAAAATGGTATGAAAGCAGTAAGATATAACAAAATCAAAATAAGCATAGTTCTTGATCACTCAAATCTTCTGTTTAAATGGAAAGACAACCGCTGTATTCTCAGTCAAAAGGAAATGCATGATCCTTTCTCGGTATTTTTCTGACAGGAAAGAAGCAGTGGGATAACACAAGAAGATAATATCAGCAGGTCACATTCTGTGGAAGAGGCAGACCATTGCCCAATAAAAGCAGTAACAGGAAGCCTATGCAAATTTATAAAGAACAGCTCTCAAAATCTGCAGCAGCACAAAATTTGCACCTCTGTTTTCTGAAGACATACATAGTTTGTCACTGTCCATTCTTGAGCACTAATTATAGGGAATATTCTATGCAACCAAATGTAGTTCTCCTGAACTGTGTGACTATCTTAGATCTTAGAAGTTGGGTATATATATGTGTGTGTGTGTGTGTGTGTGTGTGTGTGTGTGTGTGTGTGTGTATAGGTCTTTGGTTGTTCGGGTTTTCTCCCGTGTAAAATTGGAAGTGTCTTGGCGACGTTTCCAATTTTCCAATTGGAAACGTCGCCAAGGCACTTCCAATTGTAAATTTGTAAAACTTCCAATTTTACATGTATATGAACTATGTATATATATATATATATATATATATATATATATATATATATTTATATATATATATATATATATATATATATATATATGTTTTCTGAGGTTTTCGCGGGTGTTTGTATGTAGGTCTTTGGTTGTTCGGGTTTTCTCCCGCATAAAATTGGAAGTGTCTTGGCGACGTTTCGACGAACTCTCATTCATCATCTTCAGGCTTCAGCTTCGTGCTTCTGGGAGCAATGTGTGATTGCAGCTGTTTCTTCCTTTTTAACTGCTAGTGGGGGTTTGAACTGATTGGGTGGGAGCTTGGCTGTGCTCTGATTGGATGGGGTTTTTTTGTGCTCTGATTGGATGGGTGTGTGTCCTGTTTGTGTGGGGGCTTGGTTATGCTCAGATTAGTCTGAGTCGCAGGGGGATTTGAGCTGGTGAGCTGCATTGCTGTTGTTTGGCTTCGTGGTCGTGCTACATCTTCATAGTGGGTGTCAGTCTGCTGCATGTATGGATTGGAGGGGTTTGAAATGGCTAATGTTGCAGCTGTGGTCTGGCTTCTAGTCCTTGGTTGTGCTTCATGATCAGTGTGGGTTTGGGTCTGCTTTCTGGGTGGATGTGTAGTGGTGACATCCTGTGTGGACCTCGTGAATGTGGGTCTGGTGTCATTCCTCGTGTTAGGGACTCATTTGTCAATAAGGGCGGCTTTCCAAATGGCTGGTAGGCGGGAGGTATCATTTAGATTTAGATTAGATTTAGATTTTATTAGATTTTTATACCGCCCTTCTCCCGAAGGACTCAGGGCAGTTCACAGCCAAAATAAAACAATAAAATGTGCACCATAAAACAATAATTAAAAAACTCATTAAATATAAGGCCAAATTAAAATCCATTTAAAACCATAAAACCCCATAAAATTTACATCCAAATATTAAAACTACTAAAAATTTCTATGCCAGTCCTGCGCAAATAAATAGGTATGTCTTCAACTCGCGGCAGAAGGTCCGAAGGTCAGGCAATTGATGCAGTCCTGGGGGAAGTTCATTCCATAGGGTGGGAGCCCCCACAGAGAAGGCCCTTCCCCTGGGGGCTGCCAGCCAACATTGCTTGGCGGACGGCACCCTGAGGAGTCCCTCTCTATGAGAGCGCACGGGTCGGTGGGAGGCAATCGGTAGCAGTAGGCGGTTCTGTAAGTAACCCGGCCCTAAGCCATGGAGCGCTTTAAAGGTAGTAACCAACACCTTGAAGTGCACCCAAAAGACCACAGGTAGCCAATGCAGCCTGCGCAGGAGTGGTGTTACATGGGAGCCACAAACGGTTCCCTCTATCACCCGCGCAGCTGCATTCTGAACCAACTGGAGCTTCTGGGTACTCTTCAAGGGGAGCCCCATGTAGAGAGCATTGCAGTAATCCAAGCGAGAGGTAACAAGAGCATGAGTGACCGTGCATAGGGCATCCCGGTCAAGGAAGGGGCGCAACTGGCGAATCAGGCGGACCTGATAAAAAGCCCTCCTGAAGACGGTCATCAAATGATCTTCAAAAGACAACCGCCCATCCAGGAGAACGCCCAAGTTGCCCACCCTCTCCATCGGGGCCAATGATTCACCCCCAACAGTCAGCCGCAGCTGCAGCTGACTGTACCGGGGTGCTGGCATCCACAGCCACTCCATCTTGGAGGGATTGAGCTTGAGCCTGTTTCTCCCCATCCAGACCCATACGGCTTCCAGGATGATCATCTCGTTTGATCATGCTGTGTGGGCGTGTTTTTTATCTCATTTGATCATGCTGTGTGGGTGTTTTTCTATCTCGTTTGATCATGCTGTGTCGGCGTTTTTCTATCTCGATGGCTTCTCTGATTATTCTGTAGTTAAAGTGTTCAGTTTTGGCTATAGTTCCGGTCTTTTTAAAGTCAATATCATGTCCTGTGGCTTTAAGGTGTTGGACCAGGGAAGAAGTTGGTTCCTCTTTTTTGACTGAGTTCTTGTGTTCTTCAATGCGTGCACTTATTCTTCTATTGGTTTGTCCAATGTATGTGGTGGGGCAGGCAGTGCATGGGATTTCATATACTCCTTGATTTTCTAACTCAATCTTGTCTTTGGGGTTTCTTAGGATGGTGGATATTTTTCAGTTTGTGCAGAATGCTCCCTCCCACCTACCAGCCATTTGGAAACCCACCCTTATTGACAAACAAGTCCCTAACACAAGGAATGACACCAGACCCACACTCATGAGGTCCACACAGGATGTCACCACCACACATCCACCCAGAAAGCAGACCCAAACCCACACTGATCATGAAGCACGACCAAGGACTAGAAGCCAGACCGCAGCTGCAACATTAGCCATTTCAAATCCCTCCAATCCATACATGCAGCAGACTGACACCCACTATGAAGATGTAGCACGACCATGACCACGAAGCCAAACAACAGCAATGCAGCTCACCAGCTCAAATCCCCCTGCGACTCAGACTAATCTGAGCACAACCAAGCCCCCACACAAACAGGACACACACCCATCCAATCAGAGCACAAAAAAACCCCCCATCCAATCAGAGCACAGCCAAGCTCCCACCCAATCAGTTCAAACCCCCACTAGCAGTTAAAAAGGAAGAAACAGCTGCAATCACACATTGCTCCCAGAAGCACGAAGCTGAAGCCTGAAGATGACGAATGAGAGTTCGTCGAAACGTCGCCAAGACACTTCCAATTTTACGCGGGAGCAAACCCGAATAACCAAAGACCTACATACATACATACATACATACATATATACAGATAGATAGATAGATAGATAGATAGATAGATAGATAGATAGATAGATAGATAGATAGATAGATAGATAGATAGATAGATCTAGGATAGATCTATTATATATATATATATATAAAATACACTTTGTTTACCTTTTAAGAACAAAGACTTAAAGATTCTATATCTGGTAAAATGTTTCATATTTTATCTATGGAGGGTTTTGGGTTTTTTTGCCTTTTGAACTAATTTGCTGTTGCAAGATAAAGAAAGAAAGTGGATGATAGGTCATGTTTGAGGAAATCCATAATCTTTCATTAAACAGAAAGAGATTTTCAAATAGCTATTTCCCTGGAAGCACACAGATATAATTGTTTTCCCAGGCTTCAGAGAAACTGTATTTTAGTTGTAATGTCACACATAATTATATTAATCCTATTCTTTCATATCAGACCTATCTTCATGCCCAGAAACCAGATCTGCACTATAGAAAGAGATACATCTTCTCAAAGCAAAGTGGAAAAAGACTATTAGTTAGCCAACATCACAGTGTTAAAAATCTTTCATACAGTTCCCTATGTTCAATAAATCTTGCCACAGGGATGGACCACAATTCTACAGATATTTAAGGGTGGGGGGAATACAAAGCAACAAGCAAGAACTAAAAAAATGGACTTCAGAAACTTACTCACATACTTCATTGACTACAGTCTGTGTTGGTGCAGTGGTTACTTGCATTACTTCAAGTTAACTCTGCTCACAGCCAGGACTTCAGTCCTGACTTGCTCAAGATTGACTCAGATTGTTGGGGCAACATGCAGACATTTGTAAATTGCTTATAGAGTGCTGTAAGGCACTGAGGAGTGATATATAAATGTTATTGCTGTACTTACACATATAAGATATATATACAAATATTTTATGTGTGTGCAAACTTTGTGTATGTGTCAGGAAGGGCATCTGGTCAGTAAATGCTCAGCTCCATTCAGTCACCCCAAGTCCACCCTGATAAAAGGAATCACAGGTTTGTTAAAAAGAAAAAGAAAAAGTCTCTGTTTGCATGTGTATGCACATGCTCCATATATACAGTACTGTGCAAAAGTTTTAAGCAGTTGTGCAATAATGCTGTAAGTTAAAAACACGTTCAGAAATATAAGTGTTAATAATGTATTTTTATCCACTAACAGCATGGAAAGTAAATGAACAGAATAGAAATCCAAATCTTAACTTACAGCATTTTTGCACATACATGGGGTGACCACTCTTTGCCTTCAAAACAGCATCAATTCTTACACTTGCGCAAAGTCAGGCATTTTGTAGGATTAGAGTCAGGTATATGATTAACCAATTATACCAAGCAGCGTTAATGATCCTCAATTTCATATGTAGGTTGAACCGCAGACATTAACTGAAAGAGAAACAGCTGTGTAGGAGGCTTAAAGCTGAAAGAGGCACAGCCAGGCTTTGCTACTAAAGTGAGGTTATAGAAGACAGCTTCATGTCACAGTTGATACACCATGGCAAAACTAAGAACAGGAACAAGACAAAAAGTAGTTATATCAAAAAGTTTCTCCCAGGGAAAGATTTCAAAGCAGACTAGGTTTTCCAGCTCTTTTGAAGAAGCACAAAGGACAAGCAACATGGAGGACCACAGATACAGTGGTCGGTCAAGGAAACTTAATGCAGGAGATGAAAGAGACGTCATCACTTTCCTTCGATATCTGAAGATATCCAGCAGTGCCAACAGAACAGAACTGGTGGAAACCAGTGGGACCCAGGTATACCCATCCACTGTCCGGATAAGTCTAGCCAGAAGTGGTCTTCATGGAAGACAGGCAGCCTCTGATGTGGAAACAAGGCTGAATGACTTAACTGTGCACAAAAACATTGGAACTGGGATGTAGAAAAATGGCAGCAAATGCTCTGGACTGATGAGTCAAAACGTGAAATATTTGGCTGTTAGCAGGAAACAGTTTGTTCGCTGAAGGGCTAGAGAGCATACAATAATGAGTGTCTGCAGATAACAGTGAAGCATCGTAGAAGTTCCTTGTGTGTTTGGGACTGCATTTCTGCAAATGGAGTTGGAGATTTGGTCAGGATCAATGGTGTCCTCAATGCTTAGAAATACCGGCAGAAAATCCATCATATTATACCATCAGGGAGGTGGGTGATTGGCCCAAATTCATTCTTCAGTTCATTCAGAACTATCTTCAGTGTAAAGGAAAAAACAAGGAATCCTGAAGCGATGGTTTGACCCCCATAGAGTCAGGATCTCAACATCATTGAATCTGTTTAGGATTACATGAAGAGACAGAAGGAGTTGAGGCACCCTACATCCACAGATCTGTGGTTAGTCCTTCAAGATGTCTGGAACAATCTTGAAGGAACAAGTTCCTTCAAAAACTGTATGTAAGTGTATCTAGAAAAATTGATATTATTTTGAAGGCAAAAGGTGATCACTCCAAATATCAATTTGATTTGGATTTCTCTTCTGTTTATTTACTTTCTATTTTGTTAATTGATAAAAATAAACTATTAGTATGTCTATTTTTGAAAGCATACTTCATTTACAGCACTTTTGTACAACTGTCTAAAACCTGTGCACAGTATTGTATATACTATTATTACATATCCTTTATACCATGAGTCTTTGTATTTGAATTATCTTAGAAGTATTAAAATAAGTCCCTGGTACAGCATAAGATTAAGGTGAACAATGTTGAAGACTATTAAAGTGACTTGATAACATAGTAGTTTGAATGCAGCCCTTTGATGAGACCAAGGTTCAAATCATGGCTGGTAGCTAATTTACTAATGGGGGCTAGTACTAACTAACCTCCTATTGGTAAATTACTAACATTTCACTTGCTTACCTTGGACATGAAAGTGACATAACCTAAGACAGTGATGCCAGATTGGATGTTGCCGTTATGAACATGATCCCTGCCCGATGTTGGGAAACCAGGATAATCTTACGATAAACTATACATCGAACAAGACAGGAGAATCTGGAATTGATGGAATGCTACTACAACAGTAGACCTAATGAGAGGGGATATGTGAAATATATGAGGCAGTTATGGATGGACAGATGGTCTTTACCCACACTAATTGAGAAACATCTGGTCAGACAAAGAAATTTAGGAAGGACCTACCTAATGGATAAGGCAGATAAAAATGGCAGTGGGATTTTTATGCCTTTGGATTTTCAAGATTCTATTAATATAGCCTTACAATTCAGAATTAGTTCATCTAAACCCATTTCCTGTTTGGTTTACCAGACACCTAGACACTGCTAAACAAAGGCTCACAGCACTGGATACCAGGCTAGGGGAATACATTAGAGAAGCAGAGGCCAAGAAGATATATGGCCTCTTCTCCAAAAATAACCGTCCAAGCTGTACTTCCAAGTGCAAAATTATGCAACAACATAGTTAATAGCAGAACCACCAACATCAGAAACTGAACAGTATTGGAGGAACATATGGGAGCAAGAGAAAATCTAACACCAGTACTGCAGGATCTGACAGCAAACCACAACAATCTTCCAGAACAGGAACCAGTTGCTATTGCATTGGTAGACATCCAACAGCAGGTCAAGAACAAGAAGCACTTGACCCAGACATGAGCTATACCTAATGGCTAAAGAAACTAACAGCAGTGCATGAACATGCAACAGTTCAGATTAACCAGGTGCTAGCAGCAAGTTCCCATTCAGGCTGCCTTATGCACGGAAGGTTAGTACTAATCATAAAATACCCCCTAAGAGAATATGACCAGCCACCTCCCAACCAAAAACCTTCATCCCCACAATATGGAAAATCCTATCAGGAACCATAGCCAACCAAAATACATGACCATATAGGCCAGTACATGAGCAGAACTCAGAAAAGCACTAGAACAACAGACATTCAAAATACCAGTTGCTCTATCAATAAAGTAGTCACCCAAGATTCTAGGTCTAGATAGACCAATCTAAGCACAACCTGATTACAGGAATGTCTAACATTCAATGCCACAAATATTGGATCTGTGAATGATTGGTGCTATACTTAGTCAACAGGACACTAAAGACTTCCTCAAGAACTTGATAGTACTGTGGAAGACAATAATGAAAGTCAATTCAAGACAGTTCACGTATTTGGCATCAAATGTGGCATATACTATGGTGATTCACTATCCCTGCTGCTGTTGTGCATAGGCTTGAACCCCATTGGCCAGATAATCACAAGGATAATCACAAGTTCAAGACAGCATTGATCACAGCAGCAGAAGAGCAGGCATTGAGCACCATATCCATAGAACCAGGGGTCTCCCACATTAGACAAGACCCAAGGTGGAGACAATGTAGAGCTGCTTCAGAGACAGTCTGCAGGCTGTAAGATGCAGGCAGGAACAACATATACTGAACTACACAACCAAGTAGCTTGCATTATATGTAGGAACATCTGCACAGTGTATGGGCTAGACTCTCTCAAGTCCATATGGCAAATTCCACAGAAAGCTGAGGAGAATAACTAAGATCTTGTTGGACTTCCTGATCCAGATGGACAGGTAGTGGCCAATCAATCAGACATCATGGCAGTAGATAAGGACCAGACAGCCGTGATGCTAGATTAATAGTGCCAAGTGACCGCAACGTGGGGAAAAAGGATTAACAAAAGTTTGAGAAGTATCACAGCCTGAAGGAGGAATAAAGAGGATGGATACAGAAAGTAAGCCACAGTGGTCCCAGTGTTGGTAATTTGCATTTGAGATTGTGATTCCTAAGCTGGGAGAATCCAACAGATCCCAGGAACATCAGAGCTCTCTGCCCAGAAGCATGCTGTGCTAGAAACAGCTAAGATAATGCATAAAACCCTGAAACTCCCAGGCTTCCAGTAGAGGAACTGAGATTGAATGAAACACATGCCACCTATTGGTGAGAAGGAAATTTCCTTTTAAAATATGTGTCCTAATACATCCTTTGCACTTTATCTTTCAACCACTTAAAGTATATTGAAATAATCAGGTCCTGGCATAAGGCTGAGCAATGTTTAAGGGTATGATTTGTTTTAAAGTAAATCTGGCAAGGTTTCTCCATATTATCAGGGGGAATTATTTTATAATGGTTACAGTAATTACAGAAAACAATTTGAAAAAAAGCATAACCAGAGTTTGGAGTCATTAAGCTTTGGTATTCTCCCACTTAAATAAATGCTCCCATTCTCAAAGGAGACACTCTACTTTCAGTAAGAAATCTGAGGTTGAAACTATTATACAAATATAGCCTAAAATAAATCAAAATATATTTCAAATGAAATAAATATGTGGTTTTTGCAAAGAGATTCTCTTGGGACAGGGAGACAAAGATTACAAATAATGAACATCAGAAATATTTAGTATAATTAATGTGCTTGGTAAACAACACTGTCAATTTTTTCCTTGCACGTCCACCCAGTTTATATTGTTTGTCAATGGCATGACAGTACTTGCTACCAAAAATACTTTGCTTATACCTAAACAGTAATTTGAACAATTAGAAAAGAATTGGAAGCATTGTGCCACATGAAAAGGTGTCTTTTTGAATTAGCTGCTTTGTACATCAGAAGGAATGAGTTTATACTATGATTGCCATTTAGGCAACCCATTAAGTCAATGCAAAATTGAGAAAAATATTCATATAAAGATCAAGACAGGCAAAATTATAAGGAAAGGACAATCAAATGAATAAGCAATATGTTCCCTTTGCTGCAGAGGCTATCCCACCAGTAAAAAATATAAGGACTACTAATGTTGACATAAAGTAACCTTTTTCATAGGCTTATAAACTGTTCTTCCTTATATTCAGTGAAGCAGGTAGAGATGAAAAAATATAAAAATAAACTACCTAGTCATCTGTCAATATTCCTCAAAACTTATCTCCTCAAAATGAGATATCTTAGAATGCTTCCTAACATGTATTCTATGGGCCTTACTGAGTTGCATATAGCTTTGTCTTATATTTGCTTTCAATTGTTCTTAAAACCTTTATGTGGACTACATAACACTGCAGATCCAGTATTGAAAATAATTAAGCTTCGATATGTGCTTTTAAAGCTGACAGCATAAAAGCTATTACAACTCAAAAGATATAATAAAGACAATGAAATGCATGCAATGACAATATCACTATGAGGTTCTGTCATTATTAAATATGTACATACTAAATGGGAAGAATATTTTGCATGTGTACTAAATAGGAAGCAATAGAACCATTCTCTATTTGAATGAACCTTCATGTAGCTTCTTATTAATTTCATGAAATTTCATTATTTGATGATAGGCAAAGTAAATGAGGAAAATACCTGTAGTCTGAAAAAAATGATGCAAACACAGATAACTATATATAACTATATAATCTCTCTCTCTCTCTCTCTCTCTCTCAAATTGGCTTGATGGTCTGCTTCTCAAGTGTTATTTTTAAGGCTTATTAAATAAAGATTTTTTTAAAAATCAGACACCCTTCCCTAACCTGGATTTAATCCTACTACAAATTATCAAATTCTCAGCATTCTCAGTCATAGCCTTTGGCATGACATTCTACTTGAAAATATAAATGGTTTTTGTTTTCCTTCAATAGAGTAATAAACCAGATCGCAGAGGAAGCTACACATATGTCTGTGCTTTTATGTGTGTATGTGTGTTTGTGTGTGTCATTTCAGAAGAATCCAGTTAAGAATCCAAAGTTAGGTTATCAATTCTGTGCTTATTTATTTAGAGCTTCATTTCTAAAGAAATATGTTGTTCAATTAGCCATTGTAAAAATGTGAATCCATTGTTACATGACTAAAGCCTATATTACACACACACACACACATTCTTATTTTACACTTTTTTTACATGAGGAATTAAAATAAAAGACGGGCAAAATGTGATTGTTTCACACAGATAACTTTTTTAGGCTTTGTATTAAATGAGTTAGAAAACTAAATAACACTCAGCCATCAAATATTTCAATGTGATACCTGAATATGGCTCCACATCCTGAACCATATTATAATTTTATGGTGTATTCATTTCTTTTACTAAATAACACTGATAAAAACATTTGAAGTTTTATATAGTTTATTATTTCAAATAATCACTGAAAATTATATTGTAAAAGTAATAAATAGTTATATTTCTTCATATTTTATAGATGTAATGTCAATCACATTGCTATCATTTATTTTATAATATGTACTGGCTTGTTCTTTCAAAAATATGATGTGATGTAAAAATTATACTACTTTAATTTTGTTATCAATTCATTGATAGTTCTGATTTATAGTAGTTATGTCAGTTAGTGTTCATTATTTTTTGCTGTTGTACAATACCTGAATACAAACATCTAGGTAATCCTAGAAAGCAGAATAGAGTTCATAGAGTGATTATCAATGGATAATATATAGCTTACACGCACTCTCCACATAATGCATTTTAACAATGTATCCATCTTGAATATTATATCTTATATGACTATTATGACTTTTGTATTAATTTAATTTCAGAAAGATTCCTTTTTGAGATCCATTGTAAATATTTCTAAGATAATAGCAAGCTTATATACTATCACATATAATTCAGTTATACTGGTTTATATATATATATGCAGAAATTATATTAATGGAACAGGGTTTTCTCCCAATTTTAATTTTCAAGATGCAAAATATAGGCAAATATTTTAAAAGGGATTAATAGATGAATTTAACTTAGTGAAGACCAAATATTTTGTTGAAACTAAACATTGGCACAGTAGTCTAAACTATGGTACCCAGTTCTATACCTAAATCTGGAAATTACACATTGGTAAATAAAAACATGAACACCACATTTTAAAATATTGTCTTAGCATGTACATAGCATGTATATTCACATACAATATAAAATAACATTTTATGATAGCATTAATTAGTAGCAGATACTCTAACTATTCAAGATATTATATTTATCTTCTTGTATTTTTCTGGTCTTGTTCTCTTTAAGTATCTATATTAATCAGTTGGTTTTGGCACAAAAATATAGAGAATTCTGTAATAGATAAAGAAATACAATTCCTTTTCTACAAGTTCTAGCAAACCCTAAGCATAGTACATAGCACAAAGTACATAACCCAGATATGTACATATGTACATAGTACATAACCTAAGCATAGTACATAAAATCATCTGCTATAATGTCCTACCTGCCAATTAATACTTCAGCTTCAACCAAAACAATACAAGAGCACACAATAGATACAAACTCATGGTAAGCCGATCCAAACTAGATTGCAGAAAATCTGACTTCAATAACAGAGTTGTCAATGTCTGGAATGCACTACTGACTCTGTGGTTTCTTCCCCAAATCCCCAAAACTTTAACCTTAGACTGTCTACAGTAGACCTCACCTCATTCCTAAGACGTTTGTAAGGGGCGTGCATAAGTGCACCAGCGTGCCTACCATCCCTGTCCTAATGTTTTCTTTTATTTGTATCCCTTTCATGTATTTATAATTATGTTTACACTTGTATGTCATAAAATATATGCTTGATGAAATAAATAAATAATAATAATAATAAAATACGCCAATATATGTTATTTCTGGGCAGAACGAAAGTATTTGATTCCTTCTGTAAAAAAATTGCTGTTTTGGAGAAACATTCTAAAACCTATGTCAGGATGATTTCTGACAAACTTCATTAAGATTATTTTTATCATTTATATAGTATGGAGTACAAATTTAGATAGCTCTATATTCACTATATTCTTAGTCTTTCTAAAAAATAAATAAATCCCAGAGCAGGGATTGGGGAGATGAAGGGATATATTCTCAATCTGCCTTTCTATTATTAACCAGTTCTAAGAACTGGTAATTATAACAAAACTATCTTTGTGTTTATTATTATTTTCACTGTCAGTTTTGTAAACTGCATTATTTTACTTCATTTGAACATCACCTAATGATTTATTCTAAGAATACATTAAACTAATGAATATAAACTATATGTAATGACTTTAATATATTTAAATCTTTGAGAGTATAAAATGTGGAAATGTGCTTTGTGATGTTGTTTGGGAGGATTTCAAAATTACTAATAGATAAAATTGAAATGCAGCTAAACTACCCCTAACTGTAAGTAATCACTGTACATTCTAAGATTAATAATGTATGTGATGTGCCATATTCACAACTGAGCATCATGCTGGCTTGCTTTTTGTTTATTCAGAGTGGGCAGAAGTTAATGAATCGGTCAACCAGCATTATTCAGTTGCTTTGGTGAATTAAGCCCAAATTACTGAGTTTGTAAATCTCTATTTTTAAAACAAAACAAAACAAAAAGCCCCTGTGTGCTACATAACAAGTTAAGAAAAAAGGTTTTTCCATCACTAATTGCAACTGTAAGCAAGAACCGTAGACAGTACTTTATTAATCAGAAGTCCTATAGTAAGCACACGTTAGAAAAATTAATCATTCATTCCCTGCTGACTGCTTATGTATTTCATCAGGCCATTATCTGATCTGAATAACAAGAACAATTGCATAATGAAATGCATTACTGCTGACACCAGCAATTTTATCGATTCTAAAAAGGTAAGTACTTCCTTAGCACAAAAGAGAAAGTTTTCCCTGACTGCAAATCTATTCCTTTTTCACTATCCCACAATGCATTTTATTATTCACTAGTTTCATACGTTTTACATAATTATCAAAAGAGGGCCTTAAACATGATTGATTCAAGTATACTTTCTAGGGAAATTGTATCGTCTTTTCCAGAGCATCAAAATCATTTTCAGAAACAGAGTTCACTATTCCCATTACAGAGTAAACCAAAAAGTTAGCACAGAAAATTTCAGATGACTCAACATATTCTTAAATATCCAACAATGTTTACACTTAAACCAATTAAATCACCTTGCTCAATATTATGTAAATTGCCCAAGCATTTTTACTGGGAATTTTTGAAAACCTGATATTTTCATCTAATCTATGAAAACCTTCTAGAAAGTTACTTTCATTGGGGACAGTAATTCTGCTACTGGGTATAAAGAGACCTCCATAGGCCCCAAAGTAAACCTCCCAAATGAAGCTTTCCAATGCTGAGAGAACAGAAGAGTATGAGAAACCTGTCAATCGGGCTGTGACAATTGAAGGCAGGAGTGATAAAGAGAGTATATCAGCTGCAAAAAGATGGATGAATGGCAGATGGCATCAAAGAGCTGGATTTATCTATCTCTTTGGATATACTTTACCCCTGCATTCATTTACAAGCAGGAGGGAGGAGGAGAGTGAGAAGAGTGAGGAGAGTGAGAAGATCACCAGGGCGCACACACACACATCCCAAGGCCTCCAAGAGCTTTATTTTCAGCACATGTTTGTGCTGAGTCAATGGCTGACTCATCAGTAACAGTAGAGAAGGAGCATGGTAGCACCAACTGGATGGTGGTCTTTTCTTCCTTCCTTCCTTCCTTCCTTCCTTCCTTCCTTCCTTCCTTCCTTCCTTCCTCCCTCCCTCCCTCCCTCCCTCCCCTCCCCACTCTTTCAGTACAACTTTTATTGGGACCCAGTATCTGGGCTTCAAAACTCCAGATGATCCACAGATGGAGCAACAAAGACATATGTGAAACTCTCTTTGCTATTCTGATCATCCAGATATTTGCAACTTAAACAAGGTAGCCCTAACCTGCTCACTAAAGGTTCTTGAAGTCCTGGATCAAGGGAGACCCCACTGGAGTTCTCCATGTTTGGGCCTTCAATATGGTTGTTTCCTCTTCCTTCCCTATATTTAAGCCACTGGTCTGTTACATTGTGAACACTGTTAAATAACCTAGCCACAATCACCAGTGCTGCTGTTTAAGCCTGTTCAGCCACAAATGTCAAAATTGATTCTTCCTTCTTAGAACTTGCAACCTATCCCAACATTATATTTATGGGAGCCAGAAGCCATTATCCCAACTAACGTTTCTAATATGAATATGTTAAGCCAACTTTAATTGGAGTAAGCACAGTATAAATAAATCTGATTAGAAGTGCTAGTAAAATAGCTGATCTTGCAAGAAATATTTCCATATTTCAATACAGCAATTAAGTATTATTTGAGAAAAAGCATCCATAGTAAGATATTACCCAGCCACCCTGGGCAGTTTAGGAACTATACACTTTTCAATACAGGTTCCCAATATATAAGAAAAAAAATGAAGAAATCTGAATAATTTTGAACAATGAAGCTATGAGAGTATTAATCACACCATATAATTGCTAATTGCTGATGATGTTCAGTCTTCATCTGAATTTCAGTTTCTAAGTTATAGATGGAAACATAGTTGAATTTATGACTTAGATACTCTTGAAAGCTACAGTATACAGTATATCAAACCTATACCCAGGAGAATAATGGGAAAATATTAAAATCAAAATCCATTTGGCAATAAGAAATAACACTGAGACGTTATTGATTCAATCAATACATTCAAAACTTACTGATTATTTCTACCAGCAAAGGTTTTATTACAATTTGAAATGCAAGGTGGTGGGTTTAGGTTTTTTTTGTTTTCTTTTGGAGTGGTTATTTACTTATTTATTTATTTATTTCAATTGACTATTTCATAATTTACTACTTCAATCTTTGATGATAAGAAATAAACAAGTATTAGTAACAGCATTCTTTTCCAAAGAATAACAATGTCCTTAAAACTTTTTTGTATGTACAGATCCTGATTAGGTTTTTAAATGCTGCATCTTTTAACTTTATTTTATGTCATTAAGTAATTCATAATATTCATGGCCTAATCCCAATTCAGGTCTCCCACAGAGTGCGCTCTCTGTCTCCCTCTTTCTCTATATGTGCACTCATACATAAATATAGACACATACACTTATGTATATACAGAACCATGCATGCATACATTCTGTAAGAATCTTACTTGTATCTTGTGCACGCACTGTGCCATCAATATATTGTTTAGAGAAAACAATGACAGCAAATAGGCAATATCCTTGAAGAGAAGATTAGAGAATAGGGCTGAAATTAAAGCAACTAACCCAAGCAGGAAATCCACAGTAATATTACTACTGTATATTATTCTGGCAAGCTGAAATGACAGCTAGTGCTACCTTTCCATTTTAAATCCTCTAGGTGTCTACTGAAGAACAGTTTTGTGTCAGCAAAGGAGAACCATTCTCCAATACATCCCAACTCCAAACGTACTTCCACAACAGAAACAGTACTCTCAACTCTTCTACTCTAAAACGCCCAGCATTTTAAAAAATATTAAAAGAAACTAATGCACTACAAAGCACATATACATACAGCATCTCTCTCATACACACCCAAACGGAGCTTTCAGCTTTTGGATTAAACACGGTTAAACATAGCCCTTGTCTTTGTCCACCTCTGCTAAAATTATAAGAGAAATGGATTTTGCAGTTTATGGGACAGAGAGAAAGAAGCAGACTCTTCGGATTCAATAACAGCCTTGCAGAGCCAAAATCGACTTACTAAATGCAGCCAGCTCGGACCTCTCTGGGAATCTTAAGGAGTCTTCGCTTTCCTCTCCTGCCGGTCACGATCAAGAACAGTCCTCCTATTCCATAAAAGGCCACGAATGAACTGCAAAGAAAGACAACCACATGTCACAGATCCAGCAGGTTTGTTTTGGTGCTGAAGGAAGGTTGCAGACTGGGTGAGAGGGGGGTGGAAGAAGGCGGCCAGCACGGCGATGTTTAAAAGTGGTCTCCCTCCCTCTCTTTCTCTCCCTCTCTCTCTCTTTCTTCTTCTTCTTCTTCTTCTCGGTTTCTCCAAATTGCAAGGTGGGTGGGAGCTTTATCTCTTTGCCTCCCCTCCCTTCGCCAATAATAAATAACTCAGTGGGTCGCGCGCGCCCGTGCCCAATCGCGGCTCTATAGGGCTGAAGACGGTACCTGCAACTCTCTGACGCTGAAGCTGCCAGAGAGGAAAGTGTGCGGTGAGGAAGATAGAAGATTAACGCATATTTTAAAAAATAAAAAATAAAAAGAAAGAAAGCGAAGAAGAGTAAAAGAACTAGGCGGGTTGTGGAAGGTTGTGGCAGTCGGACTCCTCGGTTTAGCAACGGAATAATAACTAAAGAGCGATCGCTTGGGATCCGATGAAGCGGCGGCGGCGGCAGCGCTATCAAAGCGAACCTCCACGAACACGCACGCTCCTCCCGCTGGCGAGGCGGTGGCAGCAAAAAAAAAAAAAAAAAGTCTCCCTCCTGCAAGCGCAAAGACTAGTCTCCGTGTTGCTCTCTCGGGCTCATCCTCACCGGCACCGAGAGCCGACAGCAGGAGCCTGTTGGAGACGGGATCTCTTCACACTCACCTGCATTTCCTTAACGAACCACTTGATGGCTGGCAGTGCCCAAGCCGCTCTTTTTTCTTTTGCGCGCGGGCGCTTTGCCTTGCCTTGCCTTGCCTTGCCTGGCCAAAACCCGCAGGGGAAAGGGAAGGGGGAGGAGACGGCGTATAAAATGTGAGCGAGAAGAGCGTACCGAGCGAGAAGGAGGGAGGCGGGAGCCAGTTCGGGAATACAAGAGGATCTTTCTGGTGGCGCTTCAACTCTTTTTAAAGAAAACGGATGGAAAGGGGCGTTTAAGTGTGGAGATGGCTGGAAAGAAGAGGACCGGGGTAGCCCTCAGCCGCCGACTCCGGAAGCCGATTGTCTTCTTTGTGTCACCTCAAGTGTCACTTTTAGTTCGCTCCTGTCAGGTCCGGCCGGACCACCACTCCTGTTTTACTTTTTATTTATTTTTTATACCGCTCACAGGACCCTGAATTTGGACGGGGAGTTTATGATGTACCCATCAGGAAGGCGTGAGGGGACAAAATAAACACCACGATCTTGACGAACTTTCTTCCTAACCCGCCCATCACTGCCTTCCTCGCGGAGTGTGAATTTCACGGCGTGCGCGCCACTCAAATTGTGAAGGGGAGAGAAAAAAGGAGAGAGAGAGAGATTGCTTTTAATCTCTATAGGTTCTCAACTCCTCCCCACTACCTTTTTGTGTGTGTGTGAGAGCGAGCGAGAGACTCCGAATTCCGGATGTCGTTTAAGCCTCCTACCAAAAGCCCATTCGTGTTTCTCCTTTACTGTGCATTTCTCGCCCACGTTTTCCTCAAGGAGGGGGGCGTTGTAGGAATTAACCACATTTAACGAATAAGCGCCTTATTCTAGGCAGTTCAAAGCTGCCTTGCTTAAAAATGGTGCCTCACGGTTTCCCCCTCCTTTTTCTGCCGTCGTCGTCCCCACTCCCACCCACCCCACTATCGCTTCCAAGTGTAAGTACAAGGGATTCCGGCCTCTCGCCGAGGAGCTGCCTCCACAGGGAGGACAGGGGGAAAGGTGGGGGGAGAGGACGACAGTTGCCGGGGAGCGCTGAGGGGCGTGGGGGGAAAAGGTCTCCCCTCGCCCTTCGTCAAACAGACGCTCCTTTGCCTCTTCGGCCTCTTATACTCCTCGGCCGGGTTCATGGAAGCGGAGCCCACCCACTCCGCGTTTTCTCTTCCGTCTCCTGCTCCCCCAGCGCTACTTGGTGTCTTTTAAATAAAGATTTCACTCTGCCAAACCGCAGGAAGCTTTTTAACCAGATGCAGCTGAGCGCGTCCACAGCCGATCTTCTCCTCCCCTCTGCCTCCCTGCCCCCCATAGGCACACAACATCCCCAACTCATCCTTTCCGTCTCTTCACCGCCCCTCCACCTCCCTCCGGCTAAATAAGAGGCTGAGAGTGTGTGTGGCGGGGGGGAAAGCTCTTAAACGCCGTCGCTCGGAAGCCACTTAAGCCAGCTTCTTCATCCTTTCCTCTGAAGTCTGCCAGGCTTTGCCTGGAAGAAACAGACGAACTATCGCTGACCTGACGGGTGGGTGGATGGTGCGCGCGCGCGTTTTTACCCCTGCTCGGAGACGAAGGTAGCCTGAAGGAAACGGTTTTTGGTGGAGAAATGCTGAGGGAGGGAGAGCGAAAACGCTTCTCCTCGCCACCGACAATTTGGAACCGAAGGAAAACCCTTTTAGCTTTCTAAAGAACGCCAAAGAGATCTATCTTGTTTAAGGAGCTCCCGAATACTCAGGATACTCCCGAATCTAATCTGAAATCCGAGGGAGAGGTGGTTAGATTTCTCCTGGCAATATTAACAATATTAAAGCTTTAGAATCATTTCTAAATGTAAGAAGGGAAGAATAGCAGATCCTTATGCTAGCATTTCCCTTCTTGAACGCCCATCCGAAATTTCTAATGTTTTCCTTGGCCAGTGACAATAAGGTCAAAGTGTGATTCTAAAGCAGGGGTGTCCAACCTTGGCAAATTTAAGGTTTATGCACTTCAAGTCCCAGGGTTTCCCCAGCAGTTTTGCTGTGCTATGCTTCCTGGGGAATACTGGGACTTGAAGTCCACAAATCTTAAACCTTACCAATGTTGGGCACCCCTGCTCTAAAGCATTGTTGGTCTTCACCAGGAATAATAACTGGGTCAGAAAATATCTCAAAATGTTTAGGTTATATGCTAAGTGTTTTATGACTGAATATTAATACATTTTAAAACCTAGTGTATGAAATGAACTACAATATACTCCAGTTTGTGCTATAATAAACATTTTGGTCTTTAAGTTAACCACAAGGGTGCTGTTCATGCCACAGAAGAAATATATTTTATTCTTTGGAAGAGTGTTTATAAAGGATAATTAATTTTTCATTGAAATTTATATAGTCTGCCATTATACAAATTGGGATCAAATTGGCAAGGTTTTGATTTTTTTTAATGTACTTCATTAAAAACTAAAACTATATCAGGCGTAAAATTAAACAAGTTGAGTCTTGGTTTAACCAGTGCTTTCAAACTAAAAGTCTCTTGTCCAATGATTTGGCTTTCAACTGCATGGTCAGCGAGATGCTTCTTTGCTCCCAGTTATAGTTAAGTTCCACTAAAGAGCTTGAAATCAAAAGTTTTAGTAACAATTCAGCAGGCTTTCACAATTTACATGTCTAATATTTATGTACCATGAGATATTTGTCTTGTTTTTAAACTAGAAAACTTAATATTGCAATTCAAACGTATTGTCTTCATAAAGAAATAGAAAATATTTCCCTGCTTTTTTCAATCTTAGGCGGCAATATCCCCAGTCATGTTTTCTTGTAAACTAATATATTAGACCTATTACTGTCGTGTCCCACTCCCAGTCCGACGAACGAGTCAAGGGAGTCTGTAACAAACTTGGCAATGAAGCCTTTGCAGCTTGCCAAGTTCCTTCGAGGTTTATCAGGGCAGGCAGGAGTCCAAGTTGTGACTTTAGCGATAGGGTCCGGTATCAGCAAACTAGATAAGACTTTGCTTGACTCAAGGTTGGAATGCCAAAAGCAGGTCCTTTATATAGGCTGTGGGGTGTGGCTCCATGACCAGCATTTATCCAGGCCTGCCCCACCCCTCCTTCTGCTGGCGTCGCTTCTCAGATCTCCAGAAGCGAGGGTCCTCCCATGCTGAATTGTCTTCAGCTGGATCTGCTGTCAGCTTCTGGGAAAGGGAGGGGTCAGAGGGAGTAGGGCCAAGTAATTCCAGCACCTGGCTGGCTTCCTGCTCTGAAGGCTGAGCCAAAGGAACAAACGCTGTATGAGTGAGGTTTATCGGGCTTGTCCTTTCACTCCTGGAATCCTCTCCGGGCATGGGGCCAGGGACGGGGGCGGGAGGCATGACAGGCCGTTCATCTTCATTATCAGACTCAGAGTCTGATAAAAGGCCCGGTTGGAGACGGGAGGGGCCCGGCTGAGGAGAGGAGGGAGGACGAGTCACAACAATTATAGAGTTCTAAGGGGCATAAAGTTATTAGCTATTTATGTGTTTGTATATGTTTGTAGGTATATATAGACTTCTGATTATGTGTGTAATTTCCAAGAGCTTCTTTAAAGTGTGTTTGCATTGTTCAGGCTAGGTTTATTATATAAGGATCATGTTTTTTTCAGTTCTCATTTATAAAGTCTGTTGAATCATTGATGCAGACAATGTTATCCAAACTCGATTTGGAAAACACTAATAAACACACAAAATAAGACTTATGTTCGCAACATTCTAATCTGTTTCACTACTATGGGCCTCTGGTGGCTCAGACTGCTAAGACAGTCTGTTATTAACACAGCTGCCTGCAATTACTGCAGGTTCAAATCCTACCAGGCCCAAGGTTGACTCAGCCTTCCATCCTTTATAAGGTAAGTAAAATGAGGACCCAGATTGTTGGGGGCAATAAGTTGACTTTGTATATAAATATACAAATGGATGAAGACTATTGCTTAACATAGTGTAAGCCGCCCTGAGTCTTCAGAGAAGGGCGGGGTATAAATGCAAATAAAATAAAAAATAAATAAATAAAAATACTTGCAATTGAGTAGGATTCCATTATTTATTTAATAAATTTCTACACCACTCATCTCACCCAAGTGACTCTGGGTGAGTCACAATATCACAATAGTTTACAATATCATAATGAAACCATATAAATATGTGAAGAAAAGCATAGATTAAAAACACAATTAAAAACAGTTTAAAACTTATAAGTAAAAATCAAGTTAAAAAATTCAAAAGGCTAAGACGTTAGCAAGGCAAGGTGTGTGGGGGGGTGCTCAGTCCACCAGCCACCCCTAGGGCTGCATCATACTTTTAGAGCTCTGTATTAACACTAGGGATGCAGTGGCTCAGTGGCTAAGATGCTGAGTTTGTCGATCGAATGGTCGGCAGTTCAGTGGTTCAAATCCCTAGTGCCGCATAATGGGGTGAGCTCCCTTTTACTTGTCCCAGCTTCTGCCAACCTAGCAGTTCGAAAGCCCATAAAAATGCAAGTAGAAAAATAGGGACCACCTTTGGTGGGAAGGTAACAGTTTTTGTCGTGTCCCACTCCTCCACTGACGGCCAGGTCAGGGAAATCCGAATCAGGCTTGCCTCTGCAGCTCTGCCCAAAGTCCTAGCAAAGTCCTCAGAGCAGGCAGGAGACCAGAAAGTGACTTCAGCAAGATAAGTTCGACTTTGCCTGACTCAGAGACTGCCAGAAAGCAGATCCTTTATATAGGCCATGGGATGTGGCTCCATGACTCAGGACTCATTAAGGCCTGCCCCTCCTTCCTTCTGTTGCCTCCACCTATCCAGTCTTCTGATGCGAGGGTCACTCCAATCAGCAGCTGTTGGAAATAAACTTTCCTCAGGCCCCCTGCTGTGGAGGAGGGGGAGGGGTCTAGCTGCTCCGTTGCCTGGGCATGGAGCCAGGGCTGGGGCCGGGGGGGTGCTCCCTCCTCTGCAGCCTGCTTGGGCATGGAGCCAGGGCTGGGGCCGGGAGGACATTCTTCAGCGTTCGGAAGCAGATAAGCAGACCCCGGCTGCGGTGAGAGCGGGCAAGACACAACAGTTTTCCTTATGCCTTTGGCGTTTAATCATGCCGGCCACATGACCACAGAGATGTCTTCCGACAGCGCTGGCTCTTCGGCTTTGTAATGAAGATGAGCACCACCCCTTATAGTCGGGAACGACTAGCACATATGTGTGAGGGGAACCTTTACCTTTATGTTAACACTTCTAAAACACAGACTTAATACGCTTCCAAAGAGTGGGAGCTTTCCTCACCTCTGAGGGTAAGATGCTTCATAGGGCAAGGCAGCACTGAGAAGACCCTTCTAGATCTTGCCAGTCAAAACTTCTTGATGGACAGGATATGCAGCATCCCCTCTCTGCTTGATCAAATGAGATGGGTCAATTAATTGCAGTGAGATGGTTCCTCAGGTATCCTGGTCCCATACCATGAAAGGCTTTAAATAACCCTAACCCTTGAATTGGACCCGGAACCAAATTGGCAGCTAGTGCAGCTTGAGTAGCAAAGGTGTTACTTGTACTATCCTAGGGATGCCCAAAATGAAATATTCATGCCACTGAAGTTGCATTCAGTTGCAACTTCAGATACTCTTCAAGGCTTTCCCCATGTAAAACACATTTCAGTAGTCCATCTGGGAGATGATAAAGACATGAGTGGTTTATATTGCATTTATTCCATAAGCGTATTTTGTCATAGATATACCGCACCTTTCTGAAATGTTAAACATATTATAAGGTACTTTTATGCCTACTGGGCCTTGAAAAATTGACCAACATTACATTTTTGTATTATACTGAGAAGTTGCTCAAATCAACTAGACAATTTATTTATTCAGAAATGGAAGAGAAGCAATATATCCTTACTTTTTCTAATGTAACTGCACACTGTGCTTCTTCTAAAGCAAGAGTGATTTGTGCACCTGCATTTTCAAATGACTCACAGTCCTGAATTTGCTGACTTAGTTTACCATAAGCATTTCTTTGGGGGCTTACTTTGTCCTGTTTTCTTTTTGGCCTGTGCACCTTTGAAGTCAGATATTACATTTAATAAATAATGGAAATTAACTTAAAGCTGACAAAGAAGAATAAAGAGGACAAGAAGTAAGCAACACTGCTCTCACTTTCATACCTCCTGCTTGGCCCACATTACATACTAGTCTGAGTAATTACAACGTTACCCTTTTAAAACACATGAAAATATAAGAAAGAAGATGCTTTAATTTTTAGATTTCCAATTTATATGCAGTAAAGTGTGCTTATGAATGTACTAGAGGAATAGCTTTCTTCATTTATATTGTATTTTTATTCTGCACTTTAGCTAAAAAGATCAGTTTATATAATCAGCAAAAATAGGAAGTCTGTACTTACAGGCGTACTGTCTAAGACATTTTATAAGAGATGATAGGATAGAAAAATTAAATCTATAATTTATTTTGTTCTTATTTTTTGCAATCCATCCATTCGCTTAAGATTTAAGATTCTCTTAAGATGAGCCATGGCAGCGCAGTGGTTAAGAGTGCAATACTGCAGGCTGCTTCTGCTGACTGCCGGCTGACTGCAATTTGGCAGTTCAAATCTCACCAGGCTCAAGGTTGACTCAGCCTTCCATCCTTCTAAGGTGGGTAAAATGAGGACCCAAATTGTTGGGGGCAATATGCTCACTATGTAAACTGCTTAGAGAGGGCTGTAAAGCACTGTAAAGCGGTATATAAGTCTAAGTGCTATTGCTAATTACCTAGAATTAAATTCCTCTGTGTTCAATGGAACTTGCTTTTTAGTAAACAGAATCACACTCTTCATATTAGTAGAATCTCATATGCGCTTCTGAATGTACAACTGCGCCTATGCAATTGCCATATGATCACGGGAAAAGACATCTTGTGTTAAAGAACCATATCATGGAATATGTGGATGACCTTGGGGAAAGAGGAGAGGAGATACTACCTAGTAAACAATTAGATAAGAGAGGCAGAAGCCCCCACTAACTTAAAGTTCAGAGAAAGAAACTTAGGAAGGACCTGCCTAATAGATGAAGCAAGTAAAAATGGTGGTGGGTAGTTTCTACTTTTGCACTTGCAAAATTCTATTAATGTAGCCTTATAATAAAGTAGAATTAGTTTATCTAGTCATGTTTCCTGTCTGGTTTATCTGGAACAATTGACAAAACAGGAGCTTGGTTTGCATAACTAGGAAATTTGAGCACCTTTTTTTAGAATAGAATCTATAGCACTACAGAACCCTAGTTAATTATCTTTGCTATATTGCACAATTTTGTTGGTGTCTAATGAGAAACAAAAGGAAATATGCTATTGGAAATATGAATGCAATAAACAAGAATCATTCACCTCTTTGCTGGTTGCATACTTTCTAAGAATATTTGGAATATACGGTGAACAAAATTGAAATTTTCGTGTTTCAGGTGGAAAACAGAAATTAAACCACTTTGAGGATCTTTATATATTACCAATCCACTCCAATCTTCATATGCCTGAACATATGGACAATGCTTAGTGATAGAAATCTGTGGAGCACATTATAGATTGACTTGACAATCTTTAAAATAAACAGTCAATGGGAATTCAACAGAGAATTGAAAAGACCGTTTACCATATAGCCCTAAGAACGATTCAGTTATTCCTCGAATATGTGGAACTATTTCTCTGAATTCACCTCAGAAATACATGGTTAGTTGTATTTTCTTCTATAGTCCTAGGTACATGTTATATAAATATGGAATAAGAATGCATTAGCCTTAATTCAACTATAGCACGGGTGTCAAACTCGCTGCGCCACATTGTCGTCACATGACATTTTGTGACATTTTTCCCATTCGGGAGCTGGGGTGGGCGTGGCCTGCACATGATGCATGCAGCCCGCAGGCTACCAGTTTGACACCCCTGAGCTACAGTATGGTCTGTTAATGTTATCCTTCCTGTGGTGAGGTTTTAAGTAAATCCCAACTTACCTCAGATGTCTGAAATGACTTGTTGGCTTCATGTAAAAAGTAATATGTGCTGATTTATAAAATCTTTCTTCTCTTCTTCATTTTGAGAGTGCTAACAAAAGAGAAAAGAATGATTGAAATAACCCATCACAAGAACAGTGGGATAGAAGAGGAAAGTAAAAAAAAGGAATTGGGATTGTGACAATTCCAGTGAAAACTACCCTATATTCTACAAATTTTGGACAAATTTGTAGAATAAATACTGTAGCTTTTTACTGAATTCAATTTCAGACCTATCTGAATGTTATTTGCAGTTTATGGTTTCACAGTCAATTCACAAGACATATTTTTAAATAAGATATGTTTACAATTGCATATTTATGATGAAATATGTTTAGCATTTTGGAGAACAAATGTTCAAAAATCATATTTACACATGAAGGCTCATGAATATTTCTTAAAATTGCATACAGTCCTTAGAAACAACAATAGACAAAGCAGTTCAGTTCTGGTTGGGTCAGCCCTAGAGCACAAGTTGTGTATCTTATTTACAAAAGGTAGTTGTGTATCCTTTTTTATGGCATAAATGTTAGGGTTATATATTTATGCTTTTTCATTTTCTTACCTTTTCTTTGTAAGAATAATAGAATATTTTATAAAATTATATAATTCAGCCATAAAAATTGTTTTATTATCACTTTCTGCTTTTCAGTGTGAAGAAACAAAAATTCTATGAGTTTGAGAAATAGAGTAGACACTTTGACCCAAATAGCAGGTGGAACTAGGGCAAAATATATTTGATTAAATACATCTTTTTTTCTTCCTAGCATTTTCCTACAAGTGAGGGTCTCCTGAGAGTATTGGTTATGATAGGAATTGACCAACCAGCTTGTCACCCAAGCCTGATGTCCTTCCTCCTCCTAATTCCTCCACAACAACCACCTTTTGAGATGGATTTTGGCCAACAGTGAATGACTGGCTCAAATCACCCAGCCTACTTTCATGCCTAAGGCAGGACTAGAACTACTGTTTCCTGGTTTTTAACTATTGCCTTTAAAAAATTTATCTTTATTAAATAAAATTACTCCTCACATATTTATTAATACTCATTTGATATTGTAATGAATAATAACCTGAAAATGACTTTTAAAGGGAAAGTTTTGGTCTCTACACACAAAGATTTGGGATCACTTCTTTTGTTTTTTCTTCATTAGTCATTTTAAGATCAAACTGCCCAAGGAGTCTGTCGTCTGCACCTCTGTAACTGTCTGGTTTGGTCCTGCAACCCAACAAGAAAGACACAGACTTCAGAGGATAATTAGAACTGCAGAAAAAACAATTGCTACCCACCTGCCTTCCATTGAGGACCTGTATACTGCACGAGTTAAAAAGAGGGCTGTGAAAATATCTACAGACCACTCACATCCTGGACATAAATTGTTTTAACTCCTATCCTCAAAATGATGCTGCACACCAGAACAACTAGGCACAAGAACAGTTTCTTCCGAGTGTTTAGCATCACTCTGCTAAACAATTCCCTCAACACTGTCAAACTATTTACTAAATCTGCACTACTATTAATCTTCTCATTGTTCCCATCACCCATCTCCTTCCACTTATGACTGTATGACTGTAACTTTGTTGCTTGTATCCTTATGATTTATATTGATATTGTTTCCTGATTGCTTATTTGTAGCCTATGACTATTATTAAGTGTTGTATCTTGATGAAGGTGTCTTTTCTTTTATGTACACTGAGAGCATATGCACCAAGACAAATTCCTTGTGTGTCCAATCACACTTGGCCAATAAAAAATTCTATTCTATTCTATTCTATTCTATTCTATTCTATTCTATTCTATTCTATTCTATTCTTTCATTCATCAAAACCTAGTGTCTAATGAGCATTTTCACAACTACTTTCTAAGTGCTAACTGTTTGTGGCTTCAGTCAGCTTGAAACAGACACTCTGTATGCAGTTCAAAAAGAAGACATTTTTCTTTCCCATTGTTTCATTATTTGCCTCTATAATGCTGAAGACTTAAGAACTTGATGGTGGCAATCCTGTGGAAGGATTGCGTGGAAGACTCTCTAATCCTAATGCTTACTTTTGGAAAGCTTTAAAGTAGCAGGAACTCAAGCACATCAGTTTGCTTCCTCTCCTGTACTGTCATTTTCTATTTATTTATTTCCACGCATTTGTATGCTACCTATCTAGCAATCCTACCTGCTTACAACATATGAACATAAAAGCATCCACAACATCACCATAGAAACAATGCACATAGAATACAGTAGCCATCAAATGCCTTAATAAATTCCACAGATGATTTATTATAAACTGTGAAGAAGTGCTTTTGTGTATTCTCCTTTCAATTAGATTCCATGCATTATTCTTGGCTTAGTATTTTGAGAGATCTAATAAAAACCTTTTTTCCTGTCCACTCTCTCCATACCATGGATGATTTAATGCATCTCAGTCATGTCCTTCTAAGCCACATCTTTTTGTAAATGCATCAACCAAAAGTCTACACACTGCAGGTGGAAAGACAGGCTACCTAAGTAGATTTAAAAATGCCTGTGCTAATTCTGTCCCCATCTTCTTAAACCTTCCCTATCATTAGGAGGATCCATCTGCTAATCAAAGCAGCAATGTCAATCAAACAGGAGCTTTGGACAGGAGACAGGGAGGAGAAGTAAACCAAAATGTCTCCCTGGGAGCTCTGCTATCATAGACCCAAAGCCTAGAAGTCAAAATAAAGAGGCAAACTAAAAGATAGGCTCTGATGAATAGAAGCAAGACCAAAGGAGCAACAACTGAGAAAAATGGGGTGAGAAAGGTCTTCCTTTCTCCTCCCTTTCCCTTCCCTCGGAACTGGTGTGAGATCAAAGTTTCTTCCAGCAATTTCCCTCAGATGGAACAAAAATTTGGAAAAGAAGAAGACTCAAGAAGTCCAGCTGAGAACAGGCAAGCTGAAAAGGCAGGAAAAGAACCCCCCAAAAAGATAAAAGATAAAAGGCAAATCAAACTGCCTAGAAAAAAAAAGAATATGGCTCTATAGAGAATGGCAATAGAAATATACAAGGATTAAGATCTCAAAAACATGGAAGTCAGCAGTAAGCAAATATATTAGAGATAGAGATCACAAAGGTATGAAAATGTAGTGAAATTGGGCAGTATAATGTAGATAGAGTGAAGACGTATATACCTTATTTATTTTTTTATTTATAAGCTTCCCTTTCGTAGAATAAAAGTCTCTTTCCCAGCAACCGAAGGTAGATTCAAAACCCCAACTATCTATGTTTCTAGAGCTTTATCTCTATTGAGTCTGGGTCAATCAGGACAATACTCCAGTTAGGAAAATGCTATAAATTTGTATAATGTTGGCATTTTTATTTTTAATACTTTTCCTAATGATCCCTAGCATGGATTTTGCCTTTTTCACAGCTTCCCTAGGTAGCCACCAACTGCTCAATAACTTCTGATAACAAGATAAAAATAGGGGATTGTAGAAGTTGAGGCTGCCTAACAGATTGCGCTATGCCGAACTTTTGGAGAATTAAGTAAATTTTGTCCAGAATATTAAAATCTATCCAAGCTGAATGCCTAGTAAACTGGAGGAAAAAGAGTGATTTTCCTGTTCTGTGTGAATAGAACAGAATTAATTGAGCACAAAGAAGTGATTCTTAAGAGCTTTTACTCCTTGTGGATTAAGATACTATGCCGCGAGAACAGTGACTGCTGTCAGCATCTAACAATATCTTGTGTGGGAAGTTTGCTAATATTTTTGTCTTAACACAGCATGAGGACTTCACTAAAGGAAATGACAAAGCTGCAAGGAAAAATTCAGAGGAATCGTCTCACTTTCACTCACACATGCACACACACACACACACACACACACACTTGCTTCATTAGGATTTATCAAGAGATACATTTCTTCCCCAAACAAACTAAAAATATAAGAACATCCAGTGACCATATTCCCTAAAAACTAGGCTGTGTTTTTTTCTGGGTCAGGAATATAAGTTTTTAAAATAAAGTCTCCTTTGGGTCAAGTTCTCTCCCTGATGAATTCATATAGTTTTCCTGGCAAGAATACATAAGTGATAGGCATATTACTTTCTCATGATTCCCCGCCCCCCTTTTTCTGGCATGGTATTTGCTGATGATTTCCCAATCCAAATACTAACTAAGTTTGACTTTCTTAGCTTTTTGAGATCAGCTTATACTATAAAAGGATAGGAATCAAGTCTCCAGAGAAAAATAGAATTCGGCCAGAAAGGAAAAACAAATTATGGCAGTAATGAGCACAAGATATATATATTTATCCATCATTCAGATCCCCTTGTAATACTACTGGATGTAGATAATCAAGGCTCATGTTTTCACTCTTATCGTCAGCATTTTATTTTAGTACTTTGGATTCAGTTGCTTTTATCACTTCAAGAGTTGCTACAAAGAAAATGTTATTCAGGATGATAAAGAAGGATTGTATGTTCAGAATAATGCATGCCAAGTCATTATTACTAGGGAGAAATGGGACTTGTCCTGAGCATGATCTAAATCTTATTTAATAATGCTATTGGCTTTCTTGTAATTTCCACGTACAGCTATAAACTGAAAATATTTAAAGCGGTATGTAAACTTGTATAAATGAGGTAAACGTGTCCTAATATTCCATACACACTTGAAGAACAAAAACTGCATTCCTTTTTATGAGTTTATTGTGATAAAATAAATAAAAAAAAACTAGGATGCCCTTTTATCAATGCATTATTACTCTAGAATTATATGGGATGATTTTTAAAGAACTGCACAACAAGAGAATCCTCCATGAGGATCTGCTTAGCTTGGCCCTTTAAGACTTCTAATGGTTCAGCAAGCACCATTGTAATGGAGTTCATTCTCTTCTCATTTGAGCCTTGTCTAGAGAGCTATGTCTTCAAATAATGTGTCTGAAGTAGATTAATTTGAGCCTGATCATTTATGTCCCTGGTGATGACACAGAGTTGAAAAATGATATTTTAATAATCAAATATAAAAATAAAGTATAACAGAAAGCTTGAAGCAATTAACGGTTTAAGGCAGGGCTATCAAACTCCCAGCCTGCAGGAAAAAGTCCCGATACGTCACATGACACTGCCTCGTGATGACACGAGTTTGACATCCCTGGATTAAGGGAAGTACCAGATAATTTCTGCTAGCCAAGATTGTTGTTAAAAAATTAGCAACCCATCTAGAAGCAGCTGGAGTTGGATCCCGTAGGACAAAAAAAGATAATATCTTATTCAGTAGCAATTAAGGTTTTGAAATTTTGAAACCTTGGAAAAATTATGAGTTATGCCCTTCGTTTAATGTATATAGGGCATTTGAGAAGTACTTGTGAAACAGATTCATCTTCTATATTAAAACATATATGAGTGTGATTTTCATAGAGGATAGCGATGTACCACCAGTTGTTGCCCATATAAGTAATTCACTGATCTGGGCAAAATGAAAAATCTCCTATAATGTGAAACAGGTGAAATATTATAAAAATATCTGGAAATGGGACAAGAGAAAGTGATTTTTGAGGTGTAATGGAGGCAGGAATGTTGGTTCTATCTCTATGGATGTCTAAATACTAGATCCTCCACTAAAGGGTAACTGTGACTTTATCAAGAGTAAAACCAGTTAATGCTGGAAAAGAAAAGCTGCCATAAGCCAGATCAAGACTGATTTGTCTTTTTAGGGAAGAATCAAACCTATCTAGTCAGATGACTGGACCAAAGAAATTCCCAAATAATTTGTTTCAACCAGCATCAGGGGTGACAGACCTGTACAGACCTGGATTTTCAGGAAAATGAGCCTAATTCTAGTCAAATGGGGAAGTGAAGGGTAGAATAGTAAGTATTCTAAGTCAGTAAGCTCAAACTGCCCAAGGAGCTGCTGATCCAATTCTACAGAGGAATTATTGAGTCTATCATTTGCACCTCTATAACTGTCTGGTTCGGTTCTGCAACCCAACAAGAAAAACACAGACTTCAGAGGATAATTAGAACTGCAGAAAAAATAATTGCTACCAACTTGCCTTCCATTGAGGACCTGTATACTGCACGAATCAAGAAGAGGGCCGTGAAAATATTTGCAGATCCCTCGCATCCTGGACATAAACTGTTTCAACTCCTACCCTCAAAACGACGCTATAGAGCACTGCACACCAGAACAACTAGACACAAGAACAGTTTTTTCCCGAAGGCCATCACTCTGCTAAACAAATAATTCCCTCAACACTGTCAGACTATTTACTGAATCTGCACTACTATTAATCGTTTCATAGTTCCCATCGCCAATCTCTTTCCACTTATGACTGTATGACTATAACTTGTTGCTGGCAATCCTTATGATTTATATTGATATATTGATCATCAATTGTGTTGTAAATGTTGTACCTTGATGACCGTATCTTTTCTTTTATGTACACTGAGAGCATATGCACCAAGACAAATTCCTTGTGTGTCCAATCACACTTGGCCAATAAAATTCTATTCTATTCTATTCTATTCTATTCTATTCTATTCTATTCTATTCTATTCTATAAGGACTCTGGCTTTTAAAAACTTGGACTTGATGGCTTCTAATCTAGAAGCATCCTTATAAATATGTAACTGGATGCCATATAGCATTAAGGCCAGTACTTTATCCTTGAATACTTTGACAAGTGCTGTTACATAGTTGGTACCATGTTGAACATGTATATTTAAGGTTAGCACAAGATGCTTTGGGGGCTCTTATCTTTTGCTTGATTGATCTAGTGAGAAGATAATTGCAAGTGGATGCCTGCATACATTACTTAAAAGTCATGACTTGCGTATAGGTCTACTGTTGATCCTCCAGCTAATAGGGGCCTTGAAATGCTTTCTGGAAAATATTAAGACCTTTGTTGTAGAGCAGGGATTCCCAACCTTTTCTATACTCTGCACCCCTAGAATGCTTTTGATATATTCTCGCACCCCTTACAAAAAGTAAATACCTGGTTTGAGTAATGCATATACACTATATAAGATAATTTCGTTATATACATGATGTACAATGACAATAAAGGCTATACTATAATGCCTGTATCTCAGTGGTGGGATTCACATTTTTTTACTATTGGTTCTGTGGCCATTGCTTGGTGGGCGTGGCATGGCTTGGTGGGCGTGGCTTGGTGGGCATGGCAGGGGAAGGATACTGTAAAATCTCCATTCCCTCCCCACTCCAGGGAAGGTTACTACAAGATCCCCATTTCCTCCCAATCAGCTGGGACTTGGGAGGCAGAGAATAGATGGTGATGGGGCCAGTCAGAGGTGGTATTTACCGGTTCTCTGAACTACTCAAAATTTCCGCTACCGGTTCTCCAGAACTGGTCAGAAACTGCTGAATACCACCTCCGCTGTATTTCCTGTTTGTGGAAACAGAGCAATTATTAAGGTTATTTCACAGCAGTTTCTCGAGATGTAAAAGAGACAGTGGAAGATTTATACTATCAGACTTGCAAGATTTATTAATATAACTTTACAATAAAGTAGAATTAGTTTCTCTGGTAGCGTTTCCTGTTTGGTTTGTTTGGTAAGGCTAACATCAATCTTGCAAGGCTCATACCGTCTTCCAAGGAAATTGAGGAACGACATCACTGCCCAGAGACAAATACAAGATCTAGTGTGTAACCTGAAAAATCTTACCTATATGGGTAAGGCCATGAATGAATGGCTGCCATGGTGGCTAGGAACTCCTCCATTGCCTCTGACCCCAGGCCCAGAGATGGCAGAGTCCCCGCAACCATAAGCTTGGGAGACTCCATTGCCAGCCCAGATACATGATCAGGAGTATGGCTAGGGATGCTGTTACATTTCAGGGAATAAAGCGAGTGAACAACAATCCCCACTGATTTCGGGGAGACGACTTCCGGTGTCCGGTGGCAACGGACGTCTGGAAGGCTTCTCCTGCCTCCAGTGTCCGAATCCGCCGCCCGAGGGCCAGGTGTTCGAAAAGGACACCTGCCGCACGGAGTCTCCCAGCCGATATACAGGACTGGGGGACCCGATGCTGGCGTCCTAGGCTCGGCGGGGATCGGAGGCCACAGGCCGCGGCCATTACTTTGGTCGTCGCCTGGGCGCTTTGGATTTATAATTGCAGCAGCCTGGTGGTGAACAGGAGCGGAGAAGAATTGAGGAATGAAGAAGGGAAGGAATATCGGCAAGCGTGGTGGAGTACTCGGATGCGGGGGTTTTCTCCCCTGCGACTGGAAGATCTGAATCACTTTGGAGAGGAGAACTTAAAATAACAAGATTACGGTTTTGTGGAGCTCTGGAGAAGAGGTGATGGAGAAATTTAGGAGGGAGGGTTTGAGGCCCCCTCCTCTGAGGAACAATGGTGGCGTCCAGCTTCCGCCTTCACTATGAGAATTTTCATGACATCACTTCCTTGACTTCCTGGTTGATTAACTGTACTCTGGACTCGTTGCTCCTGTGAGTGCCCCTGGTGGATCGGAGGAAATTATAAGGATACTGTGCTTGCCTGAGGATTTTGAAATTTTTTTTTTAAATGGCAAAGGTCAGAGACCAACTGCTGGAGAAATGGAGAATTCTGGAAAAGTTATCTAATATGGACAAGAAACTGGATGAAATAAGAGCAGAAATTGTGACTATCCAAAAGGATTTAAAGGATACTCAACAAGTCTCAGCAGAAAATAAGCAGAAAGTGGAAGGTCTGGAGGGTGAGATGGGCAGTGCAGAAAAGAGGGGAGACGACAATGCTGTGCTTGGACTACAGATGGATAAAATGTCTTATTTCCTTAGGTTTCAAAATTTGGAAGAAGTGGACCAAGAAGACTTGAGAGATGTTGTGACTAAACTGTTGGGAGAATTTCTTGGGAGAGGTGTTGATTTTATGAATTGGGATGTGGATCGAGTTTATAGAGTTAATTCACAATATGCACGCACGCATGCAGTTCCTAGAGAGGTTCATGTCAAATTTGTGAAAAGAGAGACGAGAGATGAAATTCTTAGAAAACATAGGAGTGGGGCACTGACTTATAGGGGCAGGAGATAGCCATTCTGAGGCAGATTCCCAGACAGGTACGTGAAATGAGAAAGAAATATTACTTTTATCAAGCAAATTGTACCAGAAGGGGTGGGCTTCAGATGGCTGATGCCAGAGGGATTGATGATTTTCCGGGAGGGCATTACGAAAAAAATTAGTACCATTGCGGAGGCTGCGGCCTACGTGGAGGAACACAAAGCCCTCTTGGATTTAGATGATCCAGGAATTGAAGAAGGGGAGGTTATAGACCATGGGGCGGAGGCGGCTGCCGCTGGTGCGGCCCTGGAGTTGGGTCAGGCTGAACCCAGAGTTCTGAGATCCAAAACTAGGAAGTGACAAAGATATTTGGTATTGTGTTGGTTTTCCTTATTTTCTTTCGTATGATATTCTGATCATTTCTGACCCTTCTTTATTGTGTATGTAAGATTGAAACTTAGCTACTTCGTTTCACCTGCTTGCCATATGGCTGTTGTATGTGTTTAAAATTTTGAGTAAAATTCTTATCATGTATAAGAAAAATGAAAATTTACCATACCTGATATGTATTTGCATAAATCTTTTTGACCAATAAAAACTTTTATAAAAAAAAAACAAAACAATCCCCACTGATTTCTATGGCCTAGCCTCACAAAAAAGAGCTCAGACCCAGCAACATCTGGGTCAGGAGCCCTAGTGGCCATCAGAGTTTCACAGAATACAATAGCTACACCCTGATCTCTGCCCCAGGGTCATAGTTGTGTGGTACCTAAACATCCAGTGGAAATCCATCCCTCTGTCTTTCTTGCTTAGCCAGGTTTCAGTGACATAAGTCAGCATTCTCACCACAATTAAATTATGTATGATGGAAGCTTTATTACCTTCTGACGTGGCATTCAGCAGCAGCATTTAGAGTCCAGAGCCACTGTAACCTGAAAAATCAGGTCCTGAAGTTGATTACAGGGTCCCAGAATGCTGCATTGGTCTTAAACACCAAGGCCACCTTCCTCAGAAATGGCTTCCCTTAGTCTTCCACCATATTTCCCAATACCAGTTATTTTCTCTTGCCCTATGCCCCTTTTCACTCATCATCCCCCCTTCTCTATCTTATTCTTCCACTAAAATCCATATTATTCAACTGCAAACAAATGGAGGTAGAAAGGATACATCTGGTTAGAGGTGTTTCTGCCTAGCATACATTGCTACATAGACAGACCCAGCCTCACACTCACCCAAATGAATCACTTTTCTCACACAGTCCATTCAACTCCACTCCCAGGCACCTCACTCTCAAATGGAGAATTCTGGAAAAGTTATCTAATATGGACAAGAAACTGGATGAAATAAGAGCAGAAATTGTGACTATCCAAAAGGATTTAAAGGATACTCAACAAGTCTCAGCAGAAAATAAGCAGAAAGTGGAAGGTCTGGAGGGTGAGATGCGGGCAGTGCAGAAAGAGGAGGCGACAAGCAATGCTGTGCTTGGACTACAGATGGATAAAATGTCTTATTTCCTTAGGTTTCAACATTTGGAAGAAGTGGACCAAGAAGACTTGAGAGATGTTGTGACTAAACTGTTGGGAGAATTTCTTGGGAGAGGTGTTGATTTTATGAATTGGGATGTGGATCGAGTTTATAGAGTTAATTCACAATATGCACGCACGCATGCAGTTCCTAGAGAGGTTCATGTCAAATTTGTGAAAAGAGGCGAGAGATGAAATTCTTAGAAAACATAGGAGTGGGGCACTGACTTATAGGGGCAGGAGATAGCCATTCTGAGGCAGATTCCCAGACAGGTCGTGAAATGAGAAAGAAATATTACTTTTATCAAGCAAATTGTACCAGAAGGAGTGGGCTTCAGATGGCTGATGCCAGAGGGATTGATGATTTTCCGGGAGGGCATTACGAAAAAAATTAGTACCATTGCGGAGGCTGCGGCCTACGTGGAGGAACACAAAGCCCTCTTGGATTTAGATGATCCAGGAATTGAAGAAGGGGAGGTTATAGACCATGGGGCGGAGGCGGCTGGCGCTGTTGCGGCCCTGGAGTTGGGTCAGGCTGAACCCAGAGTTCTGAGATCCAAAACTAGGAAGTGACAAAGATATTTGGTATTGTGTTGGTTTTCCTTATTTTCTTTCGTATGATATTCTGATCATTTTTGACCCTTCTTTATTGTGTATGTAAGATTGAAACTTAGCTACTTCGTTTCACCTGCTTGCCATATGGCTGTTGTATGTGTTTAAAATTTTGAGTAAAATTCTTATCATGTATAAGAAAAATGAAAATTTACCATACCTGATATGTATTTGCATAAATCTTTTTTGACCAATAAAAACTTTTTTTATAAAAAAAAAAAAAACAAAACAATCCCCACTGATTTCTATGGCCTAGCCTCACAAAAAAGAGCTCAGGCCCAGCAACATCTGGGTCAGGAGCCCTAGTGGCCATCAGAGTTTCACAGAATACAATAGCTACACCCTGATCTCTGCCCAGGGTCATAGTTGTGTGGTACCTAAACATCCAGTGGAAATTGACCCCTCTGTCTTTCTTGCTTAGCCAGGTTTCAGTGACATAAGTCAGCATTCTCACCACAATTAAATTATGTATGATGGAAGCTTTATTACCTACTGACGTGGCATTCAGCAGCAGCATTTAGAGTCCAGAGCCACTGTAACCTGAAAAATCAGGTCCTGAAGTTGATTACAGGGTCCCAGAATGCTGCATTGGTCTTAAACACCAAGGCCACCTTCCTCAGAAATGGCTTCCCTTAGTCTTCCACCATATTTCCCAATACCAGTTATTTTCTCTTGCCCTATGCCCCTTTTCACTCATCATCCCCCCTTCTCTATCTTATTCTTCCACTAAAATCCATATTATTCAACTGCAAACAAATGGAGGTAGAAAGGGATACATCTGGTTAGAGGTGTTTCTGCCTAGCATACATTGCTACATAGACAGACCCAGCCTCACACTCACCCAAATGAATCACTTTTCTCACACAGTCCATTCAACTCCACTCCCAGGCACCTCACTCTCACCAAGATGAGTAGGGGAAGCCTATCCCTGATGGACCTTACAGGTAAAGACCCATATACACTCAAGCTTGTCACCTAAGAGTAAAAAGTTGGCCCAGGCCTGCGTAGCTCATTGTCCAGTCAATCATATTGTCTTAGTGAATCAAGATTTGTGAGCCAGCAGTAATGTCAGGTCTGACTGCCTTAGGGTCTTGATCCAGGGGTGCAATGCACCCGATTTGGACCTAATTGGACGATCCGGTAGTGATGGTGGCGGGTGGTTCGGAGAACTGGTACCAAAATCCCTCCCCCCTCCGCCCATGCCCACCCAATCACCCAGTCGCCCGCTTGCCGCTTCTTTTTAAAAATGCTTTTAAAAGGTAAAAAAAAGAGAGGCTCTGACGATCACAGCTGAGCTGCCTGATCGCCAGAGCCTTTTTTTTATTTTAAAAGCATTTTTTTACAACCTATTCGGCTAATAGGTTGTAAAAAAAATACTTTTAAAAGTAAAAAAAAAAAGATCACGTGCCACAGCTGATTACCCCCCTCCCACACACTGTTCTACTTACCCCATGCCTCCTTTTGGTGCGCACTGTGCACACATGCACCTTGCATTTGGTGCGTGGTGCGCACTGCGCATGCATGCACACAGCACGCATGCTCAGCCAGCGAACCGGTAGTAAACTGGTTCAAATTTCACCACTGTCTTGATCCCCAGGTGACTACAGTCTAAGGTATCACACAAAGAGAGAGGGAGGCTCCCATATGGCCATTTTCTTATGTGACCATGCAACAAAAGACACAATCTGGTTTTCCACCACTGTCAGTTCGCTCCTGCTCCCACTGCTGCTAATGGCCTAATAGGGATCTCCTCTCTCTCAGCCAAGGAGCTATTGCCGCAGACCTGCAGCCCTTCAGTCTGATAACCCTACATCTAACTCACCATCCAGGTAATTTCACAGGAGGGGACAAAACCATTCTACAAACTTGCCTGCCATGTTTATTTTTAAAATATTATTTATTTATATCCACTTTTATTATTTTTACTCAAGGTGGCAAATACGGTATATCCATCATACCTTCCTCCTCCTATTTGCCCCTCAATAACCCTGTGATTATCTGGGATGTGGTGGTCATGGCTAAGACACTGAAATTGTTGATTGAAAGGTCGGCAGTTCAGCGGTTCGAATTCTAGTGCCACGTAACACGGTGAGCTCCCATTACTTGTCCTAGCTTCTGCCAACCTAGCAGTTCGAAAGCACGTAAAAAATGCAAGTAGAAAAATAGGGACCACCTTTGGTGGGAAGGTAACAGCGTTCTGTGCGCCTTTGGCATTGAGTCATGCTGGCCACATGACCATATTTTCGGACAGTGCTGGCTCTTCGGCTTTGAAATGGAGATGAGCACCGCCCCCTAGAGTCGGGAACGACTAGCATATATGTGCGAGGGGAACCTTTCCTGTTCCCTTTAACCCTGTGAAGTGAGTTGGGTTGAGAAAGTGACTGGCTTACCCAGCCGGCTTTCATGGCTAAGGCAGGACTAGAACTCACAGTTTTTTGCTAGCTAGCCTGGGTGGTGAGCAATTGGCTTTCCTGTTGCTACTCCTTCAGGAAGTCCCCACACACACACACACAGTCATCAGCTGAACAAAAAGCATCTGACCTACCCAGGTGCCATGCTTTCTTTAGGAATGCTATGTTGCTTTCAATTCCGTGCAGCAGAGAGACTGTCACTAGCTGCCACTGTGCAGTTTTGCCATCTCAGGAAATCCCAACAAGGCTATGCCTATATATAACCAGCAGCCATGCCATCTACTATCATTCCAAGCATTGTCCCCTCTAGGTTGCTGCCAATACTCCGTCTCTCCCAGCTCTAGGCTATCCCAATTCGCCAAACTATTCAAAGACCCGTTGCTGGTTCAGGGTCTTCGAATGGTTTGGCGAACCATATATACACTTCCATATACTCTGCATGATATAGTATAAATCCCCAAATAGTAAGCAAACAATATGGTGCCATCTTGGGGGTGGGGGAAAGCAATATGTCTGTTTTCTTTATTGGCTTTTGATGACAATTGTAAATGCATTTCCTAAAATAAATTATGAAGGCATTATTTCAGAAAGCTGATCATCATATTTACATTTATAGCTAGGATACATTATACAATTAGTCTAGTAAGGTACATAGAGATTGTGATGTGTGTGCATATATTCTTTTTTGCAGTGTATATCATTTTTTTCTGGTGGGAAGGACTGGCGAAAGCTTGCCATCCAATATATTATTCTACCCTTACATAGCACTAAGAAAATCCAACTAACTTCCTTCTCATTGTCTCCCTCCACTTTCAAACAGAGAGCACCTAAGATATTAAATTTGTAGACTATTAATTATAAAGCAACACTTGCCATTCCAACAGTAATTGACAGATGTTGTGTAATACATGTAACAAATTGTGTAAATCAGAATCTTTACTACTCTGTTCATTTTTAAATAGCAAACATATGTCATTATTTTCTCAGCAAGATTTTCAATACATCTTACAGGAATGGGAATAAAAATTAACTGTTTTAAAACTCATCCATGAAAAATAATGAATACATAACAGGTCCAACTCTATAACCAATTTTACTCCATGAAGATCTGTTTCAATAGATTTTCAGACCTGGTTTTAAATATCAGTACTAACCCAATCTCCCCATTCACCCCAAAAAATGGTCCCTTCTCCTATGTATTATTTTGCTATAAATAATGCAGAATAAAATAGCATGTTAGGGGAGTTCATTGGTATGACCGAGTAGCCACATCTTTGGGCTGAGTTAATCTATACTAACATCCACATATGCCTTTATATATATTATTGTATTATTCAACATTATTTATTCATGTATAAATGTGTTTTAATGATAGATTAATCCCTCATAATGTCCAGTTTTATAACTCCAACTGGAAACTTCTGGTTGATTCCCAGAGAATTCTAAGCACTGTGCACATATATGGAAGCAACATATATGATAAGACTAAACAGAAACAGAAACTTAACTTATTCATGATAAGTTAAAATTAATAGTTATAGAAGAATATACGATAGATATGATGGCTCTGAATCATAGACAAATTAGTAATAGTAATGTAATAGTACTGATAGTAATGTGTAGTTGTTAAATACTGGGCTGTCATGAGAAAGTTGCAGAATCAAATCATGATACTTACAAACAAATGACCTTTGAAAAGTGATTTTTCCAAATCCACCATATTATCTTTTTAAAATAGCAATAGCAATAGCACTTATATACCACTTTATAGTACTTTATAACCCTCCCTAAGCAATTTACAGAGTCAGCATATAGCCCCCAACAATCTGAGTCTTCATTTTACCGACCTCAGAAGGAAGGATGGAAGGCTGAATCAACCTTGAGTTGGTTGATTGGCAGTTGACTGAGATAGCCCGCAATATTGCATTCTAACCAGTGCGCCACCAGGGCTATATCATGATTGAATTAAAATATTTTTCCAAAGTTTGGGGTTTTTTTGCAGCTTTTTAGAGCTTTCTACCTGAGCAGAAAGGAAATTGCCCAAACAGCAGAGGAACAATGTAACAATCCAAAGTAGCTTGGATTGATCATAAGAAGGTATTCATCACCCTACCACATGATTGAGAATAATCAAATCCCTAGAAATAACAGGAATCAGTAGAAACATCTGTGCAAAGATCAATGGCACATTGGAAGACACCATTGCTGGTCAATGGTGATGGATTAGGAGATATTAATATCAAGAGAAGAATCTTTCAAGGACACTCACTATCACCTCTACTGTTTCCACTGTTATTGATTCCACTGTTAAAAGAGCAACTCAGGCTCTGGCTATCAAACATCAAAATTGCCTTATACACTGTAAGCCGCCCTGAGTCTTCGGAGAAGGGCGGGGTATAAATGTAAACAAAAAAAAAAAATCAGCCAGGTACCCACCTCCTCTATAAGGATGATCTGAAGCTGTATGGAAAAACACAATTTGAAAGAGAATATCTGGTCAATACTGTCCGTATATCCAGCCAAGACATTGCAATGGAATTTAGACTGGACAAATAGCAATAGCACTTAGACTTATATACCCCTTCATAGTGCTTTTACAGCCCTCTCTAAGCGGTTTACAGAGTCAGCATATTGTCCACAACAACTTGGGCCCTCATTTTACCGACCTAGGAAGGATAGAAGGCTGTGTCAACCATGAGCCGGTGAGATCTGAACTGCCGAATTGCAGCTAGCAGTCAGCTGAAGTAGCCTGAAGTGCTGCAATCTAGCCACTGTGCCACTTCAGCTCTTATACACCATCCTTATCAGGAAAATGGTGAAAACTGAAGGAATCAAGATGAAAAAAAAAACATTAAGAGACTGACTGAAGAAGATCACTACAAATACTGTACCTGGGCATCCTTCAAGCTGACAACATTAAGTACACTGAAGGCAAGAAGAAATTTAGTAGGGAATACATTAGAAGAATGAAGAAGATCTTAAAGTTCAAACTCAATGGTAGAATTACCATCAAGGACAATTCCAATACTTGGGCAATTCCAGTCATTAGATGTAAGCTTGACTAGAGACAGAACTCAAACTGAACTAGAAGCCCTGGATAGGAAGATCAGAAGAATAATGACAATGCCCTTCATGCATACAGTTGACAGGTTCTATTTGGGTAATAGCATAGGTGGACATGGAATATTGCAAGTACACCAGATATTTGAAGAAGAAGAAAAAAGTAATGGAAGAATGTCTAAAGGACAGAGAAGTTGTGCTGAAACTAGCATACCACGAAGGCTTACTAAAAGCCAAATATACCAAAGAAGCCTATTGTATAAGAAAGACCAAATAAAGACTACAAAAGAGATATGGCAAGGCAAAATATCACATGGCCAGTATATAAGAAACCAGTCAAAGTGGACTTGGCAATGAGTAAGAGCAGGAAAGTTGAAGAAAAAAACAGAGAGGCTAATTCTGGCTGCACAAGACCAAGCCTGAAGAACAAATGCATACAAAGCCAGAATTGAGAAGACAGCAAATGCTACCTCTGCAAAGAAGCTGAAGAAAAGGTGGACTATCTAGTTAGTTCCTGCAAGTATATTGCACAACCTGATAACAAAAAAAAATATCACATGACTAACTGGGATATCTGGAAGAATTTTTTTTAAAAAAAGATTTTAGGATTCAAACAGACAAGCAGTTCCCATGTAAAACCTTAGACTTAATAACTGTTAATAAGAAAGACAAAAAAAGTCTGGATAGAGGATATAGCAGTGCCTGGAAGCAGAAGAAGAGAAGAGAAAAAAATGGAGAAAATCACAAAATGTACCTGCAAATAGAAATAGAACAACTGGGGCAAAAAAAAAAAGATAGTAAAATAGTAATAGATGCCTTGGGTGCAATCCCACAACAACTGGAGCACCACTTGAACACCATTGGCATTGACAAATTCACCATTGGTCAATTGCAAAAGGCAGCTTTACTCAGAACAGCTTACATCCTGCAATGATAATTTTAACACCTTTGAACAACAGCATCTGCTTATCCCCAAGGATTACTCAATAAGTGGATAAAAATGCCAAATCTAGTCTAAACAGCTGAGTAATGGTGCAACCAACCATAATAATAATATTTTTTGTTGGAAGCAAAACATTTGTGAAAATCAACTTATGCCATCTCTGCCCCACCCAAAGCATTGGATGCTTAGATAAATGTTATGCTAGAACGTGTTAGCATGTTCCTTTAATAACTTGGATTCAGTACAAATCTATGACAAAAATTTAGCCTCAAATATCTGATTTAGTTATGTCAAGAGGATAATAAAGAGATCCCTCCCCTTCCAAAATCAGTTCAGCCCTTTGAAACATCCAGCTTCTTACAGCATTCAGCACCCTGTTATTCTGAGAGCAAGAAAAAAAAATCTATCAGCAAGAAAGGCAGGTGTAGAGAAAGAAAGACTGTAGCCTTATCTGCTCATAACCTGCTTTCTTGTTTTAAGTCCTCTGATCTATGTAATGCAGCCATCACAGTAAAAGGACATCAACAGCCTGTTCTAAGGCAGATTGCCTAATATATATTTCTAATATTCCTAATTATTTTAAAACCCACTATTAGTAAGTATCATGTACAATGTTTTAAAATGGCCGCCTATAAGTTTTTTATTTTACATGTCATTTTTCAAACTTACTAGATAATTTTCGCATGCTGCCTTACAGATGGTAACATAGCTGAGAACTGCAACTAAAAGAAATTCTAATTATAAAACAAATGCGGGCATCCCACACAGCACTTGATGAAAACAACAAATAAGAATTAAAGATAATGAGCTAAGAAGCACAATGAGCCTCATAAACCTGTTTCGAATTCTAGAAATACATTTACAACTCTATGGTCGTGCTTGTTTCTATTTTTCACACTAATTTTTTTCCCTGTTTAATTACAGCTAATTCAAACTGCTTCCTTTTACGAAGATGAAATTAACTTGCTAATAAGTGCTGAATTTCTAGATGGGCTTATATCAACAGTCCTAACTCTGCTGGCATGAACTTAAACATTCTCTTAGATTTTTTTTAAAAATGACAGTTTTTTAAATAAATAAAAAAAAACAATACAGAATTTGATTTTTTTAAGGATCACATTTTTTTTCTTAGATGGACAAAAACAGAAAACATCCATCTTTTAAGCCATTTTATATGACTTCTACCAATGCCTAGAATGATTTATGCATCCTTATTAGGAAAATATTATTAAAGACTATAAAACATGGGACATATGTTGCATTTTATGCTTTATTTCTTTTTCAGATATAGCTAGTTTATATGTGTAAAATGCATTAATCAGATGCTTGAACCAAAAGGGGTCCTACAAGCATATTCATAAAACGTGTTAGAGTTCTTTGGTTGTAGAAATGCAGCACCCAAACCCCCCCCAATAGAAGAATGAAATATGTTGGTAAATATTAAAAAGGCAAAATATTTGGGAAATATTAAAAGGGCAAGAAACTGACAACAGCCAATAAAATACGTGTTCTTGCACAGGAACAGGAAGTTCAAGTGCAAAGGCCAAGAGAAGGTATAACCCCCCTCCCCATTCTCAACTTCATGTGGTCAGCTGCACTAGAACCACAAACACATGGTCCTGTTCATCAATAAATGGATCCTCTTTCCAATCAGCCTCCAGCTTCCATTTTGTCTCCAGTGACTTTCTCCTGGCTTGGAACTGAACCAGATGGATATTTCTTCCCACAAGGTGTTTAAGGGAGAAACTTAACTTTCTTGCTAATTTATGTTGGCTAAATCTTAAAAGTAATCAGCAAATTTTCAGTGTCTAATAACCTATTGATGAAGTACATGAATTAGTTAAGATTGTTTGAATTGATATGCCCATGATTTCATACAGTTATGAGAGAAATTCTTTTGAGAGAGAAAACAGAATTTCTTAAAGTGTAATTATTAATGAATATATTTTTTGTAGAAGAGAGACCTTTCAAAATGGCTGCAGAATATTTATCTCTTCTTCTGAAGTTATTTAAAGAGATGTTTTTACACCTGCAGTGTTAACTTCTATAAATAGGATATGAATTTTGTTCATTTGGCCACATGGCATCATGATGATGATAACATTTATTTAATAATAAATCTTAACAGGGCACAACTGGGCCTAGTTTAACTAACTTAATACTGCAAAAGGATGACTGGGTAGAACAAGTACCAGTAAACATTAGATTATAATGAGAGGGGCAGATTGTTTGTGTTATCATTGGTTCCTAATTCTGAAATGATTCCCAAAATTTTTACTTTCAGGAAAATCAGTTTATTTCCAAAGGATCAAGCAATTTAGATCATGATTTTTTTTTTAAAGAAAGTATATTTAGCCTTTTCCTGCTTCCACTATTAAAAGCAACTTCTCAAAAATAAAAAGGACCACATCAGCTGCAAAACACATTGAAGAAGACTTAGAAGAATTATTCCATTATAACCTAAACAGGAGAAATCCCAATACCCATTTCAGTCCACCACTGGAACAATTAATTATAGCATCTGCACAGGTTATCCAAGTTGAAAAACAATCAAGATTATCATCACCATAGACATTTGTACGAAGTTAGCAACTGAACTGTTTGGAAGGACAATACATTTCTTGCAAATAAATGCTAGTAACTTAGTCGCAATTTCAACTACCAATCTATTGTATATGTTACCCTGCTAGTCCTCAGATTGATTGCTATCCAGTACACTCTAATTTTAAGAGGAAGCACATAACAGTGAATTGCAAGCATATCTATTTCCTTCTGTCACTCAAGGGATAATTGTCTTTTGACATATTTTATGAAAGACTCATCTATGCTGAGCCTTTCTAACTGCCATCAAGGTAAACTGGAGATGGGCAATCCATATGGCACCTGTCATCCTGGTCCAGTTTTCTCAGTGATATAATGTATATATTGAAAATTCAGATCATGGGGACCATAGTATTAGCAGAGAAATGAGTCCAAAGCAGAGTATGAGTCCAAAGGACATGACTCACGATGTCAGGGGGAGAGTCCTTCTTGATCATTGCTGACTCAGACCAGCATAATTTCTAAAGCATCAGGGTAGACTCAGGGTAGCTTGAGCAATGGAAGTCTAGAGCTAAGCATTGTTCTGTCCCCCTCACCTCCATCCGAGCGATGACTTAATTACCCGCACTATCAGCTCTGGCAGCAAACTAGCGAGCGTCTGCCAAGTGTCTCTGTTATCTCCCTTGATGCCGATGAGTCAACAAACAGTACTTCAGCTCTAGTCAAGCAGTTGATTTGCCTGCTACGAAGAGGCATAGCAGCACTTGCTGATTTTATATCCTGTGGGGTGTGGCTCCATGACTCAGCACTTCTTAGGCCTGCCCCACCCCTGCTTCTGTTGTTCCCACCTCTCCTGCCTATGAAACCTAGGTTCCAGCCAGGCCTGATTGCCATCAGCTGGGTCTAGAGGCATGGCCAGGGGGGGAAGAGTCAGGGGACGGAGGCCTCATTATCTCCTCCACCTGGCCTGCCTCTGGCTCCTGGAGCTGAGCCAGGGAAGCCGGTGCTCCCGAGGTAAGTCCTGATGGCCCTTCCCCCTCACTTTCCAAGTCACTTTCCAAGTCACAGACAACAAGTGGTTAAAATTGGCAATGCTCTATCAAATCCTGTTCCTGTCAAGAGTGGTGTTCCTCAAGGTAGCGTTCTTGGACCAACACTCTTCATACTATACATAAATGATCTTTGTGACCATATCTCAAGTAATTGTGTTCTCTTTGCTGATGATGTCAAACTATTTAACACCACCGACAATACATCTACCATTCAAAAAGACCTTGATTTTCTAACCGTTTGGTCTAAAACTTGGCAACTCCAAATCTCAACCAGCAAATGCTCAGTCTTACATATTGGAAAGAAGAACCTAAACACTAAGTACATGCTTGATGGACATTACCTTACAGATGACCCCACCCTGTTAAAGACCTTGGAGTTTTCATATCAAATGATCTAAGTGCCAAAGCCCACTGCAACTACATCGCAAAAAAGGCATTAAGAGTTGTAAACCTAATCTTACGTAGCTTCTTTTCCAAAAACACTACACTACTAACCAGAGCATATAAAACATTTGCTAGACCAAATCTTGACTACAGCTCGCCTGTCTGGAACCCATACCACATTTCTGACAGCAATACAATTGAACGTGTCCAGAAATATTTTACAAGAAGAGTTCTCCACTCCTCTGAAAACAACAAAATACCTTATCCCACCAGACTTGAAATCCTGGGTTTAGAAAACTTAGAACTCTGTGGCCTTCGACAAGACCTAAGTTTAACTCATAGAATCATCTATTGTAATGTCCTTCCTGTTAAAGACTACTTCAGCTTCAATTGCAATAATACAAGAACAACCAGTAGATTTAAACTTAATGTTAACCGCTTCAATCTAGATTGCAGAAAATATGACTTTCTGTAATAGAGTTATCAGTGCTTGGAACACATTACCTGACTCTGTGGTCTCTTCTCATAATCCCAAAAGCTTTAACCAAAAACTTTCTACTATTGACCTCACCCCATTCCTAAGAGGACTATAAGGGGCGGGAATAAGAGCACAAACTTGCCTACTGTTCCTGTCCTATTGTTTTTTCTTATATATATATGCTTATACTTCCTTATATTTCCTCATATATATGTTTATATACTATATAATCATTTTGTGTGATGCTTATGTATATTGTTGTGACAAAATAAATAAATAAATAAATAAATAAACAAACTATTTTTTTTACTGTAGTTCCACAGACTATTTTAATTGCACTGCACGCAGCAATGGAGAACGGAGCTGGAAAGCAGGTTAGTGAAGGGATGTTGCTACCCTGGTGGGGGGGATGAGAGTTTGGCCTGGCTGGCCTGGCTGAAGGGCCCTCAGGTAAGCCAGGGTGAGGTGGGTGGGGCAGCTCTGCTCCCCCTGCCTTGCTTCATCTTCCACCCCCCACCACCGTCTCACTTCGTTTTTCACCACTTCTTGCTCGCCGCCATAACCTTGCAGGAAGCTGAACAATGCAATGGTGCAGCAGCCACAAAGTGTGATGGTAGGGGGTGGAGGACGAAGCAAAGCAGGGGCGTGGAGCTGCCCCCAACCACCGCCTTATCAGAGCACCCTGCCATCCAGCAACTGCCACTGCAGTGAGATAGAGAGAGAGAGAGGAGGAGGACTCCTCAAACTCTGTTTATGTGTGTGATCAAGTAATAAACACCACTGCAATCAGTGAGCACAATCCCTGCTTCAGTTGGGGCATTCAAGCTGCAGGCAACAGCGGCCACCTAAGCAGCCATGATTTCCCTACCACCACCAGCCAGCCCCGCCTGACCTGCTCCCTGCCTGGCTAGCCGGCTGGTGCAAAGCCTCACTATTCTTCTTGTCTTCATAATCTCCGCTCAAGCAGTGTCAGGCTCCGTGGGACAGGGTAATTCTTGCCCCGGCACAGCAAACTGGCAGGCTGGACGTGGGTGTGAAGGACCTGCCCCCATATTGCCTCCTCACTCAGTTGAAGGCTTTGTTCATCCTTCAAACAGTAAGGCCAGGTGTGGAATCGAAATCAGCCGGGCACAGGAACCAATGCACCAGATGGTCTCCCATCCTATCACCAAGGATGCTTTGGTTACAAAGTCAGGTCTCCTCACAAGGAGAGGAAGTGGGCTTCCCTCTGACCCACACATTTTGCCCTCCCGCACACATCATGAGCAACCTGACCAAGGAGAGTGAGCACAGCAGCAGTGGGAGGCCACTTCTACCATAGCCAGGCTATCACGGCCAAGCCCACCATGGCCACGCCCCCCCTCCCCCCAAAGTCAACCAACCAAAGTCAGTGCTCCATGGCATAGGCATAGGACTGAGTTATTTACGGGACCGCCTGCTGCCACTGATTGCCTCCCATCGACCAGTGCGCTCCCATAGGGAGGGTCTCCTCAGGGTGCCGTCGGTCAGACAATGTTGACTGGCGACCCCCAGGGGGAGGGCCTTCTCTGTGGGGGCTCCTGCCCTCTGGAACAAGCTACCTCCAGGGATGCGTCGACTCCCTGACCTTCGGACCTTTCGACGCAAGCTCAAGACATTTCTGTTTCATCGCGCAGGGCTGGCCTAATAGTTTTAATGGGGGCTTTTATTAGAGTTTTATTAGAGTTTTAATCATTTTTAGCCAAATTGAATCAGTTTTTTAATAATGTTTTAATTTTTTTGTATTCTTGTTTTTACTCGGCTGTAAACTGCCCTGGGTCCTTTGGGAGAAGGGCAGTATATAAATCAAAATAATAAATAAATAAATAAATAAATAAACCACAATCCTGATGCTGCCCTCAATGAAATTGAATTTGACACCTCTGGCTTAGACAGAACCATCTGAACTCCACTGTGAAAGGTTGCATGGTTCTTTGTAGATAAAATCAATTGGCGTAATGTTGGGGTTGATTATGTTTTAGGAAATCCAATACCTAAGATGTCCATTTAATAGGTCAATAGGCCATTTTTATTTCCTGACACAATTAACCAGACTGTACTAAATATTAGGGGTATCCTGTTGTAAAGAGTTGGTTTCTGCAGAATACTTAAATCTTTTAGATTGTCTATCATAACCAAAATAAACATCTAACTTGAGAGTTTTAAAAATATCCTTTGAGGGAAGGTGTGTATGTGTGTGTGTGTGTGTGTGTGTGTAAAGGGAGTTGTTTTAAGGTACTATTTAAAGGACTAGTATTGAACTTTAAACACTTTTACTCCAAAGTTCTAAAAGACCGTTCCTGCATGGATCTAATAAGTGACTTCAAAGTTTTGCTGAGGCAGCCCAGTTGTCATTCCAACTGTAGAACATATTTGCTCAAGCTTTAAATGATCTAAAAATGTTGTTTTGGTTTTAATTTTGAGCTTTTGCCACTGTGATATTCTATTTTGCATATTACCAATTTTATTGAATACATTTCAATAATTGTGCTAAACAATTGTTTAAATAATCAATAATTAAAAACATAATTTTACTAGTGTCTCTATGCTTCATTTCAGGAAGAAAGTTGTTCTGAACTAGTACTACTGCTCCTATTAATTATTATTATTAAGCAGAGACATATAACATATATAGAAGAAACCCAGAAGCCTTTGGATTTCTCAAATACAAGCATTTCATACCATCTGACAAAAATTTAGTTGAGATATGGAGCCACGGGGATGCAGTGGTAACAATACAGCATTGCAGGCTAACTCTGCTCACCATCAGGAGTTTGATTCCTTCAATCCTGACTGGCTCAAAATTGACTCAACCTTCCATCATTTCAAAGTCGATAAAATGAGGACCCAGATTGTTGGGGAAAATATGCTGACTCTGTAAATCACTTAGAGAGGACTGTAAAACACTCTGAAGTGGTATATAAGTCTAAGTGCTATATGGGATAGGAAAACAGGCAATTATTAAAGACATTTATCATTAGGAACAATCCAATAATCTCTTTGTCATTGCGGACTTGAGGTTAAGAGGAATTCTGCAAACTATTGTGTCTAAAATTACTTCTGCCACTACTCTTTTTTTCCAACTGTTAGAGTTGCATATGGAACGCCATTTACACATAGGATCCAAAGAAGTTTTTTTCCTATGACATACCTTAATAAAATCTTAAACCAGCCTTTTAACTGTAGAAATTAAATGTAAACCACATTCCCCTTTTACCTACCAACTCAAGCCAAAGGTTGTTGGATATATAGTTTATCCATGAACCAAACTCTGCTAATTATAGAAGATTTAAAATGGTATTCCCCATTTTTTTTTTATCATCAACTGTATAAAAGCTTCAAGAGTTTTTTCTTAACAGCAAGAAGCAAATATTATGATTTAATCTACCAGTTTGGCCATATATAGAAGTATTTGTGAGATGATGCTACTGAAATTATGACCTATGTGGGATGCAATTGTTCTTCTCCTGAAAATTCATGTAATGTGGTGAGGAAATAAAGGCTAAGAACACACTTGATTTGTAATTCTACCCTACTACAATTGTTTTGCTGTAAACCTGTTAGCTAATATTCCACTACAGTGTTTTCTAACTAGCATTTTATTTATTTATTATTTATTTATTATTCGTATTTGTATACTGCCCTATCTCCCGAAGGACTCAGGGCGGTTCACAGGCAAATAAAAACATTTATATACAAATTAAAATAACCATTTAAAAAACTTATTCTAAAGCCCGATTCTTAAAAAATGATATAAATATTAAAACTAATTAAAACCCCTATAAATTTAAAATCTAGTCCAGTCCTGCACAGATGAATAAATGTGTCTTAAGCTCGCGATGGAAGGTTCGGAGGTCTGGAAGTTGACGGAGTCCTGGGGGGAGTTCGTTCCAGAGGGTGGGAGCCCCCACAGAGAAGGCCCTTCCCCTGGGCGTCGCCAGACGACATTGCCTAGCTGACGGCACCCTGAGGAGAGCCTCTCTGTGAGAGCGCACGGGCCGTTGAGAGGTATTCGGTAGCAGTAGGCGGTCCCGTAAGTAACCCGGCCCTATGCCATGGAGCGTTTTAAAGGTGGTTACCAAAACCTTGAAGCGCACCCGGAAGGCCACAGGTAGCCAGTGCAGTCTGCGCAGGATAGGTGTCATACGGGAGCCACGAGGGGCTCCCTCTATAACCCGCGCAGCCGCATTCTGAACTAACTGCAGTCTCCGGATGCCCTTCAGGGGGAGCCCCATGTAGAGAGCATTGCAGTAATCCAGGCGAGACGTCACGAGGGCGTGAGTGACCGTGCATTTTAAAAAGGTACTTATCCTTATTCTATTGCTGTTTGTGTTCTTTATTAAATATAATTGATTTTTAAAAAAGTTTGGCCACAGGAACCTTTCTATGAGAACTTATGTTGCTTTGAAAGAAGAAAGGAAAGGAGAGGGAAGAGAGGAGGGGAGAGGAGAGGAAAGGAAGGGAAGGGAAGGAAGTCTGATATGTGTGACAGCATAGATCAAAGGTAGCTCTGATCCTCCAAAATTTGTCACCAGGTTGCAATCTTTAATGTGACAAAAGTGGAATTGTTTAAATATCTGTCACAAGACACTAACTGCATTACATTGCATTTAATTTTAATTATATTTAAACTTAAATATTCTTCTTGATCTATGTCCTGCTTAAAGGCAGAGTCAGCTTGTTTTGTTCTGCCAATAGTTTATATAGCGAAGTTATCATTTCAAAATGCAGTTAGGGATTTTTGTGTTGCAATTGGATTGTCACAGAGCCTGACATTGATTAAGACTGAGAGGAAGTGACTGGCTTAAAGTCACTCCGATACTTTTCATATAGAAAGGAGGACTGGCTTAGCACCTTAAATACTATGCTCCTTTGTGTAGTATCATAGTCAACGAGATTACTGCAAGATGCAATTATTGCTATTAAAAAAACTGATTCTGCACGTAAAGTGGAAAGGCAAATAAATCATATTTTTTTGTCAAGATTTCAGCCTCTGCTTTCTGAAACGTGGATACCAGCTTGCCACTTCTTAAAGACACAATTCAACTTGAGGCCTGAAAAGACTCACAAATGTCCTAGTATAAATGATATTACATTTAGGATTTAAGATTTCAATATCTCATATACCTACAAGAAGATATTAGGAAAAGCCCCAAATTCTTGATTTCAAATGTTTCCATTTGTTTTAGGAAAGTAAACGCAAGCCTCTACAGTACTCTGTGGATATATTTCAGACTTTCAATGTGCAGCTCCACTAATATTGACATGCGGCACCAATTTTTCTATTGACCGTTACACACTTGAAAGAATAATGTTTTTTTCCCTCCTTTATGACTCCATGGGGACAAAGAACTGAGAAGCACAGGTTTTCAGTCACAGCCTGGGCAATACATTGCAATTGTAATAACATTTACCTGTCTCTTAGAGCTTACCTATTGGCCTTTATATGTTTCAATACCATGATTCTATCCACTCATGTATGTTTTGCTAAATATGAATTCCAGTGAATGAAGAGAAGAATTCTAACAGGATCACCTCAGCATATATTGAAAACTCTACAGTTCTTAAATCTCCACACTACCATTTTTCCTGTGGTACTTTATATTGCACTAGCCTAAGCTTTCAGGTAAATTTGTAATCACTCTGCCTCTTTGACTGAATTATCTGGAGAAAGAAGATTTGGAAAACATCGCCTTCCATTTACTGTGCAAACCCATCTGTTTTTCCTCTCATCTTTATTCTAGAAGCACCCTTCAACTCTACATTTCTAAGGTCCATATTTGTCAGCTCTCTCAAGTAAGTCAGACAGGAAATATGACTAAATAAACTAATTCTATTTTATTGTGAGGCTAATTAATAGAGTCTTACAAGTCCGAAGGTACAGACTTCCTGCCGCCATTTTTAACTGCTTGATCTGTTAGGGCAAATCTTCCCTAAAGTTCTTGTCCTGATCATTAAGCCACTGGGGGCTCCTGCTTCTCATATCTAATTGTTTTGTACACAACACCTTTTCCATCTTTTCCCAAGGTCATCCACACATTCCAATACAATATTTGAGACATAAATTATTTTCATTCTCCTTGTGTTATTTCCACTTCTAACTTCGTAGACAAGATCCCAAAGCAGATAATTCATCATCACTGCAAATAAATATATATTTATTTTTAAGGAAAAAGCAGATCATGTCTTGCATTTAAATTAAAAGTATTAGACAAGGAAGTATTTTTTAAAAAAAAAAGAGCTATAAAACCCTACACATTCAGTTAGCATTAAGCCCACTGCAAGAATTCAGAAAGATGGCGACAAAGATGTGACTTAAACTTATTATGGTGCTGAACTATTGAAAGTATACTTCTGAAGACATACCTTTCCACTCTGAGGCAGTAATATTTGAATAGGATTGTATTTGAATAATTCTATCACACGTACACAGTAATGGAATGTGAGAATGACCTTAGAAGATGGTGGAAAAGATGCTGCCTTGGAAAAGATTAGCTAAAGAAACTTAGAAAGGATCTGGTCTAATCAATCAGATGTTTAAAAGAGACAGCATGAAATATATACTTTCAGCCTTGTAGGATTCTCTTAAAGTTGCCTTACAATAAAGCAGAATTAGCTCATCTTGTGTCTTTCTATCTACTTGAGAGGCTGACACATACATGTTGATATATATACAACAGTGGTGGGATTCAAATTTTTTTACTACCAGTTCTGTGGACGTGGATGGCTTGGTGGGCATAGCTTGGTGGACATGGCAGGGGAAAGATACTGTAAAATCTCCATTCCTTCCCTACTCCAGGGGAAGGTTACTGCAAAATCCCCATTTCCTCCCGATCAGCTGAGACTTGGGAGACAGAGAATAGATGGGGGCAGAGCCAGCCAGAGGTGGTATTTACTGGTTCTCTGAACTACTCAAAATTTCCGCTACCAATTCTCCAAAACTGGTCAGAACCTGCTGAATACCACCTCTGATATACAACCATGAATTGCCCATTAACAACAGTCTAATCAGATCTCTTTGCAAAGGTATCAAAAACAGACTGGTTCTGAAATTAAGTAGGGTTGGGTCTGATTAGTTAACCACCAGGGAAGTGCTGTAGGCTAGAATGGGACTGGGACATTTAAAAAAAAAAGCTGATGGGAAACTACTTCTACTCTGTTGCTAAGAAAAAAGCCAAGGCTGCTTGGATTGAGGAGAGAGATCAATCAATCAAGCTGCCAGGAGTTGAGTTCAGCTCAAAGAAGACTTGACTTTCAATATCGCAAGATCCATTTGTGATGAATCATGTGCTCCAATTCTTTCTTACAATTCAGTTGCAAATATGACTCAATCATTCACAAAGTCACCATGCCATTTATTTTTCACTGTAGCCTAAGATCAACATCAATTCATTAGCGTTAAGTAAAACTTAGCTGAAAATGTTCAGACATTTTCTATCTTATTTCCCCTTCGTATATTTATCTTCAGGCAGGAGGCTCAAATAATCCCTGTCCACTGCCTTGAGTTAAACATTGGAGTAAGCAGTGGTTCTTAACCTTTTCTTTAGTATGAACCCCATTTAAATACTTTTTTGTGGCCACAAATCATGATCACAGACCCTCAAGACTTTAGATTTAAATCACAACATTCTTCCAAGTCTTTGTGCACTCCTCTGTGACTGGATTGCACTCCCCCCCCTAGGGTCTATGGGCCACAGATTGAGAACCACTGGAGATTTATGGAGTAATATTTATTTATTTATTAAATTCATGTACTACCCACTTCACTGTTTGGGTTGACTCTTTGCAGTTTAGTTTAGTTTAGTTTAATTTTTTGTCTTTGCACATGGTACAACAAAATTAAATTCCATCTTCAGTGTACATAAGGTAAAGGTAAAGGTTCCCCTCGCACATATGTGCTAGTCATTTCTGACTCTAGGGGTTGGTGCTCATCTCCATGTCAAAGCTGAAGACTCAGCCCTGTCTGAAGACGTCTCCATGGTCATGTGGCCGGCATGACTAAACGCTGAAGGTGCACAAAACTCAGTTACCTTCCCACCAAAGGTGGTTCCTATTTTTTCTACTTGCATTTTTTTTATGTGCTTTCGAACTGCTAGGTTGGCAGAAGCTGGGACAAGTAATGGGAGCTCACCCCGTTACGCGGCACTAGGGATTCAAACCACTGAACTGCCGACCTTTCTATCGACAAGCTCAGCGTCTTAGCCACTGACCCACCATGCCCCTCCTCAGTGTACATACAATATAATAAAAAAAAAACCAGATATAAAAACAATCATAAATATATAAACCAATTAAAAATACAAATGCAGAGAAAAACACAACAAGTTTAGAATGCAGCAGCGGTGGTACCTTTCTGGAATTGCACCAACCACTTCCAGTCTAATGTTTCAAGAACCCTAAGCCAACTGGCAGAGTCAGGTTTAAAGGCTCTTCATGAAGATTAAAAGAATGCAGGCAGAACTCTTGTCCAGTGGCAAGATGTTCCAAAGGATGGGGACCACAACAGAAAAACTTGTTCTCCTGGACTCCTCCAGCCAGAATTCCTTCCCTAATGCAGTCCCCAGAAGACCAGTATGCGAAATTGAGTTGGGTGGATTGATCCCCTTGGGGCAAGATATCCTGGACCCATGCCAATATGAATGCATTATTCATTTATCAATCAGTACTGTTTTATGAGAATAGCCCAATTTAATATTAGCATAATTTCTGTCTGATAAAAAAGTACAGAAAAAAATAAAAAGAACAAGTTGGCTTTGGATTCAGTGAGAAAGCCTTGACAGGAGGTTGTTGGCTTTTTTCTAATTATAAACATGCAATATTAAAAAGAGAGAAAGAGAAGGAGAGAAGAATGCTACTAGCATTTTACCTCCCTGGTATCTGTGCAGTCACATGGTAGACCAAGTGTCAGGTCTAATGATTTTACAATTAACATGTAATTTTACTGCTCTAGCTCCTGATGACATTACTCATTTTAATTGCACAGCCTTAAAGATATAACATCGGTTTACTCTTAGAAAAACTGAGCCATGCATAAAACAAGCTCACAGAAATCTGTATTTCCAATTAACATTTCGAATGTACATGAACACATTTTTTAAAAATGCTAAGTGCCATGTATTGCAAAAAGAAAAATCTATGTTCTGTTTCTTTAGGTTTTGCGATTTCACTTCTTCAGCATGTTGCCAATGCAAACTAATGTCTTTGCTGATGCTGTTGCAGCTTTGAGAACTTAACTCTTTGGTTCACTGAAAAGCTGACATGCTAACTCTTGTCTTAAATCTCCTGCAGTGGTGACAAATCTCAGATAAAAAGAAAAAAAAAAGTACTTGATTTACCTGAAAAGAAGAATAACCCTCAAGTTGATTCCTCCAAAACAGAAAAATAGATATTAAAAGAAAAGAAAATGACAGAAACGGACCATGTATTCTCAGTTCCTACATTTATGCATTTATTATTTTTTATCCCACTTTTATTACTTTACAAATAACTCGTCAACCAATATACCTAATAGTGCTTCCTCCTCCTATTTTCCCCACAACAACAACCCTGTGAGGTGGATTCAGCTGAGAGAGAATGACTGGCTCAAAGTCACCCAGCCAGCTATCATCCCAACGTGGAACTAGAACTCACAGTCTCCTGGTTTCTAAGCCAGCACCTTCACTACTACACCAAATTTATATACTTAGAGACATATACACATGCATGCATGCATATTTATACATATCTAATACATGCTTCTGTAAGTTTATACATATACATATGTGTGTATGTACACGTACATACATACAGTATGCAAAAGCTTTGTTTGGAAAATTGACAGGATAAAAAAGAAATTAAAATTAAATGAATTTAATTCTGGTGGCGCAACAGGCTAATGCAGCCTATTATTAACAGCAACTACTTTCAAGATTGCAGGTTCAAGTCCCACCAGGCCCAAGGTTGACTCAGCCTTCCATCCTTTATAAGGTAGGTAAAATGAGGACCCAGATTGTTGGGGGGCAATAAGTTGACTTTGTATATAGTATACAAATGGATGAAGACTATTGCTTGACATAGTGTAAGCCGCCCTAAGTCTTCGGAGAAGGGCGGGATATAAATGAAAAAAAAAAAAAAGAATTAAACCCGGTATCCTCAGGCCTTGGTGTCCTCAAAGCCATTTATGCCATTTAGATTCTATCTGCTCAATTTCAGGATGTTTGTTGAAAAATTTCCCTCTATTTAGAGGTGTGATAGGGACTACCCAAAAATAAATATTCATAGTTTGGGGGCTCTTCTATAACAATTTGTCCCCAGGCAAGGGTATCTCCCACTTTCTTTATCTTCCAGAAGCTTGTAGAAACTTAGATATCATGGAAAGTATTTGAAACGTGAGTGCTGTAGCATGCCTGTGCCAGGTTTATAATATGAGTTATAAATTTTACCCTAACTATATATTTCATTTCTATTAGTGTACACTATTGTTAATACATTGGCTGTGGCTGTGGTTTTTATATACCATTTAAAGTTCCACAACTCCAGATGCACAATATTTTGTCTTTCCTACAGAAGTCATTTGCAGACAGAAGACTAGCTTTCTGTCCCTTCAATATATTTTTGGTTGCAGCTTTGATGAGCTTATTAGATGGTTATTGTTTTGGGCTTTTAGAAAACCAAATATAATTTATCATAATTATGTTATGATAATTTATACTAATTATAATAACAACTTCCATTGGAGTGTAGCCAAATTCATTGTGAGCTTTTGAAAACTTGAAAGTGGATTCTGTTCCCATGGGAATTATATTTATGATTGGCTAGGAATGTCTGAAATATTGAAAATAATCACAGCCTATGATTTTAACTTTAAGATGCAATTTATTTTGCAATTATTTCTCGGCATTGGTACATTTTATCAGTCCTTATCACATTACATCTGTACAATGCCAGCCACCTCATTTTGCACTGCAGTATGCTGATTAAAACTATTTGGAAAATTTCAGTAGTATTAAAACATTTCAAAGTCTCCCCAAACAGAAGTGAAGGAAATAAGAGGAACAAAGGGAGGGAGGGAGGGACGGTGGGAGGGATGGTGGGAGGGAGAAAGGAAAGGGAAGGGAAGGGAAGGGAAGGGAAGGGAAGGGAAGGAAGGAAGGAAGGAAGGAAGGAAGGAAGGAAGGAAGGAAGGAAGGAAGGAAGGAAGGAAGGAAGGATCAGCAGTCCAGAATGAGTCAGACCTCTAAAAGTTAGGTAAAAGTCAGATCTGAAGTAGAAAACAGACAGTACAGTTAGAATTACTGCTGTTGTATTGATCATCAATCACAGAAATCAGAATGTGGATATTTTGAACTGACAGTTAGAAGAGCTCAGCCAGAAGCCAAATAGCCAAATGAATTTAATAAACTTTAAGTCAGCAATATCTGAACAACTGAGTCATCATAGCTAAAAGCTGGGTCATCTCCAAACTCTTCATAGTCAAGAGCATTACCAAATGGACAGATAGAATTCAGCCCTTTGTTTTTGCTACAATCATCTGTATTTTAATATACATTTCAAGAGCAAAGAGGGATCATCAGACGACCTCCAGAGATGCCCTCCCCTCCCCATGACACTACTGGGAGGAATGTGCAGAAGATTAAATTCATGCTTTGTTGTTGTCATTAGTTGCGAAGTCGTGTCCGACCCATTGCGACCCCATGGACAAAGTTCCTCCAGGCCTTCCTGTCTTCTACCATCCTCTGGAGTCCATTTAAACTCACGCCTACTGCTTCAGTGACTCCATCCAGCCACCTCGTTCTCTGTCATCCCATTCTTCTTCTGCCCTCAGTCTTTCCCAGCATTAGGCTCTTCTCCAGTGAGTCCTTCCTTCTCATTAGGTGTCCAAAGTATTTCAGTTTCATCTTCAGGATCTGGCCTTCTATAGAGCAGTCAGGGTTGATCTCCTCTAGGACTGACCAATTTGATTGCCTTGCAGTCCAAGGGATTTGCAGGAGTCTTCTCCAGCACCAGAGCTCAAAGGCCTCATGCTTTGGCTGCTTTTCAAATTATATATTTAGGATTTAATAATATGTATGTATTAAACCTAATACTGAAATGTTCCAAAGCAGTTTTTCCTTTGAACATTAAGTTATAGAGACAAAAAAGGGTTAAGCCTTCATGTAAGTGTCCAAGAAGAATTTGACTGACACTTGTTGAAGAAGACAAGTTGGGCTGAAGCTACCTATTGATGTTCTTCATATCACTTTTCCAGTACAGCCACTAATAAAATGAAACTCTTGCAATAGCCACTGTCTGGATTTTATAAGCAGTTGTTTTAACACTTCCCGTCAAACCCATGCTTAATGTAAAATGTTTACATTTTAACCAAGTTTAATCGTAAGTTCAGGTTAAACTGTAATGAAAGTCTTTGGGACCAAAGTTCAAACTAACTGAACTTCATGCTTGCCACATAGGTAGTCCTCAATTTACAACTAAAATTGAGCCCAAAATTTTTGCTGCAAAGCGAGACAGTTGTTAAGTGAATCATTGCAGTTAAGTTAGCAATGCGACTGTAAAGTAAATTCGGCTTCCCCATTGACTTTGCTTGTCAGAAGATCACATAGTTCTGGGAACAGCAAACATCATAAACATAAGTCAATTTTCAAGAATCCCAGTTTTAACCATACAACCATGTGTGGCTGTTATGCAACAGCCATAAGTGAAAAAAATGGTCATAAGTCACTTTTTTCAGTGCTGCTATAAACTGTCATCAGAAGAATGGTTGTAAGTAGAGGACTTCCTATATTGTCCCATCCAAGCACACACATTTATCTCTGCAGAGTGGTATAATATTCAGACAGCTTTCTACACTAATTCAGATACAAGTTCAGATATTCCTGAAATGTGTTAGGTTAATCTAGGTAAGTCACGGGTCTTTGGTAACAATAAACTTACCAAGCTGTAGGCATATGCTAGCATTGAATCTATACTGTTTTGCATTTTAAACATGCAGGCTTCCTGTTCGTTTGTTTTTGTTTTTGTTTTTAAGAAAATGTATTTGCAGTGTTGCAAATAGTTCCCTCATGTACAAAACAAACAGAATGAAGTGGTTACTTAGCAAATTCTTCCAGATCAATCTAGATGCAGTGGAATGGCAGATGAAATATTATCAACAAGACATATAACATGGCTGATGTCCAATACAATTATTCATAAGTATTTCTAGAAATCAGTGAATAAGATATATAAGGCAGTGCTATATCGCTGATTGGGGAAAAATTGCTTCTGGGAATTTGGAATCTGGGAGTTTGGAAAATCAGAAAGGTAGCTGCCAATGATTACATGACTTTTCATTACTACCTTCTAGGTAGCTAGGGATATTACCTATTCACACGAGGAACATCATTATTTCTGTATTTTATTGGCAACATATGATGCCTAATAGTGGAAGGATGACGTGGGAAAAGAGCGGAGATGTCTCTGCATTATTGGTTTTTGCCAAAATAGACAGATTTAAATATGTCTGGAAGACAGGTGAATTTAAATCAATGCAAGAAGGGCTTCGTTATAAATGTAACTTTTGATATTGGAATTACATCTGTTGATGTTTTGGCTTAAATCCTAAAAGCTCAATTTGAGGCAGCACCTTCTCCCTGCATTTATTAATATTTATTTTTTATTTATTAAATTTATAAGACTTAGTCATATTACTTTCCTCTACAAAAGAAAGTAAGTGCATGAAGCAACTTAATATTTCTAAGTGTGGTTGCACAATTTCTGCATGTTCTAACCCTGCCTGCCTTCCAAAAGGTTCCGAGGGTCTGGTTTTCCTCAGGCACTGGATCAAGAATTTTTGTGAGCCTTTACTTAAATTTATTCCAGGTTGTTGAAATTTTCTTGGACCCAGTATGTTTTTCCACACAACTATATTATCCTATATGCACAACTATAACTATCCTATATTTTTTTTGTGTGACTCTAAAATACATAGATATTGGTAGCTTTCTTAAATTGTCCTTTCTTCTGTCCCTCCCCTCCCCTCACTTCGCCCACCCTTCTTCCCTTCTTCCCTTTTTCCTTCCTTCCTTCCTTCCTTCCTTCCTTCCTTCCTTCCTTCCTTCCTTCCTTCCTTCCTTCCTCCCTCCCTCCCTCCCCAATTTCTGAATCAAAACATTGGTAGCTTTCTTAAATTGTCCTTCCTTCCTTCCCTTCCCTTCTCTTCCCTCCCTTCCCCTCTCTTCTCTTCGCCCATCCTTCTTCCCTTTTTCCTTCCTTCCTTCGTCCCTCCCTCCCTCACTTCGCCCACCCTTCTTCCCTTCTTCCCTTTTCCTTCCTTCCTTCCTTCCTTCCTTCCTTCCTTCCTTCCTTCCTTCCTTCCTTCCTTCCTTCCTTCTTCCTTCCTTCCTCCCTCCCCAATTTCTGAATCAAAACATTGGTAGCTTTCTTAAATTGTCCTTCCTTCCTTCCTTCCTTCTTCCTTCCTTCTTCCTTCTTCCTTCTTCCTTCTTCCTTCCTTCTTCCCTTTTTCCTTCCTTCCTTCGTCCCTCCCTCCCTCCCTCCCTTCCACAATTTCTGAATCAAGACATAGATAGCTTTCTTAAACTGTCCTTCCTTCCTTCCCTTCCCTCCCCTCCCCGTCTTCTCTTCGCCCACTCTTCTTTCCTTCCTTCCTTCCTTCCTTCCTTCCTTCCTTCCTTCCTTCCTTCCTTCCTTCCTTCCTTCCACAATTTCTGCATCAAGACATGTTTCAAGATTAACCACCAGATTTCATTATCTATTACCATAATGAATTCTATTTTGGCATATCTTACAACTTTGCCTTAAAATAAATTATTCATACATTTCTTTGACATCCTGAAATGAAGTCTGGGTATTTAGATTCCTTGATTCCATAGGCTATGGAAAACATGAAGAAACCCGAACTCTCTATTAGCAATATTAAGATTTCATTACATTTTTTTTTGCTGGGAAAATATAGCACGTTTAATTTTGATAAGTTTTACATAACAAAACTTCAAATAGGATTATTATAATTATTTACTTATCATTAATTGCAATTCTGGAAATCCTTGACCTAAAAAGAAAGCTAATGCTCTTCTTGGGCTCTTTCGATTGATGAGAAATCTCTAAGCTTTTGTTCAGTAAATACTAGCTGCAGAATTGAAATATCTTCCATTTGTAGATTTCTTTTTTTCTTCTTCATGTGAGGTTTATTGTAACTTTCTGTTTTTATTACTTGCCGCAGGGTGGCCTGTTTGCTGAACCTTTCATTAAGAACAACACCCCCTTGACTTTGGACTCAGTTTCCTCAGAACAAAAGGCTATTATTAGAAACTAAGTGACTTACTGTTCATTCAGCAATATCATTTGAGGCATAAACCATAATTAGAAGCATAAACCATGATTTACACTCATGAGCATGTTTTATGACCAAAACCTGACTCTTTGACTACCCGTTTCAACTCATCTGTATGAGTTGGCTTTGGTGTAAATAATCAGTTTGGGTTTAATCTAAGATGTATCTGGCACCAGAAAACACAGAAACTCAGTTTCGACAACATCTGAAGTCTTAGCTAAGCTCAACTACTGAAAACTGGCAATGTGGTTTTCATTTTCAACTATATTGAGATAAGAAACACAAACCACATGCAAATTCTAGCATAGGCTGAACAAAATTATCAGAAAATGATATACTTGCCTTCTTTGAAACCCAAAGGAAAAAGCACATAATATTGATTGCACCTTTATGAAGAGCATAACACATCCAATTCTTATCTCTGCCCTGATCATTGCACCTTTGCCTGATCCACAAATCTCAAGGGTGGCTCTTGGTCACCAAAGAATTGCACATGCTTGGTCACCAATCATGTCAGAAGCTTTGTGACAACACCGCGTACCTGTATACTGCATGAATCAAAAAGAGGGCTGTGAAAATACTTACAGATACCTCACATCCAGGACATAAACTGTTTCAACTCCTACCCTCAAAATGACGCTATAGAGCACTGCACATCAGAACAACTAGACACAAGAACAGTTTTTCCACCATCACCCTGCTAAACAAATAATTCCCTCTCAACACTGTCAAACTATTTACTACTAGTAAATAGTTTGACTATTACTATTACTAGTAGAAGATTACTATTAATCTTCTCATCGTTCCCATCACCCATCTCCTTCCACTTATGACTGTAACTTTGTTGCTTGTATCCTTACAATTTATACTGTAATTGATTGTTTCCTGATTGCTTACTTGTAGCCTATGACTATCATTAAGTGTTGTATCATTAAGTGTTAAATTTGTAGCCTATAACTTTCATTAAGTGTTGTACCTTATGATTCTTGATGAAGGTATCTTTTCTTTTACGTACACTGAGAGCATATGCACCAAAACAAATTCCTTGTGTGTCCAATCACTATTCTATTCTATTCTATTCTATTCTATTCTATTCTATTCTATTCTATTCTATTCTATTCTATTCTATTCTATTAAGACAATAAGAGGGACAAAGGAAGGAATAATTGATTTTAGTACTCCTTTACCATGTCATAAATGAGATTAACCAAGCCTCAGATAATTATTTGAAATGGACCATTTTTGAAGGGGATCTGAAGGAAACAGCCCAGATCAACATGAATCACAGAAAACATGGATGAATCAAACGTACTTGTGTGCTGAAGCTTATTATGACAGGCATTCTCAAAGTGAAATACGAAATGAATCATTCCGAATGGCTCAATTCCTCCAATTAACAAGGGGCACTGTGGGAAAGCAGATCTCTTTCATGATGATTACCTGCAGCTTATAATAAGTAATCTTTTTCTAGACTCCGGTGACATCATTAGCAAAGGCCCTCTTTGGCATGCAATTTGCGACCTTTGACTAAAACGCTTCCTGGTGAGAGGTATTCATTTTCCTCCCCACCACCCTCTCTTCTTCCCAGGATATTGAATTCCTCTTTGCAGTTTGAAGACATGCTGCCTCGTTGGACTGGACCTTTTGACGCAGTCTCTCTTCTTCCTGAACTGTATAATGAAAACAGGATGCATTGTATAAGAAATTTAATTCCTGCCTATTCTGGTCTTTAGCTTTTTTTTTAACTTCACCACAAGCATTTTGGGTAATCATTTTAACAGAATGAAAGGGAAATTTAAGGAAAAGATCAGCAGTCAATTACATAAAAGGACAAAGATGTTATTGAAAAAGCTTCAGATGCTTTCAAATAAATATTTATTCCTAGGAGATTGAATTAGAAAAAGATACACAACTTCTGCACAAAGCCCTATAAATGGGTACTATGGCCTACTATCACCACCCTAGTGAAGCCTGAATATTATTTTCTTCATTTATTTGTGCAGATGATGTGGTAAATCATTCCCCCATTCTAAAAAGGTTTCTCACTGTTTTTAACAAATACAGCAACTGAATGAAAACACCAAATCATTGTCAACAGTGCCTCTGCTTTGTCTGGATGGAGAATTATTTTATTGGGCCAGATTCAATACATTATAATTAAGTAACTGGGGCATTGGATGATAGAGAGAAGTATTACAAATATAAATGATTTTTCATAGATTCTTTTTAGATTGAAATGCCACAGTCCACCAAATTGGCTGGGCTGTGTCACAGACAGTAGCAATTAACATTAACAATAGCCCACAACTGTCTGTCAACATTATTTAAAAAAAAACTTAGCTCAAGTATATATAATTACAGAAAAATCACCCTATTTTAAGGAATTTAAAAGCAATATACTTTACTGCTCAGAACCACTAAATCAAGTACCTCTAAGGTAAAATTATCAAGAAAAAAAGATACAAAGAGTACTTGTACATAACATTGTGCATTAAATTATATGTATATGGTGAAAAATATGCTAATAATTCATATAAACATAGTAACATAATTTTTCAGAGGTTTTAAAAAATCTTTATAATTTAATGGAACAGGAAAATATGAGTATATGATGCAATTATTCAGTGTTTTTTTTAACTATCATATATTTCCATTTTTAAAAAAAATATTAGTCTGAACAATTCTAGATAGGATGGGGACATAGAAGATAAAACATGTGTCTTGAGTCTGTGTCATTTTCTCTATTTTATCTCAAAAGTAAAAAAAAAATGATCATGTAAAAATAAGCTTTGGAGGGGAGAGGGAGAGAGAGATTCATATTTATCAGCAAAATTACAGCAAAATATTCCTAATAATTTAATTCTATGTATATTTAATTTTAAGTGAAATATAAATAATTTTGTAGATTTTACTTCCAAAGAAGTATTCTGATACTGAAGATTCTTTAGGGAAAATGCCAGATTTAAAGAAGAAAATTGAGTTAGTTAGATCTAGAAATCCAAATAGAGAGTGATTTTTAATAATTATAAGTAATGATTACCATTACTACTCTTCCATTAGATAGAGATAGCAGATAGCACAATTAGGATGGATAAAACAGGTAGAAGTAACAAAGAACAGATGACTCCTTAAATAACCTGATCATAAGCTATGAAGGCATTTAAAGGTGACTATCAACACCTTGAATTGTACCTGGAAGCATGCTAGCAACCAATGGAGCTCACAAAATGGTGGTACTCATATGTACGGACTAATCACTCTTTACTATGCATGCTGCTGATTCTGAACCTGTTGAAGCTTCTGAATGCTCTTCAAGGGTAGCCTGATATAAGCTTCATTGCAGTAGTCCAGATGGGAAGTCACAAAGGCATGAGTAGCAATGAACAGAACCTGTTAGTCCAGAAATGAGCACAATGAATGCACAATCTGAAGGTATGCAAAGTCCCTTCTAGCCATAACTGTCACCTACTGTTTGAACAGGAGTGATGACTCCAGAAGAACCCACATCTTTTGTTCTGGGTTTCTATAGGGCAGTGACACCAGGGGTGAAATCTAAAAAATTTCCCTACCGGTTTGTGGCTTAATCGGTGGGCATGGCTTGGTGGTCAGGTGACCGGGTGGGCATGGCCAATAACAATAAATAATAAAAATAATAAACAAAGTACACAAAACAATAAGATGTTCCAAAAACCAACTTTCATATGTTACACACACACACAACACAACACAACTGACTCACACACAATGTAAAAGCAGCTGCACTTCACCCAAAATGGCCCATGCAACAAGCAGGAACTTCACACAGCCACAAAAAGCTCAAAAACCAACTTTCACACTTTACACACATACAACACAACACAACACAACTGACACACACAAAAATGCCACATACAGCTTTGTGAGATTTTGTGTATTTGTGTAGTTAGAGTGAACACTACAGAAACACACCAAATCTCACAAAGCTGCACAAATATTTTATTTTATTATTTTATTTATTTATATTTTTAGATAAAAGCTAAATTTAAAACTTAACTTTAAATTGCTATGTCTAAAAAAATAAATAAAATTCCTAAAAAAACTCCAATTAACTATTTTTTTAAAGCTCCCCCCCCCCGCTGACAATAAAACCCCACAGTTACTTACCCAACTGAAGGGACAAGGTAGGCAGATTGAGTTGCTCACCGATGAGATGGATTGCAGGCAGGCAGATTGAGTTGCCATCTGATGCAATTGATTGCAGCGGCCAAAGCAAGGTAGGAAAAGCAACCAAGCCCAAAAGAAACAGCAAGCTGCCAAGTAGGCAAGTATGGACTGGATGATTGAGTGGTCATGGGCCGGGGGGGGGCAGGGATTTTTGCTACCGGTTCTCCAAACTATCCACCCCCATCACTACCGGATCACCCGATCTGGTCCGAACCGGGAGCATTTCACCCCTGAATCAACACCCACCCCATCCAAAACCAAAAGTGGAAAATTTCCACATCAGAAGATCCAAATATTCAAAGTCATTCACTTGCTTGGATTGAGCCAAAGTTTAAATAAATTATGAGCTGTGAAGAATGATCGTCCCCATGTCCTGCCTTATCTTGAGGGGAGGGGGATACCTCTGGCAGGGATAAGTGAGAATATCCAAGCAGGGTCATCCAAAGCATGAAGAAAACCCAGCTGCTCAAGTAAAGAAAGCAGACACCTATGCTGGACAGCACTAATGTAAAAAGAACCTGGAGGTGGATTATACTTTAGGGCAGTGGTTCTCAACCTTTATAGTGCTGCGACCCCTTTAATACAATTCCCCATGATGTGGCGACCCCTTTAATACAATTCCCCATGATGTGGCAACCCCAACCATAAAATTATTTTCATTTTGAATTTATCGTGCCTGAAGCCATATTGGCTAGCGATCTGAACTGCTTGTGATTGCCTTGAGGACGGAGGCATTAAAGCGGAGACTCCTCCCCTATTCAGTTTAGCGCGCCTGAAGCCAGATTAGGCTAGCAATTGGGAGTGATTGCAGCTGGCTTGAGAGGGAGACATCAGAGCAAAGATTTCTCTCTTTTTTAATTGATCACGCCTGAAACCAAATTCGGCTAGCAATTTGAAGAGCCTGCAGCTGGCTTGTGAAGTCAACCATTGGAGCGCGATTCTTCAACTCACAAGTATACTTCCCATATTTCTGATGGTCTTAGGCGACCCCGGGCAAATCGTCATTTGACCCCCCAATGGGGTCCCGACCCACAGGTTGAGAACCGCTGCTTTAGGGAAAGTAGCAAGGGAATAATTTCATGTTGCATAGAAGAAGGCCATTATACCCTATCACTCTAATATTTCAGCAGAAGCATCATATGTAAGGACAATATAAAGTGACTGACAGTGTGTGCCAGATGATGACTCCTGGCAGTCAACATATACTGACAAAAAGCCGTCAATCTTTTGAAATACTAATGGTGCTTATGATTCAGCTAAATCAAAACCTTTGGGACGTACAGTTGCTGATCTTGCTATGCAGGTAACAAAATGTAAAGTTGCAAAGAGAGAACTGTAACAGGGATGTGAATACTGGAAAGACCAACAGATGAAAGATGAAACAAATCATTACACATTGGCATCTTAGGCATCAGAGAACTGAAACAGACCACAGCTGGACAGTCAGAAATCATACCTCTTTATTACTCAGGACCATAAAATAAAAAAGAAAGAGAGCCAAGAAGATATAGCAAAAATGGTACTTGGCTACAATGCAGGCAATGACCATATAATATCAGTTAGATTTTGCAGACAACATTTTAATATTTATTTTATTTTATTTATTTTATTTTATTCAATTTCTATACCGCCCTTCTCCCGAAGGACTCAGGGCGGTGTACAGCCAAGTAAAAAATCACAATATCAATATTAAAAGAAATTAAAACAAGCATATTATAAAATGGCCAAATTTAAAACGAATTAAAATATTAAAATATAAATAACCCAATAAAATTTTAACCCAATAAAATTTTAAGCCAGTCCCGCTTGAATAAATAAGTGCGTTTTCAGCTCACGGCGAAAGGTCCGAAGATCAGGTACTTGACGTAAACCAGGGGGAAGCTCATTCCAGAGCGTGGGAGCTCCCACAGAGAAGGCCCTACTCCTGGGGGCCGCCAGCCGACATTGTTTGGCGGACGGCACCCTGAGAAGGCCCTCTCTGTGAGGGCGTACGGGTCGGTGGGGGGCAAACGGTAACAGCAGGCGGTCCCGTAAGTACCCGGGTCCTAAGCCATGGAGCGCTTTAAAGGTGGTGACCAAAATCTTAAAGCGCACCCGGAAGACCACAGGAAGCCAGTGCAGACTGCGCAGGAGTGGTGTTACATGGGAGCAACGAGTTGCTCCCACTATTACCCGCGCAGCTGCATTCTGGACTAACTGCAGCCTCCGGGTGCACTTCAAGGGCAGCCCCATGTAGAGAGCATTGCAATAATCCAGGCGGGAAGTTACGAGGGCATGAGTGACCGTGCATAAGGCATCCCGGTCAAGGAAGGGGCGCAACTGGCGCACCAAGCGAACTTGGTGGAAGGCCCTCTTGGAGACGGCCGCCAAATGATCGTCAAACGACAGCCGCCCATCCAAGAGGACTCCCAAGTTGCGCACCCTCTCCGTTGGGGCCAATAACTCGCCCCCCACAGCCAGCTGCAGCTGCAGCTGACTGAACCGGGGTGCCGGCATCCACAGCCACTCCGTCTTGGAGGGATTGAGCTTGAGTCTGTTTCTCCCCATCCAGACCCGTACGGCTTCCAAACACCGGGACAGCACTTCGACAGCTTCGTTGGGGTGGTCCGGGGTGGAAAAGTACAGCTGCGTATCGTCAGCGTACAGATGATAACTCACCCCAAAACCACTGATGACCTCGCCCAGCGGCTTCATATAGATGTTGAACAGGAGGGGCGATAGAATCGACCCCTGAGGCACCCCACAAGTGAGGCGCCCGCGGTCGACCTCTGCCCCCTGTCAACACCGTCTGCGACGGTCAGAGAGATAGGAGGAGAACCACCGATAAACGGTGCCTCCCACTCCCAATCCTCCAACCGCGCAGCAGGATACCATGATCGATGGTATCGAAAGCCGCTGAGAGATCTAATAGGACCAAGGCAGAGGAACACCCCTGTCCCTGGCCCTCCAGAGGTCATCCACCAACGCGACCAAAGCTGTCTCCGTGCTGTGACCGGACCGAAGCCGGACTGAACGGGTCTAGATAGACAGCTTCATCCAGGTACTGGGAAGCTGCCACGCAACCACACTCTCTACAACCTTCGCCACAAAGCGAAGGTTGAGACTGGACGATAGTTACCCAAAATAGCTGGGTCCAGGAAGGCTTTTGAGGAGGGTCTCACCACCGCCTCTTTCAAGGCGGCAGGAAAACCCTTCCATCAACGAAGCATTTATAATTCCCTGAGCCAGCCTCGTGTCACTTCCTGAGTAGCCAGCACCAGCCAGGAAGGACACGGGTCCAGTAAACATGTGGTCGCATGTAACCTTCCCAGCAACCTGTCCACGCCCTCGAGAGCCACAGACTCAAACTCATCCCAAACTACCTCAACAAGACGTGCCTCCTCCATCCCATCTGGACCATTGCAATTTTGGTCTAAACTATCCCGAAGCTGAGCGATTTTATCGTATAGATAACCGTTAAACTCCTCAGCCCGTCCCTGCAGGGGTCATCCCGCCTCCTGGCGAAGGAGGAACGGGTCACCCGAACAGGGCGGCTGGGCGGTTATCTGCCGATGCAATGAGGGAGGAAACGAGAACGCCGTCTCCCTCATTGCCACTAGATAGGTCTTAGTAAAGACCTCACTAGTGTCCGATCAGCCTCGGAACGGCTAGACCTCCAGGTGCTCTCTAGGCGTCTTCTCCGGCGTTTCATCTCCCTCAGCTCCTCAGAGAACCATGGGGCCAAGTGAGATCTACGCCGGGTCAGGGGCCGCAAAGGCACGACACGGTCCAAAGCCCCAGCCTACGCCCGTTCCCAGGCCGCAACTAGTTCTTCAGTCGTGCCGTGGGCAAGATCCTCAGGAAACGCCCAAGCTCCGCCTGGAACCTCTCCGGTCCATCAGGCGCCTGGGACGGAACCAACGCATTGGCTCCGTCTCCCTGCGGTGGTGAGCGGCGGTCCGAAAGTCTAGGCGAAGGAGAAAATGATCTGACCATGACACCGGTTCTGTCACTAAATCTCCTAATTCCAGATCATTAATCCACTGTCCAGAGATAAAGATCAAGTCTAGTGTGCCTCCCCCCGTGTGTGTAGGGCCATCAGTTACTTGAATCAGGTCCATGGCCGTCATGGAAGCCAGGAACTCCTGAACTGCCGTTGACGACAAGCCGGCCGATGGCAAGTTGAAATCTCCCATGACCAGGAGTCTGGGAATCTCAACTGCCACCTCGGCAAGCATCTCCAGCAGCTCAGGTAGGGCTGTAGTCACGCAGCAAGGAGCCAGGTACGTGATATATGTCAGTAATATGTCAGTAATCCAAGTTTATTTTCCAACCACTGATGCAGACAATGAGGTGGTTGACGAATTTGGCAGAAGACAACAGCAAGATGTGCTGCTTGCATTCAGAGACTGGAATGACACCTTTGGAAATAGTAACCAAGAAACCATACTTGGATTTAATGGCTCAGGAAAAAGAAACGAAGCAGGAAAATGACTTATCAATTTCTGCCAAGCCAGTGATTTCTACATTGCCAGTTATTTATTGATTGGATACACAATCTAGTGGTTTACAATTTTTTGTAAGCTTTTCGTTGGATTATAGATAACAGCAATGCTTAGTAGTTAAAGTAATCTGCTGGCCTCTTCTGATATGTTTCGTCTACCAATATGAAAGTGTCACTATGGCAATGTTCTTTTTTTTGGTGTTGCCTTTTGGTTATTTGTTCTATTTTTTTGGTGCATTTGTTGGGAGTGGTAATTCTTTTTGAAAGCATTAAGAAAAAAAACTGGTATCTTTTAGAGTAGGGGTGTCAAACTCGCGGCGTCATGTTGTTGTCACATGATCGCATCCTGGACATAAACTGTTTCAACTCCTACCCTCAAAACGATGCTATAGAGCACTGCACACCAGAACAACTAGACACAAGAACAGTTTTTTCCCGAAGGCCATCACTCTGCTAAACAAATAATTCCCTCAACACTGTCAGACTATTTACTGAATCTGCACTACTATTAATCGTTTCATAGTTCCCATCACCAATCTCTTTCCACTTATGACTGTATGACTATAACTTGTTGCTGGCAATCCTTATGATTTATATTGATATATTGATCATCAATTGTGTTGTAAATGTTGTACCTTGATGAACGTATCTTTTCTTTTATGTACACTGAGAGCATATGCACCAAGACAAATTCCTTGTGTGTCCAATCACACTTGGCCAATAAAATTCTATTCTATTCTATTCTATCTTTTGTGGTTTCCCCTGCCCTTTGCTAAACATGGGCGTGGCCAGTAGGTAACACATTCGGCCCGCTGGCTGTGAGTTTGACACCCCTAGTTTAGAGTATTGACCATTGGGATGGCAAACAACAAAGCATAGGGCAAAGAGAGAACTTATTACAGTGAAGAATCAAGGAACAAAACTATCTAATCATCAATCAATGGTTGCTTTTCAAAAAAAAAAAAAGCATCCAAACAGCAACAATCCCAAAGAAACAAATTGCACTAAAGAAGCTTTGGTTGAATGCCTAATGAAATGTTTCACCTACCATGCAGATCTTCCTAAGCCAGAGAGCTATCAATTGGAGTAAGTGTGGCTTTCTGGACTCTTACTATTCCATGTGATCATTAAGAATTGACCATGAATATCGATGAAAGCTTCTATGTTTTAGGATCGGGGTGAAATCCAGCAGGTTCTGACAGGTTCTGGAGAACCGGTAATGGAAATTTTGAATAGTTCAGAGAACTGGCAAATACCATCTCTGGCTGGCCTCAGAGTGGGGTGGGAATGGAGATTTTACAATATCCTTCCCACAGGAGTGGGGAGGGAATGGGGATTTTGCAATATCCTTCCCCTGGAATGGGGTGGGAATGAAGATTTTGCAGTATCCTTGCCCTGCAATGCCCACCAAACCACACCCACAAAGGCACGCCCACAGAACTGGTAGTAAAAATTTTTTTATTTCACCACTGTTTAGGATCGATTATCAACATAAAGGAACCAATTGTCCCCCAAAAAGGACATAAATTAATGCTTATTAGAGCAGCAATGAAGACCTTTAAAAGTTGCTGAGATGCCAAGAAGATTCTACCCACAAAGTTTAGCAATGGATTTCCCTGTAACTCTACATGAAAGCAAAAGTTGGATTTTGAGGAAGCAAGATAAAACAAGATATTGATTCTTTTGAACTTTGGTGCTAGAGATGATTCTTGAGAATACTATGTGGATAGGCAAAAAAACCCAAAAATTGGAGCATAGAACAAATCAATCCAAAGTTCTTGCTCAAGGTACAAATGACCAGACTCAAATTATAATATTTTGGATACAATCGGCAAAGACCCATCTGCATGGAAAAATCCATTCTGTAAGAAAAAGAATAGGATGATGAGCAGCAAGGTGAATGGATTTGATAACAGTCATCAAGGGCGCTCTTCTGGAAGACCTGAAGGTCCAGGCTGGGAATCATCTTGGAGAAGATCTGTCTATGTCAGTGGTGAAATCTGAACCAGTTTACTACTGGTTCGCTGGCTGCACATACGCACTGCTTGAGCATGCACAGTGCGCACAATGCACCAAATGTGAGTGGATGCAGTGCACCTCAAAAGGAGGCATGGGTAAGTAGAACAGCGCGTGGGGGGTGATCAGCTGTGGCGCGTGATCTTTTTTTTTTACTTTTAAAAGCATTTTTTTACAACCTATTTGGCTTAAAAGGTTGTAAAAAATGCTTTTAAAAGTAAAAAAAGAGGCTCTGACGATCGTGCGGTTCAGCTGGGATCGTCAGAGCCTTTTTTCTTAACCTTGTAAAAACATTTTTTTACAACCTATTCGGCCGAATAAAAAAATGCTTTTAAAAGTAAAAAGTAAAAAGTAAAAAAAGAAGGCTCTGACGATCGCATGGCTCAGCTGGGCATGGGCGGGGCGTGGCAGGGATTTTTGCTACTTCTCTGAACCACCCGCCACCATCGCTACCGAATCGGCCAATCCAGTCCGAACCAGGAGCATTTCACCCCTGGTCTAAGTGGTTGGTAAGAATGCACACTACTTCCATGAGGCAAAAATCAGTCAATGCAATGTAATGTTTACGGATGCTGTATTTGTTAGTCAAATTAACAGCTTCTTATGGTTGGATCCCGTTTTTTTTCCTTATTGTTGCAAATTTGCTGTGGATGGTTGTGATTTTCCAGTACCAATACTCTTCGTTCTAACTGGATTTGGATTACAGGGATCAGCAAGGTGGGTACTAGAATTCTTTGCCTTGGGAATTGACCTTTCCTAGCATCACTAGTTCTATATATCTATGAAACCTCAGGGGTGGAATTGCGGTGTATAGTCCCCTTGTTAACACTGTCAATCCTTTTTTATAACTCACTGACTTTATTTGATGTGTCAGCTGGGAGGCAGCTTTTCATTAAACCTAGATCCCCTCCAGTGTTTTTACACACAAGTTCATATATACACATGCACACCTACCTACAGAAACCTTTTTCTGCAGCCTTGAAAATCATTCTGGCCTTCGGATGAAAATGTACAAAACTGGCAAGACTTAGAGCAATATCATTGCTGGTTATTAATGTGTGATAAATTGATGGATATAAAGAAAACCAATATGACAAAATTAGCATGCAATACTGCATTCTAATGACTGCACCACCATGGCTAAATAAATACTAATTCTGCTCTTTGGTTTCTTTAACCCAGTATTTCATACATGTTTGAACCGTTGAGTGCAAGATTGTAACTTCAACATACGGATGCTACAAAGTGTTAAGAACTACCTAGGGGTTCTCAACCAATTAAAGGAGCTGCATTTTGGCACTTTTTCATTAAGAAATTATAGCAATAGCATTTAGACTTATATACCGCTTCACAGTGCTTTACAGCCCTCTCTAAGCGGTTTACAGAGTCAGCATATTGCCCCCAACAATTTGGCTTCTCATTTTACCCATTCGGAAGGATGGAAGGCTGAGTCAACCTTGAGCCTGGTGAGATTTGAACTGCCAAACTGCAGGCAGCTGGCAGTCAGCAGAAGTAGCCTGCAGTATTGCACTCTAACCACTGTGCCATCGCGGCTCATTATAGTTCTATTAATCCTTTAACTAATAACCAGTTAACCTAATAGTCTGGATGCCAGGCCTTAACACTGAAAATTTGTACTTAATATGAGGCCCAGGGATATGGCCAAGTGTGAGAATAGACAGTATTCAGATGAATCAACAGTTTTTAAAAAGTGCTATCCAAATTTTAAAAAATCTACACTTGGTTAAAAAAAGCTTTGCTTAATTCATATTGCACCCAACTGTTTCAAATTGAAATTCCAAATCCTTTTATCACCCACTCATCACTACCATCCCATTTGACTGCTTTCCAAGCAAAACATGGTTATATTTTGAAAGGGAAGAAATAGCCAAGGTAACAAGAGGTCAGGAAATAACTTTTTCCCTCTCTTTGGCACATAATAGTACATATATGTATGTATTTATATGTGCTTGTGTGTGTATATACTGTATACACACACACACATTGTATGTATTTATGTAAGTGTATGTGTACGTGTAAGTATGGATGTACACCAATGTTGGTATTCAGCCGGTTTGGACCGGTTCGGGCTAACCAGTAGTGGCAACCTGAGGGTGGGCATGCCCAAAAACCCCGGCGCTACACCATCCTATTTAGCCACATTTTCTAAGTCGTATGCATGCATGCAAGCCACACAGTGGTGGGTTGCCCCTGGTTCGGACCGGTTCTATAGAACCGGTAGTGAAACTGGTGGGAGGCTCCACCCACTGACCCGAACATCATCAAAAGTGATCTGTGCATGTGCAGAAGAGTGTGCGCGAACTCCGCTCACACACAGGCACAATGCGAACGGGTAGTAAAGGTAAGTAGAACTCACCCCTGAAGCCACACACACGAGCAAAGCACATGTGCGGAAGGTGCATGTATGGAGGGCACGCACACGAGTGAAGCAAGTGTGCACAGGTGAGCGCTCACATTTTCGGTGCACCAGTGGTAAATTATGTAAAACCCACCTCTGTTGTACACATACATACAATTTATAAACACAGGTAGTGTATGCTTTTCTTTAGACTGAAAAACACTGACGTTGTTGCCTTTTTCAGTTTATTGATAAGTTGGCTTATCAATAAACAAAAATATGATCAAGTTTAAAAACATCAGTTGCTTGACTCACACACAATCAAGCCATTTTCTTCAGTCCTTTTAAATATCAGTACAATTAACAGAGTACTACTACTGGGCCTCTGGTGGCTCAGACTGCTAAGACAGTCTGTTATTAACACAGCTGCTTGCAATTACTGCAGGTTCAAGTCCCACCAGGCCCAAGGTTGACTCAGCCTTCCATCCTTTATAAGGTAGGTAAAATGAAGACCCAGATTGTTGGGGGCAATAAGTTGACTTTGTATATAATATACAAATGGATGAAGACTATTGCTTGACATAGTGTAAGCCGCCCTGAGTCTTCGGAGAAGGGCGGGATATAAATGCAAATAAAAAAATATGCATTGTTGCTTATTTGCTTGAAACTGGCGGGAAAGGCTGTTCCTTTATTAGATTGAATGTAGGTCCTTAAAATGGAGAATAGACTAGGACACCTGACAAATTGTTCATCAATCCACTGCAGTTTGTTCAACCTTCAAACATTGTCTTACCTACACATAAAGGATTCAAGTGTGGAAATAGAGAGGGGGGGAAGAGAAGGAGGGAGGGAGGGAGAGAGAGAGAGAGAGAGAGAGAGAGAACTTCCCTGTTATTGTTAGCAACCACCTGTCTTTGTAAGATTATATGCTTGCTGCATTCCTTTGAGATAATACAAAGATGTCTTCTTCATGGCCGGCTTCAGTCTGCCAGGCTTGGCATCCCAGAAAACGGAAAAGACCTTCAGTTCAGATGACAGATCAGGACATGATGGCTGTGCCCTTGCATTAACTGCAGCAGGAAAACTTGCCATGACCCCCAAGAGCAGCTACTGGCAGGTTGATCTTTTGGCTGTCATGGGTTAAATACTATAAAAAGGGAGACAGATCATGCTCAGATTCTAAATGAATACAGATAGTTATTTTGGAGCTGCTGCGGATGACCCATATAACCTGGCCTGAATTTTGAGCCACTTAGAGCAAAGAGCAATCTTACCCAGATATCGGTGTCCCAACCTGTATCTCGCAGACAAATTCCTGCCAAATGGAGACCCCTTCTTTCCTCCAGCCCCCAATCGCTGCCAGTGAACATGATCTGAAAATCCAAGCACCAGCTCAAAGCAAAGCTTTTAACAGAACCTTGAAACAATAAAAAGTACGCTTCTGATCCTGGAAGGAGAGGATTGAGCTGCATAGAACTGCAGAGGTATAGGAATTGAAATATTGCTTTTGCATTCTGTTTTTTTTCCCCCCTGTAAGCTTTTGTGGAAAAAAACACCCTGGGTTTATTTGATACAATATTGCATTAGAATATAAACATTTACTTCCCTTCCTAACAGTGTCAAACACTGAGAGATAATCCTGTTCCTAATGAAGTTGATCACAAATGGCCTTTGATTACAACTGGTGCTGTATTGTTAGATATCAGAAGAAATTCTCATTGTTTGATTTAATATTGTTGTGGGTCAGCTCCCACTTTTGCCTTCATTCTCTCTTCTGAATATTTTATGAGTTTGTGAATTTTTGGCATTTCAGTACAAATGATTAGTCAACAAGAACAGTCTTTACGAGATCCATATTTATATTAATATCCATGTAGAAAACTTAATTGACCAACCGAAGGGCTGCTATTGTTCTGTTTATTGATGCTGCAGCTGTATCATGGAGGCAGTAATTTAGCAAAAGCCTATAAATAGAAATTATACAGTGGATGGCATTGACTGGCCTTGTGTTTTTAATATTCCCTTCGGGATAAAGTATGACATAACCTAATTACAGTGGTAGAGCTTTCAGGATAAGGGAAATTATTGTTATTCTGTTTGACAATCAAGTAATTAGCTTCTCTACTGGATGCTTTAGTGGACATTTCTTCTAATTAAGCCATCCGCTGGAATTGAAATTTTAGTAAATGTGTTTTTTTTCTATTGAAAAAAAAGTCATCTAGCGCATTTTAAAAGAATCTGTTAGTTAATTCCTTGTTGTAAAGTCATGTAGATCAAAAGTGGACCCCACTTCTTATTTCTTTCTAATTTCATGCATATATGAATAATTGCATTTTGATTTTTTTAAAAAAGAGATTGCATTTCTTACATTCTGCTCTCTATTCTGCTCTGTGATTTGTTTAGTTTTTGAAGTAACATCTTCCTAGCTTGTGTTTAAAAAGTACTTGTCCCTTTGTCCCTTTTAAAACGTTCACTTTAAAGATAGGTAAAGGTAAAGGTTCCCCTCGCACATATGTGCTAGTCGTTACCGACTCTAGGGGGCGGTGCTCATCTCCATTTCAAAGCCGAAGAGCCAGCACTGTCCGAAGACGTCTCCGTGGTCATGTGGCCGGCATAACTAAACACCAAAGGCGCACGGAACGCTGTTATCTTTCCACCAAAGGTGGTCCCTATTTTTTCTACTTGCATTTTTTAGGTGCTTTTGAAACTGCTAGGTTGGCAGAAGCTGGGACAAGTAACGGGAGCTCACCCCGTTACACGGCAGCACTAGGGATTCGAACCGCTGAGCTGCCGACCTTTCGATCGACAAGCTCAACATCCTAGCCCCTGAGCCACCGTGTCCCCATACTTTAAAGATAGTGAGATGTAATTTCAACCAAGGTTCATCAGAAACGTCAAGCAGTTTCATTTTCTGGGCTCAAAGTCTCACTAATGCATTTTTCATTCTTTGAATAAGAGTTCCCTTTCCCAGATGATACATCTGGATTCAAAAGTACCAAAGAAGCATTTTTGTCTGCCCTCATCAGCTCAAAAGCATTCTAAAATTCTACCTAATGAACTACTTCATCTTGCTAGGACAAACCTGTCTTACTTGTGCTGGCAGAGAGGGCTTATTTTGGGTCCTGTCACTCAAAGAACTCCAACGATCAGGATCCAGAAGAAGAGCCTTCTCTGCTGCAGCACCCACCCTTTGCAATATCCTGCCCTCTAGGACAAGGGTGTCATGCTTGTGGCATCATATTGGTGTCATGCTTCCGTCATGTGAAGTACATGTGGGGTGGGCATGGCATGCACATGACACATCTGGCCCATGGGCCACCAGTTTGACACTCCTTCTCTAGAGTAAGATCTTCCCACACCCTGCTATCTGTTCTGACCAGTCTTAGCAGAACCAAGAAACAGACTACTTGTCCCGAAAAACCTTTACATCTTTACTGTACACATCTACTGTGAATTCATGGCATTTGCACACAGAAAAGCCCAGGCAATAATCCTTCCAAGGGTTAATTGCAATAACAGACCTTATCAGTCCTTGGATAATTGCCAGGCCGAGTGCTTCCAATCGCAAAGCTGTAAATTAATTCCCAGCAAGAAGTCTCTGAGGCACGAACCACGATAAGCAAATCTTTGGAAGAAATACGAACTGTTGTCTCCTGCAACCACTACTCCCCCTTTTGCTGCTATTTATTCCCTAGCCAGGGAGGGCCATTCAGTGTCCATGTGTGCCTTTCTTCCCAAGTTGGCCCCTGTTCTTCAGTTGTTCTCCTCTCCTGACAGCTTTGTGCATACGCACATCTGGAACAGGCCCCAGCTGTTCTTCTTCCCCACTTATCTCTGACTCCAAAGGCAGCTGGGAAATATCGGATGGTCCTATACAGAGATTGATAAAATGTCTGCAGAGATATGTCAAGATGGTATGGGCAAAAAGCAGGCTCATCATTTAGTATGAAAACAGTTTTTTTTAATTTGCATTTATATCCCGCCCTTCTCCGAAGACTCAGGGCGGCTTACACTATGTTAGCAATAGTCTTCATCCATTTGTATATTATATATAAAGTCAACTTATTGCCCCCAACAATCTGGGTCCTCATTTTACCTACCTTATAAAGGATGGAAGGCTGAGTCAACCTTGGGCCTGGTGGGGCTTGAACCTGCAGTAATTGCAGGCAGCTGCTGTTAATAACAGACTGTCTTACCAATCTGAGCCACAGAGGCTCAGACTGTTGTAGTAACAACACCATAGAAAAGGAACAAATGAAGGTATATGAAAGTAGAAAATCTGTGTTAGTACAGACTTCTAAGAAGAATTGATTAAAAGTTCTAATGGTAAAATTTGGTTCTAATGGTAAATTTTTGCTTTAGGAACAATGAAAGATTTTAGGCCACTTATTAGAGAGGTAAATCATGGACTTACTTTTTTATGTCTGGATCTCCATAAAGCCTAGATCTTTTTCTTCGCAGCTCTGATATATTTTGAATTCTTGAGTCATGGCATCATTACTAAAAGGCACAACTGGAAGATTTTAGTTTTCTTTTTGGAATGCCATGGTAGGGACAGGAGTGTTAAATACCATGATAAACAGCTCCATCTTCAATCAGGGGTGTGTTTATGATCAGGTCATGATTAGCTCATGGTGGTGAGATCACGGAAGTGAAGGAGATATTGTATTATTCGCTCCATGAATGCCTGTCACTATCCTGAACATTTTCTGAACTATTATAATATATATAATAAGTAAGCTTTGCCTCATTCAGTAAACACTGTAATCCCTTATGAAAATCTTCCCTTTGTACAAATACTCCTCCTATGCATTTTATGCACTGGCAAGGATACAATATTTCTATGGAAGAAGTTATTATGATTTCAAATGTCATCGTGTTCTGTTCTAAAATGACAAAACTATGCCCCCCCACTTTTTAAAAATCAATTTAGAGGAAGGTGGTTGGAAATCTTGTACACTATTTGGAATACAATTTGGCAGACTTATCTTGTTGATTTTTTTTTTAAATGCCTACCTTTTCTGCAAATTTCAACACATTTGGCTGAATAAATTACTAACGTTCAAAAAGCTATCTTTCCCCATGCCAGGTTATGGGCAAACTCAGCTATGATTTTCTTAATCACTGTTTGGATATAGGGATAAAAGTGGATGGATTTAATACCGCTGGACAATTCAGAATGAACTGAGATATTTCTCAAGTTCCAAATGCAGTATCCATAACTGTTAAAATCATTTTTGCACGCTCCTAAGACTATATGTTTTGCATAAAGAGAGAAAATGCCAGGTTTTTCAAGAATAACTATAACTTGTGGGGAATAAATATTCATAGTCTGAGTGCCTGGACCAGGGGTGATTACCTTTGACAAACTTGTAGATTTCAACTCCCAGAATTCCCCAGCCAACCATTTAGTTGGGGAATTCTGGGAACTGAAGTCCCCAAATCTTAAAGTTGTCAAGGTTGGACCCCTGGCCTAAAGACTTAAAAATCCCTGAAGGAAAGGACTTTTGCTCAGAACTGTGGTACTTTCCTAACTCTTCACAAAAGTCCAACTCAGGGGTGAAATGCGACTAGATCGGACTGGATCGTGTGATCCAGTAACGATCATGGATGGTAGTTCGTCGATCCGGTAGTGACGGCGGAGCAAACCGCCCACCCACCTGGGTGTCATTATTTCCTAGTTTTAATGTTCTGTGCATGCGCGCGTGGTACATGAACTTCTGAGCCGGTAAGGAAGGTGTTGTGCCTCGCTCGCCCCTCCCCCCGCTGCAGCCGAGCCCCTCTTATCTCCTGCCAGACGCTGATAGTGCTGAAGAATGTCCTGGCATGCTTCCAACCCCCAGCCCTGGCACTATGCCCGGACAAACCGAACAAACAAACAATAGCATGTGCGCCTGAAGCCAGCCACGAGCTGGGATTACCAACAGCTGGAGACGAAACGATGCAATGGATAGATCCACGCTTCCGGAGAATGGAGAGGCGATGTCATCAAAAGGAAGGGAGGGGCAGGCCTGGATAAGTGCTGAGTCATGGAGCCACACCCCATGGCCTATATAAAGGATCTGCTTTCTGGCATTCTCTGAGTCAGGCAAAGTCTAATCTGGATTGCTGAAGTCACACCTTGGATTCCTGCCTGCCCTGAGGACTTTGATAGGACTTTGGCAGAGCTGCAGAGGCACGCTTGATACGGATTTCCCCGACCCGGCCGTCAGAGGAGGAGTGGGACACGACAGAAGGTAAGTAGATTTCCCCCTGGTCCAACTATAGAAGATTTCACCTCCACACAGTTAAGCTTATTTAGCCTAATGGGATAAGAACAAGAGGATGCTGAAGTCAACTATGGAGGTCAATTTCACTTTTTTAATTGAACTTCTATTTGGATTTATACTTTGACAGTCTGAGGCTTCCAATGGTGGGTTGTTACGAAACTCCATCCCTGAGAATTTAAAGGGTTAGGCATAAATACATTTATCTTCCTCCCTACTCCATTGATTTATCTTCTGACATTTGCAAACACTCGATTGCCCCCTGCTTTTCACTGTGAGCTATCCTTACCACACTGTAATCAGTAGCTTGAGCAATCCTCTTTTACTTTATGATGCTTTAAAACAGGGATTATCAAATAAAGGTTTTAAATTTAAAAATGTAAAACATAACCAAAAAATAAACTATGTTGGGAGGGTGGGGGGTTGGAATTCACAATCTCTCACCTCCCAATTCTGCTCTTGAGTTTTCTACTGTATATACTTTCAGTTTTCTGTCCGGCAGTGGTGGATTTTATTGACTTTTCCAAATGCTTGGAGTAGCTAATTTCTGCTTAGTGTATATTGCTGTCTATCAATAATCAGGCTATGCAAAGCCTAGGCAGAGAGCCAACTCTTCACTTTGCTCATCTCATCTCAGCATGACTCACAGTAATATTAAGGCACACATGTATATCTCATTGCAAGATATGTATAGATCATTGTATATCTTATTGCAAAAAGGGACTGGGTAATATGACACTTGGAGGATCTATGCCTAGGGATACTGTATTAAAATTTAATTTAGAGGAGCTGAATTAGAATGATTTACTTGCAGCTATTTGCTGGTGGAGCTGTTGGGAAAATTAGGAAAACACACACATTTTCATGTAAAGGTATTCAATCTATTGTAATTCCAGTGGATAAGAGAGAAAAAACTAATTTATGAACCACTGAATAGCCAAACAGCTAAATCTTAGAAGTGGGCCAATCTGGAAAGCATCTCATTACAACTTAAAAATAAATAATTTCCTATTATTCCAATTTTCTGAAATTCCAGGTTGGGAGAGGGGAGAGGATGTATCACCTTTGCTGACTCTAATTATTGGGTTTTCTGGACAAAACAAGGAGCTTTGTGAAGTTTGATGGCAAAACGACGCTACAGAGCACTGCACACCAGAACAACTAGACAGAAGAACAGTTTTTTTCCAGAACGCCATCACTCTGCTAAACAAATAATTCCCTCAACACTGTCAAACTATTTACTAAATCTTCACTACTATTAATCTTATCATCGTTCCATCACCCATCTCCTTCCACTTATGACTGTAACTTTGTTGTTTGTATCCTTATGATTTATATTGATATTGATTGTTTCCTGATTGCTTATTTGTACCCTATGAATATCATTAATTGTTGTACCTTATGATTCTTGATGAAGGTATCTTTTCTTTTATGCACACTGAGAGTATATGTATCAAGAAAAATTCCTTGTGTGTCCAATCACACTTGGCCAATAAAAAAATTCTATTCTATTCTATTCTGTTCTGTTCTGTTCTGTTCTGTTCTATTCTATTCTATTCTATTCTATTCTATTCCATTCCATTCTAATTTTACCCTTCTGTGAAGTACCCAGTTGTCATGACATTGTTGCATTAGGATTGTGCTTGTTGACAAGGATTTTATTAATTACCACTAGAAGGAGAAATAAATTAGCATTGTTTGCGATAATGCTATGGAGTACTGTAAGGTTAGACACAGAGAAAGAGGCTGACATACATATAATAAATCAATACATAGTCAATAATAGTCAATATATAAACCAGCCTATCCTAAACTGTTTTTTCTATTATGTTGTCTTAGATCGATGACAATTACAGTCCAAAATATGATGACCATGCCTACTGGAGATGATTATCTGCTTTCCCACAAAGCACCTTACAGTATGTTCAGTTGATGACTTTGTTTTTCCATGAAATGCTTCTGTTCACTTAAGCTCTGGTTTTCCACTAATTTCTCCATATACCTGGAAAAATTGGAAGCTGAGAACCGGTAAGAGGGAAGAAAGGGGTCAATGTTCTCCAGAGGGTTTCAATAGCTATTGATAATTTGGTGTCCTAACCCAGTGCATGGAAAAAACCCACTTCTTTGCAAAGGGAACTTATCATTGTTTACAGTTCTAGGTTCCGTGGGCAATTTGTTAAATGAACATGCTTTTCTGACTATTATAATAGCTGAGATTGATCTGCAAATAATTCACTAGTGTTCAGTGAACTGTACTTAGGAACCGGAATACGGATCATAAAAAAAAACATGACTCGGTTTTATTAATTATAATACATTTTCCCTTTGCTACTAAAGCTACTATAAAATTACTTCCCATGAAATCATAACTAGATCAACGTACAGAGAATCAGCATTTAATATTACTTATTCCTATTAGAAATAAATCCCATATATTTTAGCAGGGTTATCCATCATGTATCTCTTAAACCTATGGGTATATCTTTCTTTGAAATTGAAATTTTTAACAGTTGAGTCAAGTCTTGGATTAATACAGAGGAAGAAAAGGCTTCTTAAGAATAGATAGCCTCCATCAAGCTCAGTCAAATGCAATAATGCTAGTTTTTACACCTGATTTGATGCTGATTGAAGAGTTGATTAAATTCAAGTTAGCTATTTAGGATTTGAGAGCAAGCCTACTTGATTCTAGACAGCCCAAGATTTGAGATTAAATTTCAAAAAGATCTATCCATATGTTATAAAGGGAAGCATCAAAACACTTGCAGGTGTTTCATTTTTTAAAATGACAAAATGGGATGGAAACTGCAAGGAGAGTAGGCTCTTTAGATGCTATTAACCCTGTCAGGTTTCATTTGGGCAACTTTAGAGCTTTTGCCACAATCATTTTTCAGGTACTTCTTTCCATTGCTGTTAAGGCAAAGATAACACAATTTGGAATGGACACATCACATGCCAAATTTTAAAGCAAAAAGCCCAAAGTGAAGTGAACCAGAAAGCACCAAAAGCCTTGGTAATGCAGTGGTTAAAGTGCAGTATTGCAGGCAAACTCTGCCCACAGCTAGGAGTTCGATTCTGACCAGTTCAAGGTTGACTCAGCCTTCTGAGGTCGGTAAAATGAAGACCCAGATTGTTGGTGGCAATAGGCTGAGTCTATAAACCACTTAGAGAGTGCTGTAAAGCTAAAGCACCATGAAGTGGTATATATTGTAAGTCTAAGTGCTATTGTCATCGCTATCTTATTCCAGCTTAAAGAATAAATATATTAAAAATTTAAATCTATAAGCACTCAATTTCCTGATTGGTTTTCTGGAATTCCAGGTTTTGGGGCTGAGGCTTGAGGGCAGCCGTACTCAGTTTTGCTGACTCTGATTATTGATTTTGTGGGTAACAGGGAAGCTTGAAGGCTAACTTTATCCTTCTGGAAGGGACCCAATTGTTGTAATAAGATTGTGGCTTAATGACAAGATTCTACATTTGTTAACTACCAGTAGAAGCACAAATTTGCAGTAATGCCATAGGGCAAGGTTGGACACAGAGAATGAGGCTGACATAGAATATGCTGCACTCACAGCAATCTCAATTTGTTTTTTGAGATATTGAAAGTTGTGGGATGAGTAATTTAATGTGATAAACTTCTGAATAAACATGCTAGCAATTTCATGTTAAAAATTAAAAGAGAAAAAGATTGCAATAAAATATTAATAACATAAACGACCTTCAGAATATATAATTAAGCATATTTTTAACACTATGGGTAGATTGATGCCTGCAGATGTGATCCTTTCAATTATGAAATCTCAATTCCCCCCCTTGTTGTTATTGCTGTAAAATATTTTGGACTCAGGTCTCAAGAATATCAACTTTTGAAAAGTATGGAGTAGGTGTCTGACTATTATACTTCTTAACACTATTGTTCCTTGTAAATTAGTTGAAGTAAATACCACAGTTACTTGGAGCATCTGGAATACTATGGTGAACAATTCCTTCGATAATTATATTACACTTTTCTCAACATAAATGTAATTTGAGTGCTTTGGTTTTTTTGTGTGTTTGGTAAATGCAGTGAGTTGTAGATGGAAATATGCTATAACAGCTTGAAATTTCTCTTTTAAAAGATACATATATATATCACTAGCTAGGAAGAACAAAGTTTTCATGTTTCCCCTTCTCACATTAAATTATACAGCTCTATAATGATTGAAATACTTTTTCTTTAGCGACCAGATAGATTTTTCAGAAGAAGACCAGCTTCTTCATTCGCAAGATTGTGCACTGAAGAATTGTTGTAAAAGAGAAAAGAGTGATTGGAACTGGATGCATGACACATAATTTTAAAATAATTAATGTGTATTTATATCTGAGCATACTACAAGACTTAATTTCTCTCACAGTATAAGTTGATTGAGTTTCAAATGAATGACTATTCCAATTCCAACCAGTGAGTGTCCATGGATGAGGTGGACTAGAAGCTCCTGGCCAATATTTATTTATTTTTTATTTTTATTTATTTATTTTTTATTTTATTTTATTTATTTTATTTGCATTTATATCCCGCCCTTCTCTGAAGACTCAGGGCGGCTTACACTATGTTAGCAATAGTCTTCATCCTATTTGTATATTTATATACAGTCAACTTATTGCCCCCAACAATCTGGGTCCTCATTTTACCTACCTTATAAAGGATGGAAGGCTGAGTCAACCTTGGGCCTGGTGGGACTCGAGCCTGCAGTAATTGCAGGCAGCTGTGTTAATAACAGACTGTCTTACCAGTCTGAGCCACAGAGGCCCATCTTAATAATAATAATAATAATAATAATAATAATAATAATAATAATAATAATAATAATAATAATAATAATAATAATAATAATTTAATTTGTATACCGCCCTTCTCCCAAAGGACTCAGGGTGGTGAACAGCCAAAATAAAAATGACAATCAATACACACAATAAAATAAAAACATTAGTTAAAAAACTTATTTAAATATGGCCCAAATTTAAGAATACATTTAAAATCCCAAAAACTAATTAAAAATTTAAAACCCTAAAAACAACTAAAAGTTCTATGCCAGTCCTGCGCAGATAAATAAATAGGTCTTAAGCTCGCGGCGAAAGGTCCGAAGGTCCAGAAGTTGTCGAAGTCCAGGGGGAAGCTCATTCCATAGGATAGGAGCCCGCACAGAGAAGGCCCTTCCCCTGGGGGTTGCCAGCTGACATTGCTTGGCTGACAGCACCCTAAGGAGTCCCCCTCTGTGAAGAGCGCATGGGTCGGTGGGAGGCAAACGGTGGCAGTAGGCGGTCCCATAAGTAACCCGGTCCTAAACCATGGAACGCTTTGCAGGTGGTAACCAACACCTTGAAGTGCACCCGGAAAACCACAGGCAGCCAGTGCAGCCTGCGCAGGATTGGTGTCTTAATCATGACATCATAACTGGGATTAGGAATTATTTTAATATTGCTACATTTTTGTCATTGGATGTTTCATCATTTTAGCCATTGTCTATCCATTCCAGGATGAAGGCCTCTTCTGTATGTTTCCAACCTATATGGTCCTGAGGTTTCTTTTGCCAATTGGGCCCACAATACTTGCTGATGTTGCCGATCCATCTTGTTTTAGGTCTTTTTCGTGGGTGCTTTTTATCAAATGGGATCCATTCTATGACTGCCTTGGTCCACCTGCCATCAGTTCTTCTTGTTATGTGACCAGCCCATTTCCATTTCAATTCTTTTACTTGCTTGATGATATAGTATACATTTGTTTGTTCTCTAATCCATGTGCAGGTCTATCTATCTTGTCTTGTAATGCCGGGTATATATCTTTCCATGGTTCTTTTCCCCACTCGTAGCTTTTGTATCAATTGGGAGGATAGTGTCCATGTTTCACCGACCTATGTTAGATCAGGTAGCGCACACTGATCAAAAACTTTTCAGGCATAGGGGGAGTTTGTTCTTGAAAATTATGCTTAGCTTGCCCAATGCCTGCCAACCACATGTAACATGCCATTCAATTTCCTTTATTATATCACCTTCCACTGAGATCCGTTGACCAAAGTATATGTAGTGGTCTACTACATCTGGTTCTTCTCCAGATATAAAAAAAATTCTTTCTTTGTTGAATTTAATAAAAATAACCCGGCTCTTTTTCAGGTCTATTTTTAAGCTAAATGGTTCTCCTGCTTTGTGCAGCTCGTGTATGTGTCTTTATAGCTCTTCTGGATCTTGTGAGAAGACAACAACATTATTTATTTATTTATTTTATTTTATTTATTTATTTTGTCGCAACAATATATGTAGGAATCATACAAAAGATTATATAGTATATAAACATATATGGGTAAATATAAGGAGGTATAAGCATATATATAGAAAGAAGAAAAGAAAAACAATAGGACAGGAACGGTAGGCACGTTTGTGCGCTTATGCACGCCCCTTATGGTCCCCTTAGGAATGGGGTGAGGTCAATAGTAGAAAGTTTTTGGATAAAGCTTTTAGGATTATGGGAAGAGACCACAGAGTCAGGTAAAGTGTTCCAAGCACTGATGATTCTGTTACAGAAGTCATATTTTCTGCAATCTAGATTAAAGCGGTTGACATTAAGTTTAAATCTATTAGTTGCTCTAGTATTATTGCAATTAAAGCTGAAGTAGTCTTTAACAGGAAGGACATTACAATAGATGATTCTGTGAGTTAAGCTTAGGTCTTGTCGAAGGCGACGGAGTTCCAAGTTTTCTAAGCCTAGGATTTCAAGTCTGGTGGGATAGGGTATTCTATTGTTTTCAGAGGAATGGAGAACTCTTCTTGTAAAATATTTCTGGACACGTTCAATTGTATTGATGTCAGAGATGTGGTGAGGGTTCCAAACAGGTGAGCTGTATTCTAGAATTGGTCTAGCAAATGTTTTATATGCTCTGGTTAGTAGTGTGGTGTTTTTGGAAAAGAAACTACGCAAGATTAGGTTTACAACTCTTAGAGCTTTTTTTGCTATGTAATTGCAGTGGGCTTTGGCACTTAGATCATTTGACGTGAAAACTCCAAGGTCTTTAACGGGATGGGGGTCGTCTGTAAGGTAATGTCCATCTAGTATGTACTTAGTTTTTGGGTTCTTTTTTCCTATATGTAAGACTGAGCATTTGCTGGTTGAAATTTGGAGCTGCCAATTTTTAGACCAAGCGGTTAGATGATCAAGGTCGTTTTGAATGATAGAAGTATTGTCTGTGATGTTAAATAGTTTGACATCATCAGCAAAGAGAACACAATTACTTGAGATATGGTCACAAAGATCATTAATGTATAGTATAAAGAGTGTTGGTCCAAGAACGCTGCCTTGAGGAACGCCACTCTTGACAGGAACAGGATTTGATAGAGCATTGCCAATTTTGACCACTTGTTGTCTGTTAGACAGAAAAGCAGATATCCATTTGTGGAGGGGTCCTGAGATGCCATAGGATATTAGTTTTAGGAGAAGTTTATCGTGTACTACTGAGTCGAAAGCTTTGCAGAAGTCTATGTAGATTGCATCTATTGATTTGCCTTGATCAAGATTTGAAGTCCATATGTTTTTGCAGTGCAGAAGTTGTAAGTTACATGATAATTTTTTTCTGAAACCAAATTGTTTGTTGGAGAGTAGGTTGTTTGTTTCTAAGTATGAGGTAATGGATTGGTTGATGATAGATTCCATGACTTTGCAGGTGACACAGCAAAGGGAGATCGGTCTATAATTTTCGACTAAGCTGGGGTCTCCTTTTTTGAAGATGGGGATGACTGTGGCTAGTGACCAAAGTTTGGGAAGAGAATTGGTAGTGAAAGCTTTTTCAAAGATAATACTTAGGGGTTCTGCTATATTAATGGAAAGTTTTTTTAAGAAGTATGCGCACAGTCCATCGGGTCCAATAGATAGCGATGGTTTTAAGTTGTGAAGAGCTTTTCCAACGTTGTCTTCTGTGAAATCTATATGAGTTAAATCATCATAATCATTGCTGGTACGTTTGTGGAAAGTAGGATACGTGTTATCGGAGTTAACAAAAACTGAGCCAAAAAAAATGTTGAAGAGGTTTGCTTTAACTGTTTCGTCATTGCATTCTTTGTTGTTAGAATCTTTTAGTGGTGGGATGGATCTAGAGTCTTTAAGTTTATTGTTAACAAAATTATAAAAGGCACGATTGGAATTTGTGCGCAGAAGATTCTCTTCTTGCTTGGTGTGGTAATTTGTGCATTCAGTTTTTATTTGGTTGCATATGTTTCTGTAGCGGTTTTTGAAATTTGTAACATAGCCTTTTTTGTTTCTTTTCCAGAGGGATTTTTTTTTGATTGAAGCTTTTTTATTGATATGGGTAGTTTGTTTTTCTTGATCATGGTAGTCATTTGTGGTACATATAGTTTAATGATTCTATTGATTTCAAGTAGGAAGACTCTTATCTGCAAATCTTGTGATTTTAAATAGGTGCCATTGATTTTTATTTCATTTTTTGCCCAATCTTGTTTGAAAAATACTTCTTCAAGGAAGGCTGAGAAAACAACAGGTGATATTGTATCACCTCGTTGTACACCTCATTCTATGATGATTCCCATTTAAGATCATTAAGGCAAATTGCTATCTTTGTTTTTTCATATATTGATTGTAGTAAGTTTATGTAAGCAGTGTCTACGTTTTGGTTGAACAGTGCATTATTTACTGCTTAGTGGAATACTGAGTCAAACGCTTTTTTGCAGTCGATGACACCCATGCACAGAGGCATGGTGTACTTCTTGTGCCTTTCAATGATTTGCTGAACAACCTGGATGTGATCCATTGTGCTGTAGCCACTTTTAAACCCTGCCAGTACTCTTTACTTTGCATCATTTAATATTCTCAATATTGTCTTTGCTATTATCTTGACAAAAACCTTGTAGATGACTGAGAGAAGGCTTATTGGTCAATAGTTCTTTAAATCATCTTGGGCCCCTTTCTTGTGTATAATAATCACTTCAATATTTTTCCATGCAACAGGTATTTTTTTCTCCTCTGAGGCATTTCAAGTATAGTTTTGCTAGTATCTTATGTAAACTGTGACCACCAGCTTTCAGCATCTCAACCATAACACAGTCATTTCCTGAAGCTTTGCCATTTTTCATTGATTTTATGGCACTTGATACTTCCTCCACTAGGATATCTGGCATTTCCTCTTTCATGTGTGTTGTTACTTTTGAGCGATTGGATGTTTATGTTGGACTGCCAGAGTCCATAGGTCTCAGAAGGATAGCAGGCCCTAAAAAAGCTACATGAACCAAAGTTTTAGACATAAAGATTTCAAAGTGTATCAGAACTATTTGCAATCCCGCTGAGCTTTTGCTGTGAAATGTGATTTTGCAAAGTGCGTCATTTTGAAATACATTTGGAATCAGAACGTTGAAATTGTGAGAAATAGGAAACTGAAAGTAACCGATGGATAGAGGTTTGAGATGTACGCGGGTATATGTGGAGACTGTAGGACAAGGACAAGGAAGTAAGTTGTGAAACGTGTGCAGAAAAGTATAAAAACAATGTCTTGGGATGAGTTCAGGGCCACTGGCCGTAGCTATTCCTTGCTGAACCTAGTTATCATCTCTGGACCCCATTGCAATGGTTTAATAATGTAAGTTTTGTTGTGAAATTGTTGGCTATTTATGTTCCAAATTGCTCATGAAATAAACCTCTGAATCTTAAAGTAAACATTATTGTTTGTGTTGCTGTTTCCTGTTTCCTTTTGATAACAATGAGTACTGGGACAAATTTTTCACATAAAAATGTGTGAAGTATCAACTTTGATGGGTTTCAAGGCAATCAAGTACCGAGGTATCACTGTACTTTGGAGAATAGGTCAACCTCCTTCTTCTCTGTGACAGCGCCTGAAGTACTGAAAGCCTGCTATCATATCACCCCTATCCTTCTCTTCATTGGACTAGACATACTTGGTTCCTTCGATTGTTCATCGTATGGTTTAGCGTCCAGACCCCTTATGAACTTTGTAGTACTCTTTTCTGTACTCTTTGTAGGGTCTCAATATCCTTTTTTTTGTTTTTGTTTACATTTATACCCCGCCCTTCTCCGAAGACTCAGGGCGGCTTACAGTGTATAAGGCAATAGTCTCATTCTATTTGTATATTTTTTACAAAGTCAACTTATTGCCCCCCCAACAATCTGGGTCCTCATTTTACCTACCTTATAAAGGATGGAAGGCTGAGTCAACCTTGGGCCGGGCTCGAACCTGCAGTAATTGCAGGCTACTGTGTTCTTAATAACAGGCTTTACCAGCGTGAGCTAAACCGGCCCATTTTTGTACTATGGTGACCAGAATTGGAAGCAGTATTCCAAGTGTGGTCTCACCTGTGCATTATAGTAATCCTGGTTTATATTCCACATCTAGATGTGTCTTTATTTCTATTGCAAAAGACACATCTATAAACTTAAGTAAAAGATACTCAAATGGTTTTCTTGTCTTCTGTTTTGCCAACTGAATGAACCAAGATAGTTATTAAAAAGGAGCATTTGCTGCTATCTGAATGTGTTGCTGATGTGAATGAAATTGCTGGGATGGGTAATTCACAGCCCATAGAGGGGGTCCATGAGACAAAGTCACATAGATCCTGAATCCTTGGAATCAAAACCTGAGGCGATAATTGAACACCATAAGCTGTTTTAGATTGTGCTAAGTGATTTATCCTATGTTTAAGGATTCACAACTCTTCTTAAACTTCAGGAGGTCACTTGACTGCCCTTCACTCTGAGGGGTGATAATCCAAACACAAGGGAAGAGTGTCTAAGGCCTTCCTTTAGTGACAAACTACATTCAACGTGAACACTGTTGACATTACAGGCACAGTGTGAAGTGGAGTTATTAATGAAACCTGTCAATATAAATATCAAATCCTATATGACTGTTGGCAGTAAGATAGGAAACTCTTCCAATATAATAGAATGAAATCAACGTAGCTATTAAAAAGGTAAAGGTTCCCCTCGCACATACGTGCTAGTCGTTCCCAACTCTAGGGGGTGGTGCTCATCTCTGTTTCAAAGCCAAAGAGCCAGCGCTGTCTGAAGACATCTCCATGGTCATGTGGTCGCCATGACTAAATGCCAAAGGCACACAGAACGCTGTTACCTTCCCACCAAAGGTGGCCCCTATTTTTCCACTTGCATTTTTACGTGCAAATATTCGAACTGCTGAACTGCCGACCTTTCAATCGACAAGCTCAGAATCCTAGCCAACTGAGCCACTGCATCCCAAGAATGTAGCTATTAATAATGTTCTAACGTAGCTATTAGAACATTATTAATTCCTAAAATAATGTTAAATAACATATGTAATACAGATTAAATTATCAGAGCTCAGGTAGATTGATTCTATGAAGTTTCTAATGAATTTGCTCTTCCTCTAGTATTCATTTGGTTAAGACATTTGGCTTGTTGGATGGAAAGCCAGCAGCCTGGATTCAAGACCCGAGTGCCACATGAAAGGGTGAGCTCCCATCCTTGCCCCAGCTTCCTCAAGACTGAAAACATGCAATTGCAAGTAGTTAATAGGTACCACTTTGGTGGGAAAGTAACAGTGACCTATGACATTATGCTGCCTACATGACCACAGGAATGTCTTTGAACAGCGCTGGCTCAATGGCCTTGAAATGGAAATGAGCACCGCCCCCTAGAGTTTACTCAGGAATGACTAGCAGAATAAAATCTGCAGTAACTCCTTTACCTTTATCTTTACAGTAATGGCAGTGATACACAGACTGTATAATTGGAACAGTGATAGATCAGAAATTGATTTGACTTCAAATAAGAGTGATTCCTATATCCAATTGCCACTGTCCCAATCACAACACTTTGGATTATGGGCAGAGACAACTTGAGAATCAATAGGTTAACAATTATAACCAAACTTTTTTTTGCTTGATGATCATATTCATAATTCTCTTGATTTTCTTATTCTGCAGTAATTACAACAGCTTATACTTTTTACATCAATAAGTTTTGTTTTTTCCACCAAAATGTGTCCTTTACATCAATATTTCTTATTTCTTCTTATATTTTGGAAATTCCCTTTTTCTTTTTGCCAAGTGCCCTTTGAACTCTTCGTCCTGCTGCTTCTCAATCTTGTTTAAACCATAGACAAGCAAATATGCTGGCCTTCAAGTTTATGATGGACTATGTATTCTAGCAATGACATGTGTGTAGATATCTTGACTGCTGAGAAGTATGCATCCATTGGGAGCATTAAATATGTCTACTGTAGATTATAACACAGGAAAAAGATTAAATTTTGAGCAAAAGACTAGAGCTAAATTTGGCCATTTCCAAAATTTTCTTGCGGACCACTGTCCTAGAAGATAGGAGAAACCCAAGTGCATGAGACAAAGAGAAGAATGTGACACAAGACAGGGGCATCTCTGTGTGTGTGTCTATCAACGTCACTAAAATGATGGGTGCAACTGAGCAATCAAGGTGCTTTTTACATGTGTGAGATTTCAATTGCCCAGTCTCGCCTGTCATCTTGATGGCTCAATAGCCATCACTGATCCATCCTGTGGACACTTTGCACAAAAGAAATTTTTCTGAAGGCACAGAATAGATTCCAAGGCCCCAGAGTTGAAGCCTCTGGATCCTGGATAAAGAGAAGACACCACAAACCTTAGAAACTGAGGAAGAATCTCCACCAGCTCTGCTAAAAGAAAATATCCTGCCTTCACCTGAAGAGATAAAAATGATGGGTGATGGTAACTGAAGATTGTTTATTTAGAGAGACAGGAGCAGCAATCTGTTGACCAGACCAGGGGTCTCCAACCTTGGTCCCTTTAAGACTTGTGGACTTCAACTCCCAGTGTTCCTCAGCCAGCTTGCTTGGTTGAAGTCCACAAGTCTTAAAGGGACCAAGGTTGGAGACCCCTGGACCAGACAGCCTATGAAAAGAAGTCTGCTGAATTCTTGGGGAAATACTTCATGATGTGAGGAAAAGACTTCCAAGGCTCTTTTGACAAAATCGTGTGGGAACAAATCACACAGCCAGGCTAAGTCTTGAAGATGTTGCCAAGGACAATAAAGTACTAAACAAGATGGTGAAGGAGCTAGCGCACAAGTAATGTTTTCTTAACTTCTAATTATCAAAAGAAATGGCTCAAGAAGACAAAAAATAATACTGAAAAAAGGGGAAAACTGGCTATGTTGGCGTTGCCAATGGGAACTGTTTTGATTTTGATTTTTTTTTGTAATGTTGACGTTTCTGAAATGAGGGATTCTTGGCAAGAGATAGGCTGTACCTCCCAAGAACTGAGAAGGATTTGTTTGGAAGGCAGCTTGATTTGGAGAGCTTTAAACTGAAAACTGTGGGGAAAGGCAGGGAGAAGCAAGAAGAAAATAATGGAAAGAAATGGAAAGAAATGGAAACTTGATTGAAAGAGGTACAAATTAAATGGCAGCATCCAACATGCCAACATCTAAATTCAAATTAAGTTAGGTTAGATAACTTAAGAATTTCAGTTTCTCTGTGATAAATGCAAATGGTATGGTAAATCAAAAGAAAGAACTAGAAGGCCAATTGTCAGGGTTCCAAGTTACACCCCCAACAAAAGAAAATTCTGAAGCTTGAGTTTCCTCAAAGTTAAATTTTATTAGAGATGTCATATTGGCACATCTGGGAAAACCCGAATCTGAAAGTTTCCAGGTTTTCCCCACCCAAAGAAAAGTTCAAGTCCTTGCCCAACACCCATATGTCCATGACATGGTCCAATCAGACATTGCCCCAACTGGAGATGCCTCCCAGCTCCAGGCTCCCAGGCGCACGGCAAGTCATCCTTGATTTCTTGAGAAAGGAATGCTATGATGACTATATATCACCCATTCTCCACACAAACAACCCAGTTTTCCACACTAGTAAACGTGGCAGGTCTGAAGGCCTAATACATAAAAGATGGCTTCCAGGCCTGACACTAATATGATTTGGTAGACATTAATGAAATCAGGTGGAAAAATTCATAAGTGAGGTGTAAGAACACAGTTTATTCAAAAGGCACAGGTGAAACAAAGGAAGAGGAAGAATGGAATAATACACAAAGGAAGTGCATATACAAGTCCAAGATTGTTAGCATGAGGGCCAATCAAGTACATTTAAGGAAGGGCAAAACATCAAAGAAGTTATTGTGGACAAACAAGCCAGGCAGACAATCTGAGTAATGCCTTCTTTGACTGATTAGTGAACATTTAGGAAGGAAAGACATCATAATATTGTAACAGAAGATTCTAATTACCCAGAAAATCAAATTGATCCAAACTCTTTCCCATTAGGAAACCATCATATTCCTCTTAGGTGTTTTATATCTTTCATTTTTAAACTTCAAATATTATTTACACATTTTCTCAATAAACACACAAAATGTAGGAGCTGAAATCTAGCATACAGCTCGCCTGTCTGGAACCCTCACCACATTTTTGACATCAATACAATTGAATGTGTCCAGAAATATTTTACAAGAAGAGTTCTCTATTCCTCTGAAAACAACAAAATACCTTATCCCACCAGACTTGAAATCCTAGGCTTAGAAAACTTGGAACTCCATCGCCTTCGACAAGACCTAAGTTTAACTCATAGAATCATCTATTGTAATGTCCTTCCTGTTAAAGACTACTTCAGCTTTAATTGCAATAATACAAGAGCAACCAATAGATTTAAACTTAATGTTAACCGCTTTAATCTAGACTGCAGAAAATATGACTTCTGTAACAGAATCGTCAGTGCTTGGAACACTTTACCTGACTCTGTGGTCTCTTCCCATAATCCCAAAAGCTTTAACCAAAAACTTTCTAATGTTGACCTCACCCCATTCCTAAGAAGACCATAAGGGGCATGCATAAGAGCACAAACATGCCTACCGTTCCTGTCCTATTGTTTTTCTTTTTCTTCTTCCTATATATATATGCTTATACCTCCTAATATTTACTCATAGATATGTTTATCTACTATATAATCTTTTTATATGATACTTATATATATTGTTGTAACAAAATAAATAAATAAATAAATATGTTTCTTTGTGTTGACCAATACATCTAAAGCAGAGGTGGGTTTCATCAGGTTCTGACCAGTTCTGAAGAACCGGTAGTGAAAATTTTGAGTAATTCGGAGAACTGGTAGTAAAAATTCTGACTGGCCCTGCCCCCATCTATTCTCTGCCTCCCAAGTCCCAGCTGATCGGGCGGGAATGGAGATTTTACAGTATCCTTCCCATGCCACACCCACCAAGCCATGCCATGCCCATCAAGCCACACCCACAGAACTGGTAGTAAAAAATTTTGAAGCCCACCACTGATCTAAAACATCTTATGCTATTTACCACAGTCATTCTCGTGAGCATTAAAACATAATATAGTATCAGAATGTTTACAAATATTGTAATAAACATGTATATGTCTCAAAAAGAATATTGCCATTAATATTTTGGATTGGATTGGATTTTGGCAAACATCTAGTATTTGAACTTGAAAAGTTTAACCCATTTGTGAACGTTTCAAAAGACTTGAAACCAGTGGTTATGGAAGAAGTAAAATATAGGAATGTCTGATGCGGGAAGGGTCTAAAAGAGTTCAAAATATGTAGAAAATGCTTATGTTGATATCTTTAAGTATAAAACAGCTGAATGATATAATTGTAGATTTATTTGTACCATTGCTGGATTTTGCCCACTTTGCTACCTGCTAATTCAATGATCAAGACTAGAGGATATTCCCATTTGGTGGTCATGACTTGTTCCAATATTGAAGTTCAGATTGAGGCTAATCCAATATTGCCTGTACATAAGCATGAAAATTCACATAATGAACCTTCAGTCTTTGGAATATTATCACACATCATCTTCATGGAGGAGATTCTGCATATTCCTGGCCTAATTTGTGCATATGCAATTAAGTTAGAGAAGTAATCTTCCTTGTTGCATTGTTTTTATAGAGTAGGGATATACATGGGCCTCAGAATGATTTCTCCTCTGAGTTGGATCCATTTTTGAGTTTCGCTATTTATACTCTAGGCCTCTCCTATCTGTTCATTGCCCTCACTCCCTGGTAAATCAAGGTGCTGAGTTCTGTTAGAGGGAAGAAGGCACTTGGCAATTATAATTTCAGCCATCAAAGCCATCCCCATGTTCCAGAGAGTCCACATTCATGAAGGCATTTTGAAACCATATAGATCATCAGGTGCTGAGGATGTGCCATTTTAACTTATCTTTCTACTCTGTGAAGATTTATAGTAGCCAACAATCTAAACTTGATTTGAGTTTGAGGTCTTTTGTTTTTGTTTTTTTGGTATATGCCTGTGAGCCTTCAAGTCATTGTTGTCTTCTGGTGACTGCTGAATTAATCCCTGCAGCTTTCTTGGCAATATTTCAGATGTGATTGCCTATGGCCTTCTCTGAGAGAAAGTGATTGGCCCAAGGTCATTCATCTGGCTTCATGCCTAAAGTGGGACTAGGATTTACAATGTTCTGGTTAGTATCCTAGTATCTTAACCACCACACCAAACAGGTTCTCATCAATCTAAAGTTAACCAGAGTAAATTATCCATGGCAACAGGGTTGAGAAATAAATCCTCAATTTACAGGTCACCAGGTCAGTTGAACACAAAAGGGAATTCAGCATTTGCTCAGCTATATAGCAATAGCAATAAGTAATAGCGCTTAGATTTATATACCACTTCACAGTGCTTTACAGCCCTCTCTAAGCAGTTTACAGAGTCAGCATATTGCCCCCAACAATCTGGGTCCTCATTTTACCCACCAGGGAAGGATGGAAGGCTGAGTTAACCTTGAGCCTGGTGAGATTTGATCTGCCAAACTGCTGGCAGCCGGTGATCAGCAGAAGTAACCTGCAGTACTGCACTCTAACCACTGAACCACCACGGCTCATACCTGGGGCAAGTGGGACATATCCATAATAGTCATGGGTAGTTTGAAATCCTGTCCAAGTCTTGATGTGGCTACTTCAATATAGATAAGATTACTCTAAAGCAGGGATGGGGAACTATGGCCCCCTTATGACCTGTAGACTTCAACTCGCAGAATTCCTGAGCCAGCCATGAAGTCCATAGGTAATAAAGAGGCCTTAGTTCCCTACTCCTGCTCTAACGTATGTCTTATTATTACTAGAGGGGAAAAAAGATTCCCACAAAGATTAATAAAACTCAGAAAGCATCCTTAATTAGATATATTTCCTCCTTTTTCTCATTTAAAATATTGATTACATTGTACTCTACTTATACTGTATACATAAGAATCCACAAAGGGGATAAATAATGGAATATGTGTCAAGACAATAATTTATTTATTGTCATTCACTCATCCATTCATTCATAGAACTTATATGGCCACCTATCTCCTTTTATTCTAGGCTCTCACAATAAAATAATGCCAGCTCAAATCCCCCTGCAATACAGACTAAATTGAGCACAACCAAGCCCCCACCCAAACAGGACACACCCCCAGCCAATCAGAGCACAAAAAAACCTCCATCCAATCAGAGCACAGCCAAGCTCCCACCCAATCAGTTCAAACCCCCACTAGCAGTTAAAAGGAAGAAACAGCTGCGATCACACATTGCTCCCAGAAGCACGAAGCTGAAGCCTGAAGATGACGAATGAGACTTCGTCGAAACGTTGCCAAGACATTTCAAATTTTACACGGGAGAAAACCCGAACAACCAAAGACCTACATATATATATATATGTATATATTATTGTATATGTGTATACTACACTGTATCAATGGTATCGGTACACTAAGTGATTGTTGGAAAGGACTGATAAAATTTAAATATATAAGAAGTATTAAGTTTGCAAATGCAAGCTTTCATTAGTCATAGTGTTGTGACCCAGGTTCCTGGACCCGGACTCCTGGACTCGGATGATTCAGAAAGTGAGGGAGAAGACCTGGCCAGCCCTGCTTCTCTTGAGCCCTTTCCCTCCCTGGCACCCACTCAAAGGGAGGAGGAGGGGCCGGCAAAGCCTGATTCCCTGGAGCCTCCTTCTGATTTGGCAACGCCCCAAGAACAGTTTTGGAGTGATGCAAGATTACGCAGGCGTGATCGGCGTGTGCAGCAGCGGAAGAGTTGGGACAAAGCCAAGTCATAATTGTCATGCAGTGACATCTGCAGAGACTATAAATAGGAGGCGGGACTTCCTGGTTTTTTGTCTTGGACAAAGCAATGAATTGGCGCGAGCTAACTGTCTCAATGGAGGGAAGAATATATTCGTGAGTAATTCTGGCCTTATCTATAATTTCCTCGTTATCTCCAGAAACTTGGCAGGCCCGTGGGTAGACGTGGCCAGGACATGTATCTATGTAAATAAAAGGAGAAAAGGAGGCCTCTGACTGACTCTTTGCTGGGAGTATTAGGGGGAGGGAAACAGAACACATTGCTTTAGTCATCTGACTCTAAAAGGCTTACAATGAACAGCAAATGTGCATATCCTAAGGAATTTATTTCTTGCCATAAAATATGCTTCTACCATTATTCCTAATTCTTTGTTTCATATATAATGTGTTTTCCTCCTGATAGCTGTATACTCTGTACTTGATAATTCAATAATAATTTTAATAGATTTCCTTTCCTTTTATCTCCACCTTTAATTTCCTTTCGCTTAATACTTTTTTATTCTTTTTTGCACTTGGCATAATATTGTGCTTACCTCAAAAGGGAATATGGTGATGAATGTGTATCTATAAGTTCCTTAAGAAGGTTCTTATAATTCCCTGACAAAAAAGGGAGTGTTTTACAGTTCAGTTTAACTTGGGGGCAAATATTGAAACTAATGTAAAGTGGCTTTTAACCCATGGGAGGGAGAGATTCATTTATTGATTTACTCTTTGAAATTCAAAATCCACTACAGTCCTCGGCTGGGTATATGTAGTTCAGAAGCCAGTGTGCTGAAATGTCTGAAGATTTTATTTATGTACTTGTTTATTAGATTTTTATCCCACTTTTATTACTTTTATCAGTAACTCAAGGAGGTGAACATATTTAATACTCCCTCCTCTTATTTTTCCCGCAGCAACAATCCTGTGAGGTAGGTTGGGCTGAGAGAGGATAACTTGCCCAAAGTCACCCAGCCAGTTTTCATGGCTATAGCAGGACTGGAACTGCCGTCTCCTAGTTTAAGGACAGCACCTTAACCACTAGACAAAACTGCTTGCTTGATTTAATGCTCTTACTTAATCCTCTTTCATGTTCTTTATTTATCCCAGCAGTCATGCCTTCTTTTCCATCTCACCCTTCCATATCAAAGTCTTATTATTTTGATGTCTCTGTTGTTCATTTACTGAACAACAAAAATTTATCTTTTCTTGTTCGGTCATTCACCATCTGACATTGGATTGTTTTTCTCCCTTGTACCTAATAATTGTAACAATTAATACATTGCTATGTTGCCAGTTCAAATACTTTGGCCACCTAATGAGAAGGGAGGACTCACTGGAGAAGAGCCTAATGCTGGGAAAGATTGAGGGCAAACGAAGAAGGGGATGGCAGAGAACGAAGTGGCTGGATGGAGTCACTGAAACAGTCGTCGTGAGCTTAAATGGACTCCAGGGGATGGTAGAGGATAGCAAGGCCTGGAGGAATGTTGCCCATGGGGTCGCGATGGGTCGGACATGACTTTGTAACTAACAACAACAACACTGTTGCCAATTTTATCTTTTGCCTTATTAGCAGTGTCCTCATTTATTCTTTGTTAGTCCAATTGATACATGCATGTTTATGTTAGTAGTTAGCATATTACACTGTAACACTGCCAGTCCTTGCAGAATGGAAATGTTGGATTGGACCATGGAGATTTAAATTCGGTTTCCAGTAGACCACATAACATTCTGGGTAATTTTAGAACAGCCCATTCTATTACTCCATCCTATTTCCCTGGGGTTCATAGTACAAATAAAATTAAGGGAAATAATTTGAAAATCATTTTGGTTTTTCCTATCAAAAAGGCTATCAGTGAAATAGTTAAATATATGGGAGCTTTCCTATTTAATTCAGAAGTCAAGAAGACTACCCTAACTTCTTTAACAAAGAAGCAAAGAGGCAAAGTTAAAGCTACAGGTTTGCTTTGACTGCACTGATTGGAATATTTTTGAAGATATCTCTGCAGAACTGGATGAACTCACAGATATTGTAACATCATATGTCAGCTTCTGTGAAGACCTATGTGTACCGACAGGGAACTTGCAAATATATAGTAATAACAAACCTTGGTTCACAGCTAAACTTCAGCAGCTATGTCGTTTTAAAGAGGAAGCCTACAGAAAAGGTGATAAAATGTTGTACAATCAGGCCAGAAATATATTAACAAGGGAGATCAGAGCAGCAAAAAGAAGCTACTCTGAAAAGCTAAAGAATCAGTTCTTAACAAATGAACCAGCAAACATGTGGAAAACTCTTAAAAATATCACTGGCTATGGCAAACCTCCTTCCCAGGCTGAAGGTAATCAACAACTGGCAGATGACCTGAATGTGTTTTATTGCAGGTTTGAAAGGAAACTACAGCCACCTATCTCCACCACTCCCACTCAGACACACCAACAACAGCCAAGCCTCCTACAACTGATCCCATCTCATTGCATTCACAACCCCTAGTGATCTCAGAAAAGGAAGTGCAAGACCTATTTCACAGACAAAAGCCAGGAAAAGCTCCAGGCCCAGACAAGATAACTCCTTCTTGCTTAAAAGTCTGTGCTGACCAATTGAACCTCATCTTCACCCTAATCTTCAATAAATCGCTAGAGATGTGCTATGTTCCTTCTTGCTTCAAATGCTCTACTATCATCCCAGTGCCAAAGAAGCCCACCATCAAGGAACTGAATGACTACAGACCAGTTGCTCTAACATTTGTAGTCATGAAAACCTTTGGAAGGCTAGTGCTGTCCCACTTGAAAACCATCACGGATCCTCTGTTAGACCCCTTGCAATTTGCATACTGAGCAAATAGATCAACAGATGATACTGTTAATATGGCTCTGCACTACATCGTACAACATCTTGAATCTCCAAAGACCTACGCAAGGGTCCTCTTTGTAGAATTTAGTTCAGCATTCAATACTATCATTCCAGACACTCTTCTAACTAAGCTAAACCAGCTACAGGTACCTGAACACACTTATGAGTGGATCATAAGCTTCCTAACAAGCAGGAAGCAGCAGGTGAAGCTAAGCAGAATTACATCAGATACCTGTACAATTAGCACAGCCCCCCTCCAAGCCTGTGTGCTCTCCTCACTTCTCTTCTCTCTGTATACCAATGACTGCATCTCTAATGATCCATCTATTAAACTACTGAAGTTCGCAGATGACACAAGTGATTGGTCTCATTCAAGACAATGATGAATCTACATACAGATGGGAGGTTGAACAACTAGCCTCGTGGTATGACCGGAACAATCTGGAACTGAATACACTCAAAACTGTAGAAATGGTGGTGAACTTTAGAAGAAATCCTTCCATACTTCCACCTCTTACAATACTAGAAACACAGTATCAACAGTAGAGACCTTCAAATTTCTAGGTTCTACCATATTCCAAGATCTAAAATGGACAGCTAACATCAAAAACGTCATCAAAAAAGCACAACAAAGAATGTTCTTTTTGTGCCAACTCAGAAAGCTCAAACTGCCCAAGGAGCTGCTGATACAGTTCTATCGAGGAATTATTGAGTCTGTCATCTGCACCTCGATAACTGTCTGGTTTGGTTCTGCAACCCAACAAGACAGACACAGACTTCAGAGGATAATTAGAGCTGCAGAAAAAACAGTTGCTACCAACCTGCCTTCCATTGAGGACCTGTATACTGCACAAGTCAAAAAGAGGCTGTGAAAATATTTACATACCCCTCACATCCTGGATTTAAACTATTTCAACTCCTACCCTCAAAACGATGCTATAGAGCACTGTGCACCAGAACAACTAGACACAGAACAGTTTTTTCCCAAATGCCATCACTCTGCTAAACAAATAATTCCCTCAACACTGTCCAACTATTTACTAAGTCTGCACTACTATTAATCTTCTCATCGTTCCCATCACCCATCTCCTTCCACTTATGACTGTATGATTGTAATTTTGTTGCTTCTATCCTTACAATTTTTATTGATATTGATTGTTTCCTGATTGCTTATTTGTACCCTATGACTATCATTAAGTGTTGTACCTTATGATTCTTGATTATGTACACTGAGAGCATATGCACCAAGACAAATTCCTAGGGTGTCCAGTCACACTTGGCCAATAAAAAAATTCTATTCTATTCTATTCAATGAGCTGAAATTCAGATTTCTATAACTGTATTTCTCCCCCCCTAAAAGAGGGTGAAAATTTGGGTGCGTCTTAGACACCAAATGTAGCCCCACCCACCGCCAGCCCCCACCCTTCAGCCTACATGCGTCCTCTCAAACAGAGCTTTTGAAGGGTGAAAAAGCAAGGCACAGAGGCCAAAATGGCAACCCGGAACAACTGCTGCCTTGCCGGACTGGTTCTGCACTTCCCCTGCTGTACTCACTGGAGCAACCTGCTACGATCAGCTGCATTTTTGAAGCTGCATATCTGCTCCAAAGAGGTGTGTGCACAGTCACAACCAGAGAACCTCTTGCTAAAGTTCATCTCTGGGAACAGCTGATTGTGGGTATTCCGGGAGGCGATCCATCCGTTAATCAGCTGCTCATGCTGAATCAGGCTAATGTGCTGAAGCTGACCAGACTGTTTGCTTCAAGGACACTAGTCAGATGAATACTGATGAATGCTGGTAGACAGAGGTAGATTTTTTTTTTCTTATTTTCCTCCCCTCAAAATAAGGTGTGTCTTATACTTCAGAGCATCTTATAGTCCAAAAAATATGGTAAATCCCTAAAGAATAAAACAATATTTTTAAAAATCCAAATGGGTTGGATTTAAAAAGCATCAGACACTGTGTAGTCCCTTATGAGTATAGTATTGATAAGTATCATTAATTTTTTATGAATATTATTTTTATACATTAGATGACCTCCTATATGCAAAATTTATCGAGATGAACTTAATACAGAGGAGATACTGTGGGATAGTAAATACTTCTGAAGTGGAAACATAAATCGATGAAATATACACGATGGAAAAAGGTATTGCCAATAGCTATAAGATGCTCAAACCCTGGCAGCTTTAAGATGGATGGATTTAAACTCCCAGAATTCCCCAGCTAGTTGTGTAAAGTTGAAACATAGTTGTACTTTATTGTACTTCATGTACTTTATAGTTGAAATCCACCTGTTTTAAAGTTGTCAAGATTGAGGAATACTGCATTAAAAAGTTGGGCAATAGCAATCATTGCTTGTCCTCCTCCTTTTGTTTATCAATGGCTCAGTGGCTAAGCTTGTCGATCAAAAGGTCGACAAGTTCAGCGGTTTGAATTCCTAGTGCTGTATAATGGGGTGAGCTCCTGTTACTTGTCCCAGCTTCTGACAACCTAGCAGTTCAAAAGCACTTTAAAAATGCAAGTAGTAAAATAGGAACCACTTTTGGGGGGAATGTAACAGTGTTCCGTGCACCTTTGGCATTTAGTCATGCCGGTCACATGATCATGGAGATGTCTTCGGACAGCGCTGGCTCTTCGGCTTTGAAACGGAGATGAGCACCGCCCCCTAGAGTCGGGAACGAGTAGCACATATGTGCGAAGGGAACCTTTACCTTTACCTTAGGGATCAGTAGGCAAAACAAAAATGAGCTGAAAGAGGAGCTGGCTTTTGCACACACACACACACACACACACACACACACACACACAGAAAGAGAGAGAGAGAGAGAGAGAGAGAGAGAGAGAGAGAAAGATGAGACGGAAAGGAAAAATTAAAAATGGAATCATAAGGGCACCTAAGCTAAGACTCTCCAAACAATTAATGGACTCTTGGGAAAGTGATGCCTTAGGAAAGGAAACAATCCCATTGCAGGAATACTTCGCTCATATTATCTGTAGCTGTCCATTCAATTCAAAATGTTTAGGCCTGATGGAGTAGACAATTTAATAGAACATTGTTTCATTTGAACAATGAACTTTAACTGAGCTTTAACTCTGGAATCCTCAATATGGTGTATAAAAAAGGAAGAACATAATGTCATAAGCTCCTTTAACATAGCACACATGGTCTATTCAGAGAATAGGAGAGGGACCACTATCTCTCTGCATGGTTTATCTAGGTCTTCTGAGACACGCACTGGGTATGATTTGCAGGGCACAATTGTAGACATCAAGGTTGAGCAGAGCAGAGCCAGGTATCATTTAAATTATGTTTCTTAAAGCTTACTGGTAACTTTGAGAATATTGTCAATATAGCCCAGTGGTGAAATGCAATTTTTTTTACTACCAGTTCTGTGGGCGTGGCTTGGGGCATGGTGTGGCTTGGTGGGCATGGCTTGGTAGGCATGGCAGGGAAAGGATACTACAAAATCTCCATTCACACCCCACTCCAGGGGAAGAATACTGCGAAATCTCTTTTTTTTTTTTTTTTTTTTTTTTTTTATTGAAAGAGTTTTAAAAAAAACAAAAACATTTTCCCCCTTTTTTCCCCCTCCCTCCCAAAAAAAAAAACAAAACAAAACACCCCCCTCCCCAGGTCAATCACAAGGTAAAGTCCAATCCAAATAACCACATCCAAAGCTTTTCGTCTCCCAACCCCCTCCCCATTACATAAAATAACTTTCTAATTATTCAAAGGCAATCTGATATTTCTTAATGTAATAATGGTATTTGGCGGTTCTCCGAACTACTCAAAATTTCCGTTACCGTTTCTCTGAACTGCTCAAAATTTCTGCTACCGGTTCTCCAGAACCTGTCAGAACCTGCTGGATTTCACCCCTGATATAGCCTAATAGTCACTATAGTCAAGTACAAGCTTATGGATTTTGACATTTAGGCTGCAGCTCTCTCTGTGACTGGAGATAGAATCATAATACTGTCAATTTCATCCAATAAAGTTTGCATATAGAACTGCGATTTTCAATAAAAGTTAATCCAGGAATGGATTCTCCATTTCTATCTTTATTTTTCACAGATGGCAGTTTTTTTTAAAAAAGGAAAAGTTTTCAAAAAGAGGTGAATCAGAAAATAGCAATAGCTCTTAGACTTATATATCACTTCACAGGGCTTTCTAAGCGGTTTATAGAGTCAGCAGATTGCCCCCAATAATCTGAGTCCTCATTTTATCGACCTCCAAAAGATGGAAGGCTGAGTCAACCTTGAGCTGGTAAGACTTGAATTCCTGGAGTGAGCAGTGAATTAGACCTGCAGTTCTGCATTCTAACCACTGTGTCCCCATGGCTCAAAGGATGACAACAGAGATTCCATCCCTCTATATATCCCAAAACATAGCAGAAATTTAAAGAAACTCAAGAACAAGGAGATTCTTTAAATAACAAGATGCAAATATGCCTTTCTTCTCAAGAACAGGTCTCCATCTTTGACTCATTTTTATGTAACCTCTAGGTGACTTTCCCAGAAATATGCACGCTTAGAAATGCATATTTTGAGAGAAAATGCATGCAAAACCAAGAATTTAACCCATATTTAGATGTGAGTGTTCATGCTTTTTAAAAGATCTGGTCAGCTAAAATCTAAATCTGAAGAAAAATGATATTAATGATGACTATACATGATAGACAAATTGATGAATAATTATCTATTCCAATCTGATCCCATTTTATTATAAAAGGTCATCAAAACATCTCAGAAAATCGTAGATCTATTACCCCTGATTGTCATCATAGCCAAAATGTATGCAAAATATCTAATTAAAAGTACAGGCTGGGTTTAGAGATGAGCAAACAATTTGTTTAGAGACAATAGTCAACAATTGATCACTATTTCATCTTAGTTCATTTAATAAATGAGCATGTAAGATATATCAAAAGGATAGTGTTTGCAGCCTTTGTTGATTTTTGTTCTGTCTTTGACTCAATTGCTAAAAATAAGCCATGGACTAAATTGGAAGAGCTAAACAGCGAATCTTGGACAGAAGATTATTCATGTTAATTATGGTATTATACAATACTCAAATTCAAGCTATATTCACCCCAATACCATTTGTCAGATTTTGATTTTAAAGGAGTGAAACAAACATCTACATTGGTACCATGCTTATTCAATTTATATATCAGCGGTAGCCTCTCAATCACGAATGCAGAATTGTTTTTTTCCCCAATAGAAATGGGAAAGAAGAATGCAGATGAACTATTGTTTATTTCATTCGGTCAGACAAGTCTTTGTGGATAGTTCCAGGCACTGAACAGCTACTGCTGAAAAGATGGTGAATTTGGAGAGACAAGAACATAGAATCATAGGTCTGGAAGGGACCTTGGAGATCTTCTAGTCTAATCCTTGCTCAGGGCTGGAGACCTTATATGATCCCGGTCAAATTGTTGTCCAGTCTTTGAAACCTACAGTGAGGGAGCAGCCACAACTTCAGGGGGCAAGCTATTCCATTGATTAATTATTCTCACTGTCAGAAAATTTCTCCTTACTTCTAAGTTGAATCTCTGTTTAAAAAGCTTCCAAACATTCTTCTTCTCCTGCTCTCTGGTGCTTTGGAGAATAAATGTATAAATAGAGAATTAGTGAACATGAGTACAAGTTCCCCTTTACCAATATCCGGCTGTTCTTTTTATGTTCTCGATAATTAGTGCTCTCATTGGACCCTAAATCAAAGCTAATTAATCATTCATAGTGTCACCCACTATGAAGATGTAGCACGACCACGAACACGAAGCCAAACAGCAGCAGTGCAGCTCACCAGCTCAAATCCCCCTGCAACTCAGACTAATCTGAGCACAACCAAGCCCCCACCCAAACAGGACACACCCCCAGCCAATCAGAGCACAAAAAACCCCCCAGGCAATCAGAGCACAGCCAAGCTCCCACCCAATCAGTTCAAACCCCCACTAGCAGTTAAAAAGGAAGAAACAGCTGCAATCACACATTGCCTGCAGCATAGATATGGGGGTTTTCTATGCCTTATGACATGGAATTTTTCAAAATAATCTGCTTAAGTTATTTTAAGTATAACCTATAAGTGCATCAATCTCCTTTCTACATGCAGAAGCCAGCACATATCCAATTAAAGCCAAAATCATGGTTAAATTGTTGAATTAAAGGGTTAGGCTTATTTTACTATCCGATTCCTTATTTCTCAAATTGTGGATTTTGGACCACCTGAAATTTTCCATTTCTTCTTGAAACCAAACATATGTACCTTTGACTTCTTATCAGAATCCTTTCTGAATTATGGTTACACAAATGATAATCAGCTATTTCAAGCAGGTTTTTTTATACTCAAAGGAATCTTTTTAAACTTTCACAAAATAATATTATTCTTGTGTACTTGTGTACCCAGTATGTACTTGGTAAAACCAGAACAGAAAGTGAATACTATTTAAGGCATATATGGTTTCAACAAATGTTTTACAGGGAGAGTCTTAAAATACCATATAATATGTGTTTCTACCCAGGCACCAATAAAGCTATAGAAGATTTTGCCAGCTATTTATTCCACTGACCTATTTCCCATTTTTGTCCATGATAAAATTTTGAATTTAAACAAAAATAGATTTTATTAGGGAGGCTGGCAAATTTCATTCAGTTGCTAAACAGAGAAATGATTTAATTAAAAGTTCTTAACCCTTTATTTAATAATAATGATGTACCCATATATGAATTTTATTATTTTTCTTTATTTTAAGAATGGTCAGGCATTGTTTTATTTAAGTCCTGCATTGTTTGCTATGATCTGCAGCCAACACAATCAGTTCATTAAATTGAGTTAAAAAGAGTGTTTATACAATTCTAACTCACAATTTAGATCATTTCAAACACCAAATATTCTAATGAAATCATATATAGCAGTGTTGGCAAACTTTTTCAGTACTGATTGCCAAAACAGGAGCGCGCATGTATGCGCTCGGGACCACATGCTGGAAACCAGAAGAGCAGCTATTCGGTTGGCATGTGTGTGCTGGGAATACGATCTTCCAGTTTCTGGCACGCGCATGGGCGCCAGCCAACTGGTCTTATTATTTATTTATTTATTCAAATTTATATACCGCCCTATCTCCCGAAGGACTCAGGGCGGTGTACAGGCATTTAAAAGACATATAAATACAATATAAAACAATTAAAAAACTGATTCTAACAAGCCCGTAAATTGTCTTCATGCACGCATGTGCAGCAGAAACTGGAAGACCAGGTGGGTAGTACGCAGCCGCTTCCAACACGCATGCCATAGGTTCGCAATCATGGATATATAGTATATTCATGTTCTAATATTTATTATTATAGATCTGATAACATTTTTAGCAGAAAGCACTATAATAACATATAGCTATGACATAGGAAGGATTTTCTAATTATCTCTCATTTCCAAATTCCAGCTTAGTCTACTAGAAATCAAATGACCTCTAAATTTATTGGCTTTCAACTCCAACTCCACTACATTGGTGTGTTGTCTGTGCAGTATAATCTGATAATTTATTCATAAGGTAAAAGGTAAAGATTCCCCTCGCACATATGTGCTAGTTGTTGCCAACTCTAGGGGGTGGAGCTCATCTCCGTTTCAAAGCCGAAGAGCTAGTGCTGTCCGAAGACGTCTCCGTGGTCATGTGGCCGGCATGGCTCAATGCCAAAGGTGCAGGGAACGCTGTCCCACCAAAGGTGGTTCCTATTTTTTCTACTTGGATTTTTACTTGCTTTCGAAACTGCTAGGCTGGCAGAAGCTGGGACAAGTGACGGGAGCTCACCCCGTTACACGGCAGCACTAGGGATTTGAACCGCTGAGCTGCCAACAAGCTCAACGTCCTAGCCCCTGAGCCACCATGTTTCTTTTAAAATTCATAATGAATTTTAAAAGAATATATCCTAATATTTGCCAGAATCAAGTTTAATCCTAGATATAAGTTTTTCCTTCTTCTGTTTATTGCCCTAAAATAAATAGATAATCCTATATTATATTTTTTAATCAAACAGTTAAACCAAAATTTCATTTAGGAACATATTTCATGTTTTTCCCTGTTTGTGACTTCTGTTTATATGTTTATATCTCTCTCTGATAGTTACACATGAAGCCAATGAGGTTGCATATATTAAAATTAGACCTTCACAAAGAGTACTTCTCATGAGTAAAAATCAAGTATTTCAAGGTCAGGTATAATACAGCTCTAAAGAACTGCATGGTTATCTTTAGAATTGATTCACTAATCAACTCTAACCTTAGAAGATTTCTTTCTGCTCTCTCTCTCTGCATTCTCTCTTTCTCTCTCTCTTCCACCCTCCCCACCCCCTCGCCCATCTCTCTCACACACAGGCATTTTTTTCCCCCGAGGGGATATTAAAGTTTAGATATTTCTCTGAAAGAAGATTAAAGACAACATATGCCACAGCTAGAAATGAATAAAAAAACAAAACAAAACAAAAAAACAGTTTTTACTTGTCAGAAAAATTACCATGATAGATAATGTTCAGGTCCATTAGTAAAATTTCATTGGCAATGTAAACTTTGATAGAAGTGAGCTTGTATTTACTCTGTGGTGCACTTTTTAATATGTTACATTTTTGTTTATTGCCTTCAGAATTAGTGCCTCAAATAGCAGATTGTATTAAGTAATCAATCAAACTTCTTACCACATATAAATTTTTAGACCAACCAGGATGATACAAGTATTGTAAAGCTAGATGATATATAATAAATAAAAGTATCAAAAAACAATTTAACAAGCACTTATTTTCACCCACAAAAACAATGTACGTTTTGTTGTCCAGAACAATTGCTTGCAAACAATTTGAAAATTTGCAAGAAAATAAAAATAGAGTGAAATCTAAGAATTATTTATATCTTTGTTTCTTATGAGCAAAATATTGCTATTTTGAATAACATTCTCTAATAGTTCATTATTCTCTGATTAATACAAGTGAAGAACTGTGATGCCTTACAAAAAGCTTACAAATCCTACACTCTCGGTTTTTAATAATATTTCTTAAAAAATGGGTGGATTATGATAAATAATGCCAGCTTTAAAAAGCAACTGAAAAATGATACTAGAGCACACCAATCTATCTCCAAGAGAAAATCCAGAAATGAGAAGAATTTGGAAATGCAGTTATTAATTTAAATTAAGAAAGTTTTATAAATTACATGACAATAAACAAGAGTACATAGGTTGGAATTGCTTGTAATTTTGACTCACTTTGTAGCTCCCTACATGATACAAATAATTGGAAAAACCCACTAAACTGTAGCCAATGTAGCTTGTAAGTTCATGGTGTTATATGGGTGTAGTGGACTGCACTCATAGTTACCTATGCCATTGCATTCTAAACCAATTCAAGCTTGCCTATGGTACTTATTAAGGGCAGCCTATGTAGAACACATTGAAGTAGTCCAATCGGGAGATGATTGAAGGTTAGTCATCAGGAATAAGGCTGAATACAGGTCATTTATTGTATTTATAGTGATGCATTGTTAAAGGGAATACAGACAGTCCTCGACTAACAACAGTTCATTTAGTGACCATTTAAAGTTACATCAGCGCAGAAAAAGGTAACTTATGACCACTTTTCACACTTACGTCCATTGCAGTATGGTCATGTGATCAAAATTCCCATGGTCACCTAAATCTCATTCCCATGGTTACGTGATCAAAATTCAGACAGTTGACAACTGACTCATATTTATTTTTTTTCTTTTTTTTTATTCAAAAAGTTTTTATTTGTCAAAAAAGGTTTATACAAATACATAACAGGTATGGTAAATTTTCAATTTTCTTATCTAAAATAAGAATTTTACTCAAATTTTTTAACACATACAACAGCCATAAGGCAAGCAGGTGACACGAAGTAGCTAAGTTTGCAAATTTTAAATACGTAATAAAGAAGAGTCAAGAATAATCAGAATATCGTACAAAAGAGAATAAGGAAAACCAACACAATCCCAAATATCTTTATCACTTCCTAGTTTTGGATCTCAGAACTCTGGGTTCAGCCTGACCCAACTCCACTACATTGGTATGTTGTCTGTGCATTATAATCTGATAATTTATTCATAAGGTAAAGGTAAAGGTAAAGGTAAAGGTAAAAGGTAAAGATTCCCCTCGCACATACGTGCTAGTTGTTGCCAACTCTAGGGGGCGGAGCTCATCTCTGTTTCAAAGCCGAAGAGCTAGTGCTGTCCGAAGACCGTGGTCTCCGTGGTCATGTGGCCGGCATGGCTCAACGCCAAAGGTGCAGGGAACGCTGTTACCTTCCCACCAAAGGTGGTTCCTATTCTTTCTACTTGCATTTTTACGTGCTTTCTCTCTCTGCATTCTCTCTTCTCTCTCTTCCACCCTCCCCACCCCCCCTGCCCATCTCTCTCACACACAGGCATTTTTTTCCCCCGAGGGGATATTAAAGTTTAGATATTTCTCTGAAAGAAGATTAAAGACAACATATGCCACAGCTAGAAATGAATAAAAAAACAAAACAAAACAAAAAAACAGTTTTTACTTTTCAGAAAAATTACCATGATAGATATTGTTCAGGTCCATTAGTAAAATTTCATTGGCAATGTAAGCTTTGATAGAAGTGAGCTTGTATTTACTCTGTGGTGCACTTTTTAATATGTTACATTTTTGTTTATTGCCTTCAGAATTAGTGCCTCAAATAGCAGATTATATTAAGTAATCAATCAAACTTCTTACCACATATAAATTTTTAGACCAACCAGGATGATACAAGTATTGTAAAGCTAGATGATATATCATAAATAAAAGCATCAAAAAACAATTTAACAAGCACTTATTTTCACCCACAAAAACAATGTACGTTTTGTTGTCCAGAACAATTGCTTGCAAACAATTTGAAAATTTGCAAGAAAATAAAAATAGAGTGAAATCTAAGAATTATTTATATCTTTGTTTCTTATGAGCAAAATATTGCTATTTTGAATAACATTCTCTAATAGCTCATTATTCTTTGATTTATACAAGTGAAGAACTGTGATGCCTTACAAAAAGCTTACAAATCCTACACTCTCAGTTTTTAAAAATATTTCTTAAAAAATGGGTGGATTATGATAAATAATGCCAGTTTTAAAAAGCAACTGAAAAATGATACTAGAGCACACCAATCTATCTCCAAAAGAAAATCCAGAAATGAAAGAATTTGGAAATGCAGAGTTATTAATTTAAATTAAGAAAGTTTTATAAATTACATGACAATAAACAAGAGTACATAGGTTGGAATTGCTTGTAATTTTGACTCACTTTGTAGCTCCCTACATGATACAAATAATTGGAAAAAGCCACTAAACTGTAGCCAATGTAGCTTGTAAGTTCATGGTGTTATATGGGTGTAGTGGACTGCACTCATAGTTACCTATGCCATTGCATTCTAAACCAATTCAAGCTTGCCTATGGTACTTATTAAGGGAAGCCTATGTAGAACACATTGAAGTAGTCCAATCGGGAGATGATTGAAGGTTAGTCATCAGGAATAAGGCTGAATACAGGTCATTTATTGTATTTATAGTGATGCATTGTTAAAGGGAATACAGACAGTCCTCGACTAACAACAGTTCATTTAGTGACCATTTAAAGTTACATCAGCGTAGAAAAAGGTAACTTATGACCACTTTTCACACGTCCATTGCAGTATGGTCATGTGATCAAAATTCCCATGGTCACCTAAATCCCATTCCCATGGTTACGTGATCAAAATTCAGACAGTTGACAACTGACTCATATTTATTTTTTTTTTTTTTTTTTATTCAAAAAGTTTTTATTAGTCAAAAAAGGTTTATACAAATACATATCAAGTATGGTAAATTTTCATTTTTCTTATCTAAAATAAGAATTTTACTCAAATTTTTTAACACATACAACAGCCATAAGGCAAGCAGGTGACACGAAGTAGCTAAGTTTGCAAATTTTAAATACGTAATAAAGAAGAGTCAAGAATAATCAGAATATCGTACAAAAGAGAATAAGGAAAACCAACACAATCCCAAATATCTTTATCACTTCCTAGTTTTGGATCTCAGAACTCTGGGTTCAGCCTGACCCAACTCCAGGGCCGCAACAGCGGCAGCCGCTTCAGCCCCATGATCTATAACCTCCCCTTCTTCAATTCCTGGATCATCTGATTCCAGGAAGGCTTTGTGTTCCTCCACATAGGCCGTAGCCTCCACAATTGTACTGATTTTTTTCGTAATGCCCTCCCGGAAAATCATCAATCCCTCTGGCATCAGCCATCTGAAGCCCACTCCCTTCTGGTACAATTGCTTGACAAAAATAATATTTCTTTCTTTTTCACGCACCTGTCTGGGAATCTGCCTCAGAATGGCTATCTCCTGCCCCTGTAAATCAGTGCCCCACTCCTATGTTTTCTAAGAATTTCATCTCTCGCCTCTTCTCACAAATTTGACATGAACCTCTCTGGGAACTGCATGCGTGCGTGCATATTGCGAATTAACTCTATAAACTCGATCCACATCCCAATTCATGAAATCAACACCTCTCCCAAGAAATTCTCCCAACAATTTAGTCACAACATCTCTCAAATCTTCTTGGTCCACTTCTTCCAAATTTTGAAACCTAAGGAAATAAGACATTTTATCCATCTGTAGTCCAAGCACAGCATTGCCTGTCGTCTCCTCTCTTTTCTGCACTGCCCGCATATCACCCTCCAGACCTTCCACTTTCTGCTTGTTTTCTGCTGAGACTTGTTGAGTATCCTTTAAATCCTTTTGGATAGTCACAATTTCTGCTCTTATTTCCGTTTGGCCTCTTTGCAAATCATCCAATTTCTTGTCCATATTGGATAACTTTTCCAGAATTCTCTCCATCTCTCCAGCAGTTGGTCTCTAACCTTTTGCCATTTGAAAAAAAAAGTATTCAAAATCCTCAGGCAAGCACAGTATCCTTGTAATTTCCTCCGGATCCACCAGGGGGCACTCACAGGAGCAACGAGTCCAGAGTACAGTTAGTCAACCAGGAAGCCGAAGGGAAGTGATGTCATCAAAATTCTCATAGTGAAGGCGGAAGCTGGACGCCACCACTGTTCCCCAGAAGGAGGGGGGGCCTCAAACCTTCCCTCCTAAATTTCTCCATCACCTCTTCTCTCCAGAGCTCCACAAAACCGGTAATCTTCTTATTTTAAGTTCTCCTCTCTCCAGAATAACTCGTGCTCCTTCCAACCGCAGGGGAGAGAAAACCCCCCCGCACTCCGGAGCACTCCACTCACGTTTACCGATATTCCCTTCCCTTCTCCTCCTCAATTCTTCTCCGTGCCCTGTTCACCACCAGGCTGCTGCAGTTATAAATCCAATGCCCCGGTATCACCGGGCACAGCGGCCCAGGCGACGACCAAAATAATGGCCGCGGCCTGTGGCCTCCGAACCCCGCCAAGCCTAGGACGCGCCAGCATCGGTCCCCACAGTCCTGTATATCGGCTGGGAGACCCCTGGCGAGCCGTCCGTACGGCAGGTGTCCTTTTCGGAACACCTGGCCCCTGAGGGCCTCGGCGGCGGCCGGATTCGGGCGCTGGAGGCAGGAGAAACCTTCCAGACGTCCGTTGCCGCTGGATACCGGAAGTCGTCTCAACTGACTCATATTTATGATAGGTGGGTGTCCTGGGGTCATCTGATCATCTTTGGTAGCCTTCTGATAAGTCAATGGGGAAGCCAGATTCACTTAACAACTGGGTTACTATCTTAAAGTGATTCGCTTAACAATCGTAGCAAGAAAGGTCATAAAATGGGGCAAAATTCACTTAACAAATGTCTTGCTTAGCAAACAGAAATTTTGGGCTCAGTTATGGTCGTAGGTTGAGAATTTCCTCTACTGTTTGTTACTGGGCCAAAAATGTAAAGACGGTGAACCAGGAAGACCTGATCTGTGTGATCAAGACTGAAGTAGACAATCTGTGACAACAATTGATGCATCTTGCATGATAAAGGTTGATGAACTGATTAAAGACATTGGCAGATCACTCAAGGGAAAACTGCTGTCAAGCCTGGCATTTCCCAGGCTATGAGGGCCACATTATTCATGTTCTTCAATCTTGGCAGTTTTATGCAAGATGGGTTCCTTGCATGCTGATGGTAGAAGCCGGAAGGTTCAAGAGATTAAATTTGTCAGCAATTGTCATGCTATGAAGGTGAGAAATGTCTTCAAAGCACTGGGACAGTCAATAAAACATAACTCAGAAATGAGGCATTAATCCACGGAATATCATTGCAAAAGCTTCACTTGCATAAACAAGCATAAAAGGCTTTGGCAGGAAAAGTCATGGTTAAAATTCTGGGGGACTGTCAGGTTTTGGCTAAAGGGACACATGCAGAGATGGGATTCAGCCGGTTCTGTCCGGTTCGGTTGAACCGGTAGTGGCGACTGTGGGAGGCTCCGCCCACCCGCCCGGACATAATGCGTGAGCACTACACCTGCACACAAGGCCGTGCGCATGTGCAGAGCTCACATATGCGAACCGGTAGGGAAGGTAAGTGAATCCCACCTTTGGACACATGTGGAGTTTTTTGTGAAGTTTGTTCCCCCTTGACAGAAGTGTGTAGCAATACGTAAAGGTCTGGAGGTGGAGGCATTACATTTCATTCTTTCCTTGCACAATCATACATATATCAGCTCTAACAATTCTATATGTCTGTTCATCTCTACCTGCACACATTTACATACACACACCAGTGGTGAGTTTCAAAATTTTTTACTACCGGTTCTGTGGGTGTGGCTTGGTGGGTGTGGCATGGCTTGGTGGGCATGGCTTGGTGGGCATGGCAGGGGAAGGATACTGTAAAATCTCCATTCCCTCCCCAATGCAGGGGAAGGTTACTGCAAAATCCCCATTTCCTCTTGATCAGCTGGGACTTGGAAGACAGAGAATAGATGGAGGCGGCGCCCGGCATAATTTTTACTACCATTTCTCCGAACTATTCAAAAATTCTGCTACCAGTTCTCCAGAACTGGTCACAACTTGCTGAAACCCACCTCTGACATACACCTGAACAGAATATTGACCTTCTCAGAGAGCCAGCATAAGTAGATGATATCACTAAAACTGAGAACTCTATCTTAGTATACTATCAAATTTTATTTAGCATTCTGTCCAAGTAGTATCTTCTTTTCTCCAAGATTGCCTAATATTTGTTTGTTTGACTTGTTCTGATTTCTCTTTATGACCATCTGAAATTGTGTTAGCATGCTCATTTTTTAAAAAAAATAAAAATAAACAATTTACTCAATCCAGCAAAGGAAACTATACAAGTCAATAACTATAGAATGCATCAGGTTTAAGAACATAATACATTATTTATATAAAGTGCTATATTTTGAAAAAAAAGGCATAACAAATTTTAATCTTTTCTAAAATATTAAATATTAAATGGATTACTAGGAGGAAACTTTCTCAAGCCATAACAAATCATTAGCCCGGATATAAGTAAGAAGAGCAAGAAATCATCATTTAGCTTTCACACTCATTTCTAAAAAAAAATGTATAGGTATTTCATTATAATCATAAAATAGAATGCTGATATCATCAAAATGTTTCAAACACAGCAATCCTGATTGTGGTTTAATAATTCCAGCATACTTGATTGCCTATCTGGCTAGAGCAGAAACAATAGATGTAATGATGTATTACTGAAGAAAGATAGAACTGGAGATCAACTGAGTGACCAGATTAAATTCAACCTCTGATCTAAGGCATGGCCTAGGCCAGGGATAGGCAACTATGGCCCCTTTATGATCTGTGGACTTCAACTCCCAGAATTCCTGAGCCACAGGTCATAAAGGGGCCATAGTTGTCTACCCATGGCCTGGGTTGTCCATATGTATTCCACCTTGGAGAATATTTGGAAAAGATCTCTCTTTTGATCTTCCTAACATGAATCTGGAGCAGTAGTGGTTTTCACTTACCTTCACTACTGGTTCAGAACTGTGAGCCTGCGCATGCGCAGAACCTTCTGCACATGTGCAGAGTGTCTGGAATGATGTATGGGCAGGTTGGCAGAGCTGGAGCAAACCAGTAGAAACCCACCACTGGACTGGAGAGGATCTCAACCACAGTGCCTAAAGGTTTATACTTTTCTAGAATTTAGCATCAGGAAAGGAAGATGGGAAATTTCATCTTGAAAAATCTTCATTCCTTTTCACTGTTTCATCATTTAAAATAATGTGTGTGTCTTGCAAAGTGTGCTTGCAAAATGCCCCTCACTGCCAAGGAAAAAGGCTATATTGTTTTAAATAGTTCTGGCTTTTAAATGATCTGGGAAAGATATACTCCCCATCCATGAGGTTGGCACACCTGTGCGCTTTCATTTTGTCCTTCATAAAGATAACACATTTTGAATCAAAATGTGTCAGGAGGCCCACCATTAGAGGCCCACCATTAGAGGCCAAGTTCATTATCAACAGAGCTGAATTTCAGAGAAAGTTGGGGTTTAATGAGGGAAGAATTATCTCTCATCTGGAATTGGTATCAATTTGGTGCAAATGGACTGTGCTCTTAATACATCATCAGAGAAAAGAGGTCCCAGGAGTGTGTTTTTGAGCTTTTAATACCACTATACATGCACAGATGGTACCATGCACATTGTTCTTCCTTAACTCATGGGAATGTTAGTACTGACTTCCTTCTTTTCCCAAAGAGCCCACCTTAAGATACAGGCCTGGAAAGTGGTTATCTAACAAGCCATTGAAAAAAGTGGACCCAAAACAACTAGAAAGCTGTTTGCTCAAGGTATGTAGTTGTATACCGTTCAATGGGAGTTTCATAGAAATTACAATAAAAGACCTCCAAGGTCCCTTCCAAGTCTGCACTTCTATATTCTGTAAGTGGTATTAAAACAAAGAGCAAAAAAATAATAATCCCAACTTTGCAGATTTTTACACAAATTGTTGTTTTAGAGCAAGGGTCTCCAGCATTGGCAGTTTTAAGCTTGGAGGACTTCAACTCTCAGAATTCTGGAAGTTGAAGTCCTCCAGGCTTAAAGTTTCCAAGATTGGAGACCCCTGTCTTAGATAATGCAATGTATGATTCAATGAGAATAAAACAAGAGCACTTCCATCAGCGGTTCTCAACCTGTGGGTTGGGACTCCGTTGGGGGTCGAATGACGATTTGCCAGGGGTCGCCTAAGACCATCGGAAATATGGGAAGTATACTTGCGAGTTGAAGAATTGCGCTCCAATGGCTGACTTCACAAGCCAGCTGCAGGCTCTTCAAATAGCTAGCCGAATTCGGCTTCAGGCGCGATGAATTAAAAAAGAGAGAAATCTTTGCTCTGATGTCTCCCTCTCAAGCCAGCTGCAATCACTCCCAATCGCTAGCCTAATCTGGCTTCAGGCGCGATAAACTTAATAGGGGAGGAGTCTCTGCTTTAATGCCTCCATCCTCAAGGCAATCGCAAGCAGTGCAGATCGCTAGCCAATACGGCTTCAGGCGCGATAAATTCAAAATGAAAATAATTTTATGGTTGCGGTCGCCACATTGTGGGGAATTGTATTAAAGGGGTCGCCACATCGTTGGGAATTGTATTAAAGGGGTCACAGCACTACAAAGGTTGAGAACCACTTACTTACATAGTTTAATCAGGTTCAGGGTTAAGCATACATTGTGTCGTGTCCCACTCCTCCGCTGATGGCCGGGTCAGGGAAATCCAAATCAGGCTTGCCTCTGCAGCTCTGCCCAAAGTCCTAGCAAAGTCCTTAGAGCAGGCAGGAGACCAGTAAGTGACTTCAGCAAGATAAGTTCGACTTTGCCTGACTCAGAGACTGCCAGAAAGCAGATCCTTTATATAGGCCATGGGGTGTGGCTCCATGACTCAGCACTCATTAAGGCCTGCCCCTCCCTTCCTTCTGTTGCCTCCGCCTATCCAATCTTCTGATGCGAGGGTCACTCCAATCAGCTGTTGGAAGTAAACTTTCCTCAGGCTCACATGCTGTGGAGGAGGGGGAGGGGTCTAGCTGCTCCGTTTGCCTGGGCATGGAGCCAGGGCTGGGGCCGGGGGATGCTCCCTCCTCTGCAGCCTGCTTGGGCATGGAGCCAGGGCTGGGACCGGGAGGTGCCCCCTCCTCTGCAGCTTGTCTGGGCATGGAGCCAGGACTGGGGCTGGGAGGCATACATTCCTCCGTGTTTGGGAGCAGATAAGCAGACCCCGGCTGCGTTGAGAGCGGACAAGACACAACACATTGCCAAACAGTTGTTTGGGATATGATCCTACTGAATCATAGGGGACATTCCTGTCTGCACCTCCTCCAATTTCAGAGGTTGGTGTTATTATAGTAAAACTGGGGCTTGTGTGTGTCTTTGTGTGTGCATGAGCACATGCATATAAATATTAGTAAAAATGCAGTGATAGCTAGGAACATTTCTCCAAAGGATCATTCCCAACGTAAACAGAGGCTTTGATTTTCAATTTGTGAAAGTGACTTTCTTCAAATGTGTCATCAGATTTCAGTAGCAGAAATGCCAAGAGTTGTTGATGCATTTACTCATGCCTTTTAGGCGGAAAGTACAATAAAATAGCTTTATAAGTCCGACATCAAACTTCCTAGGATACACTCTACACAGTTGAAAAGTAAAAACCTTTCCAAAGTATCTTCTCCAAGAATAGAAACATCAGAAGAAAAATCTCTGATGCAACTTCACCCACTTTGCATTGTGATCCTTTTCATTCCACTTTAATGTCTCATCCTCTGAAGCTTCTCCCTGCAGTCTTCCCTCCCACTCTTGCAATAGTTAGCAACTCCTGTCTAGAGCTCTCAAAGCACAGGTGGTATAAATTGAATAAATTAATAAAAAATGCATAATTTTATTCAGAGGTGGGTTTCATGTAATTTTACCACCGGTTCGCTGCACACTGAAAATGTGAGTGCTCACTTTGCTCACTCGCCTTCTGAGCATGAATGCACCTTCTGCGCATGCGCTTTGCTCTTGCATGCAGCTTGCACACATATGGGCAGCTTAGAAAACATGGTTAAATAGGACAGCATAGCGCAAATTGCCACTACTGGTTCACCTGAACCGGTCCATACCGGCTGGATAACACCACTGATTATATTTACTGATACCTACAGAGGAGGGAGTTCAAACTATGTAAGATGTTACGGTTCTTCAGAAGATTTGTTGCCTTCTCAGTCATTTTCCTGGAATTGAATCCCCACTTCCGTTGATTAAGGCATCAGAAGAAGTCATCCATTTAGCAGCTTGATGGGTGTAAAACACGAAAGCAATATAGGAACATAAGACGCCATATGGGAAACAGAGAAAGTAAGATGTATGAGACATATAGACTAAGTAGATTGAAAAAAAGCATATCAGAAATGTGCTATGTTTTCTCAGAAACAATGAGCCCTAGGGTTCTTTATTTTCTACTGATAATTTTCTGCAGTAATTAGAAACAGATGATTTCAACAAAATAAAAAGAGGTCATAACTTAATTTCTCTGCCCTGGAGTAAACATACAGTATGTGACTGAATTAGCTTAGTCTTCCTAGCAACTAAACTTGTCTTTCTAGGTAAGATGTCTGCATCTGTTCTGGAGGTAATGGTGTGTTCTATTGGTTAGAGCAGGGGTCTGCAAATTTGGCTCATTTAAGACTTGTGGACTTCAACTCCCAGAGTTCCTTAGCCAGCGGCTGAGGAACTCTGGAAGTTGAAGTCCACAAGACTTAAAAGAGCCAAGTTTGCAGACCCCTGGGTTAGAGCAACGCTATCAAACTCCTGGCCCGTGGGCCAGATGTGTCACATGCTGGCCACGCCTGGTTTAGCGAAGGGAGGAAAAGTCCTGATATGTCATGTGATGCTGCCGTGATGAGTGATGACATGAGTTTGACACCCCTGGGTTAGAAAATTGTCTATGGAGATTCTCAGTCATCCAGGTCATGCTTTTTTCAACAGGCAACTGGACTTTCCGGTTTTTCTTTGAAGATGTTTTGTTTTTCACTAACTATTGGTTAGAGAATTGGCTTAAATAATAGGATAAACCACATTTTTTTCTAAACTTGCGGCCATTGAAAACAGTGAAAGTTGTTCTAAAGTTGATCAAACCTTAGATCAATGATAAAGATTGATCTACCTGCAATGATAAAGATATAACGGACTTCTATGTCAGTTGTAATTTAAAAGGTTTTCTTTGGCTTTAGTCCCTGATGATTTCATGGGCACATTCAGGTAGTTTACTTGGCAACAGAACAGAAGTGTTTTGCCAAATCCATTTCTGAAATGGATTTTGGATTTCCCCAATTTTAATCAATGGGCTTGGCATTTCCTTTTCTTTTCTTTTTTTTAAAAAAGCATGTTTTATTTGCAGTTTTCTTTTCACACCATACATATTTTGTGGACAGTGTATTGACTGGGTCAAGTCTTTTTAAAACAATGCTAACAATAATAATACAAATAAGTATGTGTAATTTTAATCTTCCAACTTCAACAATACTATTCTGTCTTCATAATCCTTTATCATTTTCCCCATTAATTCATTTAAACATAAATAACATTTCCTTGTGCCATGTATTTGTTATCCCCTACTAAATTATTATTATTTAATATTTTAAGAATTACTCATTATTCCATATAACTTTAATATATCAAATGTGTAGGATTACTAATAACGCCAAATATTAACAATATTTAATCAATCCCGTGAGTGTATCTCAAAATCCCCACAATTTCTAACCCTTAATATTTTAAATTCACAATATACTTTAACACAGTCTTAATGTTAATAATACAATTAAATTACCTAAATCTAAATTTTCAGCTACTGATCTTAATTTATTTTTAGTTATAATAAATTGTATTATCTATTAATATATATATACTACTTGTTAAGTATGGGCATTAACGAGGCAGGAGACCAGGGTAGTGACAACAGCTCTTTAATATACAGTGAACCCAGCAACCCGGGCTGGGAAAAACCTCTCTTTAAATACAGTTAAGCCGGCGGCTTCGACCAATCAGCAACGTGCTAGTTTCCCGCCAAAACATTTAAAGATACATTACACTCCTTCCCTCCCAGAAAACACTTTACTCATCTTTGCATACATTTAGCATATTATTTCTCTACGTAGTCGCGCAGGTACGCTGGGCGTTTCCTAACTCTCCCGGACCTGCGCAGTTCATTTTCTGGGAGTGAGTCGAGCTGACCGGAGGGACTGCTCGTTCCTCTCAGCTCCTCCTCCAGGCCATCCGGCCTTGGATTACTTGCCGAGTCGTGCCTGCTGTCCTCAGGAAGGACCGGATGGTGTCGCTGGACCTCGTCTGAACCAGATAAGTCCCCCGTTTTTTCTCGGCTTGAGTCAGCTGTGGGTTCAATCAATGAGTAGTCAGGGCCCGTCCCATCTATCTCTGGTCTAGTGTTAATTCTATTTCTTAGCTGATCTATGTGGCGTCTCCACAGCCGGCCGTCCTCTATCTCTACGAGATACGACTTGGGGCCCGTGGTGTCTATGATTGTTCCCTTTAGCCAGTTTGGGCCATCACCGTAATTGTGTGCCCATACATAGCTTCCTATGGCCAGTTCTCGTGTTTTGCCTGGTGTTGTTTTGTACCCGTCTGGCGTGTAATTCGGGTTTAAACGGTCTAATGGGCATCTTAGTTTTCGTCCCATCAGTAGTTCTGCTGGGCTGTGGCCAGTGGCCACACAAGGGGTTCTGTGTTGTACCGTTAGGAATGCATCAATGTGTGATTGCCAATCGCCTGGGCCACTTCTGGACAATGCCTCTTTCGCGCTCCGGACGAAACGTTCAGCAAGGCCGTTCGTCGCAGGGTGGAAAGGCGCCGAGAGGGCATGTCGGATGCCCTCTTCTGCCAAGTACCCCTCAAAAAGTGTCGCGGTGAACTGTGGCCCATTGTCTGACACTAGAGTGTCCGGCAACCCGTGCTAGCTAAAGAGGTGTCTTAGTGCTGAAATGACAGCTTCAGCGGTTGTGGATTTCATTAGGATGATCTCCAACCATTTGGAGAATGCATCCACCACTATTAGAAACGTTTGGCCGTGGAAGGGGCCGGCGAAGTCTATATGTATACGGGACCATGGGCCTTGGGGTTTCTCCCACTCCCGGATTGGGGCCGTAGGTGGTAGTGGTCTGGACTCCTGGCACACTTGGCATCTGCCAACTTTGTCGCTAATCTCTTTGTCCATTAGGGGCCACCACACATAGCTCCTAGCTAAACCCTTCATTCTCACGATCCCAGGGTGACCTTCGTGCAGAAGTTCCAGAACTTTTTTCCGCAATTTCTCTGGAACTACCACCCTATCCCCCCAGAGCAGGCACCCCCCTTGCACCGATAATTCCCCGCTTTTCTTGACAAATTCTTTGAAACGCTCGCCCGGCGCAGCGGGCCACCCTCTTTGGACCCAACCAATTACCGTTCTTAAAGTAATGTCCCGGTATGACGCCCGAGCCACCTCCTTAGACGTGACTGGGCCAGAGTCCAGAGAGTCAATTAGTAGTATGGGCGTCCCCGGAGTGGGGTCCTCGATCGCCCCTGGCAGTGGGCATCTGCTTAACGCGTCCGCATGCCCCAACTCCTTTCCTGGCCGATGCTGCAGTTTATAGGAGTAGGCGGCTAAAAAGATAGTCCATCGGGTCAATCGGGGCGAGAGTGCCACAGGCGTTGGGCGGTTGCCAGCCAGTAAACCTAACAGGGGTCTGTGGTCTGTAACAATTTCAAAGTCTCTACCAAAAACGTATTCGTGAAACTTTTTTACCCCTGAAACTATAGCTAGGGCTTCCCTATCCAACTGACTATAGTTCCTCTCTGCCGAGGACATTGTTCTGGAATAGAAGGCTATTGGGGCTTCTGTGCCATTTGGGAGCCTGTGGCTGAGCACAGCACCCACCCCGTAGGGGGAAGCATCACAAACTAATACCAATGGCATTGTGCTATTATACTGGATCAGTAAACTATCGCTCGAGAGTAGGTTTTTTACTGTTTCGAATGCCCTAGCTTCCGTCTTTCCCCAAGACCAAACAGCATTCTTTCCCAGTAACTTATGTAGCGGCTCAGCAACGGTTGCCTTATTTTTCAAAAAGACCGCGTAAAAGTTCACCAGACCCAGGAATGCCTGTAGCTCTGTTTTGTTTTTGGGCGCTGGAGCCTTTCTTATTGCCTTGACCTTGCTCTCAGTGGGGTGAATTCCTTCCTTGTCTATTCTGTAGCCCAAGAACTCTACGGATTCTACCCCTATTTGGCATTTGTTCACTTTAACTTTTAGACTGGCAGACCGGAAAATGCCCAAAACTTCTCTCAACCGTTCCCCCAATTCGTCTAAGTTCTCGGCTGATACCAATACATCATCAAAATAGGGGACTACCCCCGGGAGCCCTTGCAGAAGTCGCTCCATTAAATTTTGAAATAGACCAGGTGCCACACTCACCCCAAACTGTAACCTGGTACACTTGAAAGCACCTCTGTGGGTTACAATTGTCTGGGCTTCGGCTGTGTTGGCGTCTACGGGCAGTTGTTGATAGGCTTGGGCCAAATCTAATTTGGCAAAAACGTGCCCTTGCCCCAGCGAGTGCAGCAAGTGTTGCACCACTGGGACCGGGTAAGTGCTTTTTTGCAAGGCTTTGTTTAAAGTTGCCTTGTAGTCAGCGCAGATTCTAACGGACCCATCTGGTTTCACTGGGGTGACGATTGGCGTCTCCCACTTTGCATGATCGACTGGCACTAGTATCCCCTGCCTGACTAGTTTGTCTATCTCCTTGTCAATCTTGGGCTTAAGGGCAAAAGGGACCCTCCTTGCTTTTAACCGTATGGGGGCTACCTGGGGGTCTAAATTGAACGAAATAGGGGTCCCCTTGTACTTGCCCAGGCAGTCCTTGAAAACATCTTCGAACTCGTCCATGAGTGTGTCCTTTAGGTTAAAGTCATTTCGGTAGATGCCAGTCACTCCCATGCCCAATGCTCGGAACCAGTCTAGTCCCAACAAGCTTGGCAGGGTCCCTTCGACTATCGTGATGGGCAGGGTTTTCTTGTGTGGTCCGTACTTGACGCGGACGGATGTCGTCCCTCGAACAGGGATGCGATTCCCTTGATAGTCTTGAACCTTTAGCCGCTGTGTTTGCAGTTTGCGTTTGGCAATGTTCGGCAAAGCTTTTGCAAAAGTGTCCCAGGACATGATTGTGATCGCTGACCCTGTGTCCACCTCTAGCCGGCACGGCACTCCTTCAATTTTTGGTTCTGTGAATATTTTCTTCTCTAGGCGGGTCGCTGCACGACCCACTATCACGGTCGTTCGATTTGACTTCGCGCCCTTTTTGTTTTGACCAATCACGGGTCGCCTTGCCGATCCCGCGCTCTGATTGGCTGGTTTGAATTTTCGGCGGGAAGGTTGGGGTGCTCGACAGACTTGAGCCAGGTGCCCCTTCTTCTCGCACCGCCGACATGTAGCGTCCTTGAACTTGCATTGTTGACGCTGGTGTTGCCCTCCGCAACTTCCGCAGTCGTCCCGGTCTTCTTTTCCCGGTCTCCCGGTGTGGAAAACTCCTTCCTCATCCTCGCCGTCTGATTCGGTCTGGATTTCTTCGTTGTGGACCGGAGTTGATTTCGCGCTCGCCATTGGTGTGAGCGGCTTTTGTAGGGTTTCCGCTGCTTGGGTGGACATCTCATGAGCTCTGGCTTCGTCCAGAGCGTTTGCCAGCGTTAGGTTGCTCTTGGATAGCAGCCGCCTCCGCAAACGAATGTCCCTGACCCCACGGATGAGTTGTTCCAACAGTTCCTCATCCAAATCTCGGTACCCACAATATTTAGAGGCTTTCCTTAGGGCGGCCATGTATTCGCTGATGGACTCGCCCTCTTGCTGTCTGCGCTCTCCAAATTCAAAACGTTGCACGTATTTGGACGGTGTTGGCGCGAAATGGTTCTTCAATAGGTTCTGCAGAGTTTGCCACGATACCGATTGTACCGGCGTTGGCTCTGCCAGGGCTTCTGCGATGTCGATGACCTCGGGACCGCAGTGGCTCAGGAAATATGCCCTTTTTCTGTTGTCCGGAACTCCTTGCAGTTCGTTCGCCTCGAGGAAGCTCTCGAAACGGGTCATGTATGTCCCCCATTTCTCCTTGGATGGGTCAAACGGCGCGGGCGGTGTGTAGCTGGCCATCGCTGCGTTTCCGCCCTGAATTTGCTGGGTTCGGTCCTCGTAGTGCGTTCAGCTCTTTCCTGGTGCTTTTAGCCTCGGAATCCCACCTTCGTCGCCAGTGTTAAGTATGGGCATTAACGAGGCAGGAGACCAGGGTAGTGACAACAGCTCTTTAATATACAGTGAACCCAGCAACCCGGGCTGGGAAAAACCTCTCTTTAAATACAGTTAAGCCGGCGGCTTCGACCAATCAGCAACGTGCTAGTTTCCCGCCAAAACATTTAAAGATACATTACACTACTATTTTCCCTATTCGTATTTTTCCATTTTATTAATATATTTTCTCATTATCCATCATCTCTTAACCTTTTTAAAATTCCATCATTTATTGGCTTTTTAGTCAGCCTTTTATCTCTCTCTCTTGGAATCTTGTAGCTCTTTTTAATATTTTTGGGCCTACTGAATATTCCCTCCTGGATACCCTTTGTCTCTTTCTGCTGTATTATTTGAACACTCATCAACAAAACTTACTGTTTGTTTCAAAGAGATTTTTCTTTTTTTCCTCTCTAAATCTTTCTCTTTTTTTGAAGAGATTTTTCTCTTTTCTCTCTGTTCTATTATAAGCCTTTGAGGAGTTATCTAATTGATTCCTACTTATTAATCCTTTCTCTTCTTTATTTTTGGGTCTTGTGTCTCATTTTGATTTTTCCCTTCCTTCCACTGCTTCTTCTAATTTCTCATTTATTTCTTGAATATTGTGTTCCTCTTTTTTCCCCAATTGTTGAGTGACTTAAACATTCATTTCTGTGTCTTTAAGCAATCCCCTTGTCTCCTTATTGTTCTTTATAGATTCGCACACACTTTTTAGTATCAAGAATATTTCTTCATATGCCTCAATTATCCCCTGTAAATCCATTTTATAACAATTCAATAAAAAATCCTCAATATATTTCTATGGTTTTAACGTCTCAATATGTAAAAACTCCTGTTTAATAAAATTTCATCAAACCCATAATTATACCTCCAAAACCCCTAAATTTATGGTCTTTAAAAATCTTTAGTAATTTACAACCTTGTAGTTTCCAATTATATATCTTCTCAATTGTCCAAATTTTAAAGTCTTATTTAACTTTCCTTTTCTCTTTTCTTCTATCACTTTTCTTCTTTTGTCTTGTAGAATGTTCTGTTGAATAACATTAATAGTCCAAATCCAAGTTAATCCACTAGATTCTTCCAATCTTTCAGATCCATAATCCAATAGCCAAGTTTAATACAGTTTAGTTATTTGCAAGTTAGTTCCTTTTAAAAATTTTCAGAAGGGAAAAAAACCCCTCATTAAATATTCTCAAATTATCCAATATTCTAACATAAAGTCAAGGTCAGTCCTTCTTCCAGATGTTATTACTTCTATTCTGTGTATTAGACTTTGTGTGAATTGAAGTTGGCATTTCCTAATGGTTCACATCAAAGTCATAATTAAATTAAACTTTAACTTTTTAAGATTAATTTGGTCTAGTGGTTAAAGCATCAGACTAGAGAGAGAGAGACTGTGATTTCCAGTTTCCTCTTAGCCATGGAAGTCAGCGGTTTGAATTAGGGCCAGTCCCTCTCTCTCAGCCCAACTCACGTCACAGGGTTGTTGTGGGAAAAAATAGGAGGAGGAAAATGGGTTGGAAATGCTTGCCCACTTTGAGTTATTTGTAAAAATAATAAAAGTAGAATACAAGTAAATAAATAAGTCAGCCTGGGGCTATGTGTTGATACAAAATGAATTAAATTTTAGTAATTACTGCTAAATTCAGAAAAATATATTTAAGGCAGAACTTTAACTTTTCTGTGAAATGTTTTCTTCTTTTGGACACCTGCTCCTATAGATTACATCATACAAGGTACACTTAAGGATAGACATAGGCTTGGAAAAATGTAATAAGTCATAAGTGAGAAAAATAGGAACAGGAAATTCTTATTGCTGGATTTACTCCAGCAATATACACATTTCTCTTACTTCTCTTGATATAGGAGGCAAAGCAAAGAAGATTTAACCAACCTTTTCTTTTCAGTACATATTCTAAAACCAGAACTATTTATCCTATTCTGCATTTTATATTCTTATACATTCATAGGCTGGGAATAAGCCCTGTTCTAACTACTGATTAAAGAAGCAAGGGATGGTATAAAAACAAATAACAGTTTGAGCAATGTTGAACATCAGGGTTTAGTGACTGTGGTCTATAGCAGGGGTGTAATCCAGCAGGTTCTGACAGGTTCTGGAGAACCGGTAGCGGAAATTTTGAGTAGTTCGGAGAACCAGCAAATACCACCTCTGGCTGGCCCCAGAGTGGGGTGGGAATGGATATTTTGCAGTATCCTTCCCCTGGAGTGGGGTGGGAATGGAGATCACCTGCTACGCACACCAATCCATGCCCACAAAGCAACACCATGCCCACAAAGCCACGCCCACAGAACCATAGTAAAAATATTTGGATTTCACCACTGGTCTACAGAACCAATTTCCTGACGTTTCACTAGCAACTGGAGCCAGTGTCTTCAAAGGCAAAGTGATGTGAGCCAGGACTGACTGGGCTACTGTTTTTATAGCACAATGTTCTGACTACTGATTGGCCTCCGCCCAAGCTGGTTTATGATTGGTGCAAATTGGTGAGAGCTAGTCTCTGATTGGTTTCACCAACCTGCACCAATTAAACATGTGTTGATACTGAAACCAATCTGGGCAATTCTGGCCATTCAAGAAAGAGACACCTCCCCCAAAAAATTATCCTTTTCTTTTTAATAATTTTATCCTTTTCTTTGCATTGTATGAGAATTACAGTTAGTCCTCAACATCTAGAATTTCCATTGCTAAGCAAAGCAGTTGTTAAATGTGTCACATCCAATCTTACAACCTTTATTTTCCCCCTACGGTGGTAAAGCAGTTATTAACGGAATCCAATGGACATTAAGCGAATGCAACTTTCCACATTGCCTTTGTTTGTCAAAAGCCAGCTGGTTGGAAGGTTGAAGGTTATAAATGGTGATCATGTGATACTGGGATGCTGCAACCATCATAAATGCTGGTTGCCAAGCACCCAAATTTTGATCATGTGACTGCTGAAAAGGTCTTTTTTGTGTGTGTTGTTGTAACGTTGAACGGTGACTAAATGAATGGGTGTAAGTCAATGATTACCCATACTATCTCTCCATTGCCAAATTTCTTTGTTTATTTCATAAACAAATACTTAATAGTTTAGTTTAGTTTACTTTATTGTCATTGCACATGGTATAACAAAATTAAATGCCGTCTTCAGTGTACATTGTAACTATAAAAATAAAAACACAAACATACATCCTTTATATTCTATATAATTGAAATTGAAAATCCGATATTGCACTATACGGTAGAATTCAATATGGTTATTGCCCTGGGATAGAAGCTGTTTTTCAGCCTATTTGTCCATTTTTTTATTATCCTGTACCGTCTGCCAGATGGTAATAGTTCAAAAAAAGGGTCCCCGGGATGAGATGGATCTATAAGAATGTTTTGAACTTTCTTAAGGCAGCAGGAGCTATAAAGCTCTTCCAAAGAGGGGACACAGCAACAATAATCCTCCGGGCAATGATGCTGATCATCTGGAGTGCTGTCCTATCTGCCGCTGTGCAGTTTGCAAGCCATACACAGATGCAGTAAGTTAAAATACTCTCTATGGTGCAGCGGTAGAAGGCCACCAGCAGTTTTTCATTCAGTTGTTGTTTCCTGAGAAGTCTCAGGTTGTATAATAGTGAGACGAGAGGCAGTATATCTGGACAGGTGCTTGTCTATGTTTGTCACATACTTTTAAGAGATTACTTATTACCTCATAAATTATATTTTTATTATTTGTAAAGACCAAAGGTACTTGTACATTCCCTCTGGAAGTCCTGCTCCTTCCATGGAGACCATGCAGCCATAAAGTGTTGTAATCCAATCTGTTGTCCAACTAGCCCAGCAAGAGAAATTGAAACATGATTATTACCAGTCTACCTCATTTTGGGAGTCTTGTAAAAATGTTCAGCATTACATTATTAGGTCCTATAAAATTAGTTGTTTATCTCTGCCTGTCATGTAGTCTATTTTCTTCAATTCATATGTCAATCATTTTGAACAAGAAGTTCGATCTTCAAATGCCTGCTTTCACATTGTGCACATCTGGGAGTCATTATTCTTTAAAAAAATATCTTTATTACATTTTCTTAAATAAACCCAATATGGATTTTTAAAATTCTTTTTATCAGTACAGATAATTCTCGACTCATGACCACAATTGAGCCCACAATTTCTGTTGCTAAGCAAGACATCAGTAATGAATTTTGCCCCATTTTTCCACCTTTGTTAAGTGAATCACTGCAGCTGTTAAATCAGTAATGCAGTTGTTAAACGAATCTGGCATCCCAGTTGACTTGCTTATCAAAAGATCACAACATTGTCGCCCCTGAAAATTACATATGTGTAGCCATATTTTATTTTAGCCTTTGTCTATTTCTTTTAGGTTTTGCAAGTAAAGGAATTTAATGGTATTTCAGGATTGCCACTCTCTGTGTTGAAAGGGGGGGTTACTAAGATAAAGGGGGAATGTTATGTCTAGGTGGCATTCCTTCCCATGGGAACAGAGAAGATGCCTGCAGGTGGAGGAAGGTGGAGTTTGGAGCAGTGGTGAAATTCATTTTTTTTACTACCGGTTCTGTGAGTGTGGCTTGGTGGGCGTGGCTTGGTGGGCATGGCAGGGGAAGGATACTACAAAATCTCCATTCCCTCCCCACTCCTGGGGGAAGGATATTACAAAATCTCCATTCCCACCCTACCCTGGGACCAGCCAGAGGTGGTATTTGCAGGTTCTCTGAACTATTCAAAATTTCTGCTACCTGTTCTCCAGAACCTGTCAGAACCTGCTGGATTTCACCCCTGGTATGGAGTCACCGGACTGATGGACTGAGAACTGATTGAACATTGTGACTCGGGGGGGAAGTTTCTAAGTTTTGCTTTTTATTGGGTGAAATTCTGGATCTGGGCCAGAGTTGGAATTACACCAACTTTGATATGTTCCTAATAAATAGTTTTTGATGGAAAATGGATGCCTTGGACTTAATTTCATGGGACATGTTACTTGGAAGCTTGACAAACATGAGCTCCCATGATCCTGGAACCCTGGAACCATCATAAATATGTGTCAGTTGCCAGGCATCCAAATTTTGTTTATGTTACCATGTGGATGCTATATAATGGTCGTAAGTGTGAAAAGTGATGTCACTTTTTTCAGTGCTGTTGTATCTTTGAATGGTCACTGGACAAATGGTTGTAAGTCGAGCACTACTTGTAATGTTAAAGATCGTTGTTGTTGCTGTAGATACTGTTCTTCTTCCGACAAATTCCATGTCATCATTAGGTCTTCCTTTTATTAATTAAGCAGTGTGATGATAAACTATATTACAGTCTACATTCCATTATCAGTTGTGTAGCCTTCGGGGTAAATGACCCACCAGTGTATAATTTTAAGATTGTAATTTAATTTAATTCCTAATGTTCCTAATATAACATTTTGTTGCTTGAAATTCTGTTATTCTGCTGTATCTTTGTCAGTGATTCATAAGTCAGTGGGGGACAATCTTGTCTACTTCCTGTTATTATAGTATATTTTTGTCCTAAAAGTCCATTTACAATTATCTTGGCTGTTTGTTGTTTATAGGTACTCTGACTCCTGTAAGAAAATTCATACCATGTTTAATAAATTGGTTTGTTGCTTCTGTTGTTAAGACATATCTTTGCCATCCTAAATAGAACTAATAATTCTTTTCTCTCATTCCATTCATAGCGGATAAGCCAGCAATTTATCTCGTTTATTGCCTGTTTCAAAGTAGTTTTATTTGGCAAAATTCCTCTTCTTACAAATGACTTTTACTTTAATTAATTCCAGTTACTTTTAAATCCAAAACCGGCTTCTGCCTAAGACTTAATTCTAGTTGTTTGAATTCATTCATCTGTAGGTCTGTTTTTATATGGTTTTCTTTTTATTTGATGCTAAAGAAATAAACAGTTCTTATCAATGTTTTACTTGAATCTTTACAGAAAATAAAGAAACCTCAGATGTTAAATTGGTTTGGAAGAAGTTCTTGAGTTCATGTTGACACTTCAATTTAATATCTTATTGCAGCAGCAATAAACTGAGAAACCATATTTTTGGTCTAGAGATTCTTCTATGTAGCTCTACAGTTATTGCATTGTGATCTGCATAGGAAAGATACAACTTCCATACCTATAAATCTGGCTAGCAATAAACTAGAAACCTGACATCTGTCAATCCTTGCTTGAGCTTTATAAACATTAACACAAAGTTTGTTTCTGGAATAATTTAAAGCATAGTAACACCAAGGAAAGGATAAAGAAATTGTGGATTTCGGGATAAGAAGAATGAACTATGTGGGTCCCTTGAGGTAGAAAGATATACTATTAATATAATATCAGATACTGTACATAAATATGAAACTATTGTCTCTTATCACACATTTTGATACAGTAATATAATTTTACCAGTTTAGATAACATTCTCCCCATCATTATTTTATTTAAATACACAATCCTGTGATCCAATTTCAGAATCCTCATTTTGTTATACACTAAAAATATTACCTGTAGGTAGGAACGATACTATAGTTGTAAATTATTCTTTCATTAAGATATCTAAGATTTATGTAATACTTCTCTATGTACATTCGTTTCCTACTTTTGTTTATAAATTCAAATCATATTGCTTTAAAAAGTGCAAACACCCCCACATAAATTACCAAAGAAGAGTATAAGATGTATGAAACTACCAATTTATTTTAGCTTACTGCCAAATTAAATATCAAGGTGTCAAGCTGGCCCTTCAGGTTTCGTTGGTAAATACAAATTATTTCTAATAATGTGTCAGTGGAATTTCTGAACAAATGGTTTTGAAAGGCATTTTTAAAAAGGGGTTCTTTGGAAACTAGAGATAATTTATGATATAAATATTTTTTCAATAGCTGTCTGCAGGGGTGAAGGTTGGTTTCTAAATGTAAAATAAATATCTGCCTTGGTTCATTCAATGAACTTGCCCAATTTGCAATTTCAATCAACTAGACTTTTAAATGCTCTGATGTTATTAGCTGGAAGACTACTACAGTCTAAGCGAGAACATTCAAATAATATCTTAATTAGAACTGATATAATAATCAGATGAATAATGTGCAAATTTACCATTTGATTATTATTGTATTATACATAGAATAAGATCTGACTGATTTCAAAACAAAGCTTTTAGATAGTATCTATGGGGCATGTTTAAATCCACTGTGAAAATAAGTTTAACACAAGTGAAAGGCTCATTTGGGCCTGAAGTTAGTCCTTCCACTGTAGGATATATTTTTGCAATTGATACAATATTATTGTTAAAGACAATTTCTATCTATAATGTGCTACAAGTTGCATTTTAGCAAGGTGCTAAAGGGAAGCTGCAGAGAATTTAATTTCTGCCTGGGGAGCTCCCAACTGCAAAACAGGTCAAAATTATAATACACTAGAAGTATGGCCAACCATAAGTAAAATACTCCAAAGTCCTAGAAACCATAGGCCTGAGGTTAAATGAACAATAAATATACACAAATGTAGAAAGCATGGATATTATCTAGGGAAAAGATGATGGCAGTATACATACTAAATACTCCAGTAACTGGCACCACTTATAATCCTTTGGAGATGATCAGCACATGGTTGCTAATCAGCATACATTTTGTGAAGATCTGTGATATTCCTATTGAGTACAGACAGGTTGAGTACAGACATCTTCATTATTGGATAACATACAGTAGTGGGATTCAAAATTTTTTACTACTGGTTCTGTGGGCGTGGCTTGCTGGGCATGGCTTGGTGGGTATGGCAGGGGAAGGATACTGTAAAATCTCCACTCCAGGGGAAGGATACTGTAAAATCCCCATTTCCTCCCGATCAGCTGGGACTCGGGAGGCAGAGAATAGATGGTGGCGGGGCCAGTCAGAGGTGGTATTTACCGGTTCTCCGAACTACTCAAAATTTCTGCTACTGGTTCTCCAGAACTGGTCAGAACCTGCTGAATATCACCTCTGAACCAGTAGCTATATAGCTATAACAGGTTTCTGCTATAGCAGTACCATTGAGGACTTCATGCTGGGTATGGTAGGTCAGCCAATTGTGAATCCATCTGGCAGTGGTACTGTCTGTTCTGCCAAGAAGCAGGTTGTGGTCTACTTTGTCAAATGCCTTACTGAAGTCCAAGTATATGATGCCTGCAGCATTTGGTCGGTTGGCTAACTTAGTCACTGTGTTTGGCATGATCCAAAGTGACTTTGGGCCAATTCATCTGTCGATTCCAGTCTACTTTTCAGAATTGCTCTATGTGGGGGAAATGAGAGGAGGGAATGTCCCAAATCCCAGCCAGAAATTCTGGACAGAAAGTCTGGAGTGAAATAAAGTAATCAGTGCAGGTAGCTCTCCGCTTTCAACTGATAGTGAGCTTGCAATTACAATAATATATACTGATGGTCATTAAGCGAGTCATTATGGACCTTGACCAATTTTACAACTATTGTTGTGGTGGTCATTAAGTGAATGTGGCAGTCATAAAACAAATGCCATGGTCATTAAGCAAATCCATTCTTCTCTATGTGATGTTTTTTGCAGGAAATTGGAAGTGAACTCTTATTTCCAGCAAAAAAATGTTGTTAATCTCTGTAATGTGACCATGGGAAGCTGCAAACGGCCATATATGTGGGCTGGTTGTGCAGGGCCCAAAGTGCAGTCATGTGACCATGAGTGTGTGTGTGTGTGTGGGGGGAACCATCAGAATTTGAATCTGGGTCATAGCTATCTCTGGGCTCTGTCATACCTTTGAATGGTCACTAAGGGACCAGTCATAAGTTGAGAACTCTCTGCAAAGAATTCGTGTTGTGTTTATGACAAGGCTGGCTTCTTCCAGATACCTAGGGACACACTGTTCTATTTTAAAAAAATGCTTTGAACATAGTCATCGATTTACAACAATAGAGCGCAATGCTGCTAAATAAGACAGTTGTTAAATGAGTCATGGCCATTTCATGACCTGTTTGCTGTGGTTCTTTAGTGAGTCAGAAATTATTAAGTGAATAGTGTGGTTTTTAAGCAAATCTGGCTTCCTCCACTGATTTTGCTTATAAGAAGCCAGCTGGGAAGGTTGCAAAAGGTGATCACATGACTCTGGGACAGTGCAACTGTTATATATATATATATATATATATATATATATATATATATATATATATATATATATATATATATATATATATATATATATATATATATATATCTCCAGAGAGCTGAAGCCTGAAGATGACGAATGAGACTTCGTCAAACATCGCCAAGACACTTCCAATTTTACGCGGGAGAAAACCCGAATAACCCGAATATATATATGTAGGTCTTTGGTTGTTCGGGTTTTCTCCCGTGTAAAATTGGAAGTGTCTTGGCGACGTTTCGACGAAGTCTTATTCGTCATCTTCAGGCTTCAGCTTCGTGCTTCTGGGAGCAATGTGTGATCGCAGCTGTTTCTTCCTTTTAACTGCTAGTGGGGGTTTGAACTGATTGGGTGGGAGTTTGGCTGTGCTCTGATTGGCTGGGGTTTTTTTTGTGCTCTGATTGGCTGGGGATGTGTCCTGTTTGGGTGGCGGCTTGGTTGTGCTCAGTTTAGTCTGTGTTGAAGAGGGACTTGAGCTGGTGAGCTGCATAGCTGCTGTTTGGCTTTGTGGTCGTGCTACATCCTCACAGTGGGTGTCAGCCCGCTGCATGCATGGATTGGAGGGGCCTGAAACGGCCAATGTTGCAGCTGCGGTCTGGCTTCTGGTCCTTGGTCGTGCTTCATGATCAGTGTGGGTTTGGGTCTGCTTTCTGGGTGGATGTGCAGTGGTGACATCCTTCGTTCTACAACCTTTTCCAATAAGCAGACAAGTCAGAAAATGATTTAAAAGCATTTTATTAGAGTACCTTAATAAAGTGGGGAGGGGTCCCTATGAAAAGAGAAAACTTGGCTAAAATGATTTACATTAACTTTTATATTAGCAGAACAAAGAACTTCAAAGCAAAAGTTGATTGGTTTAGACATAGTCATCTGTCCAATTACATCACAGGAATTAAAGCATTCAATAATATGTGAGCATCTGAAGTCTCTGAATGTATGTTTATATTTCCTTTAAGAACCTTGTCATTAAGAGGTGAATCTTACTCCAACGCTGCTTTACTTTGTCACATGTCCACCATAAATGGTATAAAGTTGTTTCTGTACACTTCCATCAGGAAGTCACAGTTCCTCCAAAGTCAGGTCGCCTTCGTGGGGAAAAACGGTGAAACAAATGAAGGAAAGAAGATGGCAAATAGGAAGCTTAGGTTTATGAATGAGAACACCCGAAGGCTACAGAGATGTTGCAGTTTCATCTCTTGGCTACATTGGTGGAAACCACAAAATGGTCACTCCCAAATTACAACGATAATTGAATTCAGAATATTGGTCAGTTTTAAGATCATTTTTATAATTGTTGTTAAGTGAATGACATAGGCCTTCAGAGTGCTGGGGCAGTTTTCATTTAACTTGTGATGATAAGTCATAAGTACCTTCATTTATTACTTTATTAGTAATAAAGTTACCTTCATTAATAAAATCCTGATTTTCAGGCTGCCCAAATTCCAGTGGACCTTTCTGGACATTACTTATCTGGAAGAGACAGAAAGAATTCCATTGTTCTGTTGCCAAAGTGTCTTGCAGGGTTACTCCCCCTCGTCCCTTGGCCCATTGACCAAAGTATTAGCAGCAAGACATCCTATCCAGGGATTTTCTAGTCCACCGTCAAGTGGATCAAAAGGAAAAAGAAACCCTGCCTCCCTGCTCTTTTCTCCCAAGAGAGAGGTTTTATGAGGATGGTGCTCACAATCTTCAGTTTTCTACATACCTTGTTCCTTTTCATGAAGAGTATCTTGCTCTCTGGGAAAGGAGAGGCAGGTGCTCATTAGATGTTTAGGTCTCCCCCAGATTAAGAAAACCCTCCAAAATCAGATCCTTCTTTGCAGCACTCTTTCCCTCAAGACCCAATTCCATCTATTAAAATCCTTTCCTGCTTCTCAGAGCTAGTGGATTATCCTGGCCCTGAGAGATCTTCTGACTGAGGCCTGCCCTATAGATTCTCCCTCCCCACTTGCCAATGTATATGAATACATGCAGATGAACCCTCTTAAAGGTTGCCTGAAGAGCAAAATGGAAGCAGGAGAACTTATTGGGAGACAATATAGACGCTGGAGCTGCAGGAGGAGAGGTGCTTGGTGGGTCAGGAACAGCTTGGCCTTTGACCTGTCCCTCTGTGCATCTTCAAAGATGCAGATGTGTGTCCTGTATATAGCAATAGCACTTAGACTTATATACCGCTTCACAGTGTTTTATAACCTTCTCTAAGCGGTTTACAGAATCAGCATATTGCCTCCAACAATCTGGGTCCTCATTTTAACCACCTCGGAAGGATGGAAGGCTGAGTCAACCTTGAGTCTGGTGGAACTGCAGCAAGCAGTCAGCTGAAGTAGCCTGCAGTACTGCACTCTAACCACTGCACCACCTCAGCTCTATCCCTGCATCTAGGTGTCTGCTCCTCAAGGAAATCCTTCCCTTTCCCTCTCAGTGTCGTAGCCCAATCCAAAGTGTTCACTCACCACATCGCTCCACTTTGTGGAGGACCACATCCACAATGAATCTAACTCGGCCAGGAGCCTTGGTGGTCCCCTCTGGTTGGCAGATGGGAGATTGATCCTTCGCCTTCTTTCTTTTGCCTCCAAAACAGGAGAAAAAAGTGAAGAATGCCCTAGAAGAAAAAGAATGTAAGGTAAGGGACCAACTAAAGCCTGGTTTCCATAATCATTTTGATTCAGGAAGTTAGAATGGGAAAACGATACCCCTGGCTTGAGCCCATCACTTTTAACCTTGATTTGGTTTTACTTGACTGGATGTGTTCCACAACCACGTAAAAGTTATCAAATTTTAAAAAGGCTTTCCTAATTCATAGGTTAAGGCTGCTAAATTATCCCAACCAATTGGAAAGTACTCAACCAAGTCTTTTAGCGCCAATAAGGAATTAAAGATAAAATTTCTCTGGAACACATTTGCCCCTCCCCCATTCCACTTTTCTTTTTTTTTCTTTCTTTAATTTTATTTTTATTACGATTTTCTTTTTTCATAACAATTGTACATATTCAACAGAACTGTGACATTTTGTATATTTCGGATCTACCTTCCATATAATTTCTATATACATTATATATATCTAATCATCAATAGCCTTTTTGTTTTCTATTTCTATTGATTGTCCATGTGTACCAAATTTCCCAGACTGCATAGTATTCTGAATCTTCTTTTTCTTGTAATTCTATGGTAAGCCTATTCATTTCTGCACAATCATATACTTTTTCGATAATCAGACTCTCTGGTGGTATGCTAATGAGTTTCCAATATTGCGTGAACTCAATCCTTGCCGCTGTTAGAATGTACAAAATCAAATCTTGTTTTTTTATCAAGATTTGTCTTAAACATTCCCAAGAGAAATGTTTCTGGGTTCAGTTCAATTTGGCATTTTGTTATATCCTGTAACCATCCCTGTATCTTAACCCAATACTTTTTTGCTTCGGGGCACATCCACCAGGCATGAAAGAAGGTACCTTGATGTTGATTACATTTCCAGCACTTTGGACTTAGATTCGGGTACATTTTGGCCAACCTAGCTGGCGCTAGGTACCAGCAGTAAAGCATTTTATATTGATTTTCTTTGCTTACAAAGAAGTAGATTTGGTTAATTTTAATTATTTATTCCAGATTATTTCCCAATTATCTAAATCTATATTGTGCCCTATATTCTTTGCCCATGCAATCATCGGTTCTTTTACCACCTCTTCCATTCTATCAAATTCTAGTAGGTATTTGTATAATTTTGATATTAATTTTCCTTCTGGGCCTATCAATAATTTGTCTAGTTGATTTGGTTCCATATCAATTCCAAATTCTTCCATGTCTTTCTTATATCTGGATTGCAATTGTAAATATGGCCACCAATCTATAGATATTCCCTGTTCCTTTAATGTCTGAATATTTTTGAGTTTTCCCTTGTCTAATATTTCCGAATATCTTGGCATCTTACTTATGTCTAGTGTGTTGGGGTGGATCATTGCCTCCATAGTGGATAACCAACCAGAAATTTTCATGTAGTGTTTTTTCCTTATGTCTTGCCAATTCCATACCAATGCGTCTCTTATTCTATGTCTGTGAAAATATGAATATGTCTTACTTCCTTTATCCCACATGAAGACGTGCCACCCCTTTTGTAAATCATGGCCTTCCAATGCTATAATTCTTCTATTATTTAAATTAACCCATTCCCTTATCCAAACCAAAGATGCCACCTTGTAGTAAAGTTCCCATTCTGGAAGTTCAAAGCCACCCCTATCTCTACTATCTTGAAGAGAGGATACTTTAATTCTTGCCTTCTTTCCTGCCCAAACAAATTTTGTGGTAATTTTATTAAGTTTTCAAAAAAAAAATATCTGTCTAATAATATGGGGATTGTCTGGAATAAGTATAGCAATTTAGGTAGGACATTCATCTTAATAACTGTTATCCTACCTAAAAGTGATAGTTGTAACCTCCCCCATCTTTCCAAATCGTTCTTTAATTTTTGAGCTAATACCATATAATTGTCCTCCTTAAGTGATGAACATTTTGCCGTTAATCATATCCCTAAGTATTTGATTTTTTTCACAATTTACAAACCCATTTCCTTTTCCAATTCTTCCTTCTGTTTGGTTATTAAATTTTTAACTATCATTTTAGTTTTCCCTTTATTGATTTTAAGTCCAGACACTTCCCCATATTTTTCTATTTCTTGTATTAGGGTGGGACCAGATTCCAAAGGCTCTTCAATGATGAATACCATGTCATCCACGAAGGCCTGTACTATAAACTCTTCTCCTTTAACTTTTGTTCCTTTTATTCCTTGATTTGCTCTTATGCTATTTAGGAATACTTCTAATGTTAAGATAAAAAGGAGTGGTGACAGTGGACATCCTTGGCATACCTCTTTGGTCCATTCCCCTTTTCTAAAAGGACAACAAATGTCTCCTCCATGGAATCTCCTAATTCTCTGAGAAACTGGCTACAAAATGGGGAAGGTTACCCAGAGCCTCAGCAGCCTTTAAAAAGATCTACTTACATCTTTGAAGCCATCTTCAATCTGATCACCAACAACTGACAGAAACTGACAGTTGACTGGTAGGAATGACATCACAAAGCCATTAGAATCTCCAAGGAGATGACAGGCCTCCTTTGGGATCCTATCAAAGCTCACCTTCTCCATCTTTTCTAGACACACCAATGCCAGCCCAAGGGAACCTACTAACTACTCACCAAAGCTGCCTATTTCTCATATTTTGGCACAGAAGGCATGGCCCTTTGGTTGTAGACTTTGCTTGTAGACTTTGGTTGCCTTCCTGGTTTTTGGTCTTTTTTGTTGTTGGTGGTGTTGTTGCAACATCCCTCTGCCTAGGGCCAGCTCCCTGTGTTATTTCTGCTTATCAATACCTATTTCTTCATGCCAAAGTATTGTTAGACAAAGCTGTGTTTAATGACAGGGACAGAGGCGGGGGGGAGAGAGAGTGAGAAGGAGGGAGGGAGGGAGAGAGAGGGAAAGATAAATTATCTCTCTTGGTTTTTAAATTCAGACATCATTTCTCATACAACAATGCAGGCAAGAAACAAAAAAATTGTCTGACAGATTGTACCAATGGTGGAATTCAAATTTTTTAACAACCAGTTCTGTGGCTTATTGTGTAGCTGGTCATGTGCCCGGGGTGGCCATGGCTATGTGCATAGGGACTACTCAGAGGGCTGAAAAAAGTCATTTCTGACCGGTCCTCGCACTTATAACCATCCGGACATTTATGCCTGTTGCAGCATTCTTAACAACCATGTCACTCATTTCACAACTGCTTCTCTTCACCACAGTTACAAGATAGTGTGCAAAAGGTAAAATGTGAGGACAGTCATAAGTGCAAGGACCAGTTGAAAGTGAGAGGACTGGTCAAAAATAACTTTTTCAGGCCTCTGCGTAGTCCCTATCCACATAGGGACTACCCAGAGGGCTGAAAAAAGTGATTTCTGACAGGTCCTCGCACTTTTGATCAGTCCTCACACTTATGACCAGTCATCATTTATGCCGGTTGCAGCATTCTTAACAACCATGTCACTTTTTTCACAACTGTGGTGCTTCATGTGAATGGGTGGGTGTGGCCAGGTGGTCATGTGACATCGCTTCTTTGCCCTAATGACAGTTTGCTGCAACAGTCGTAAGTGTGAAAAATGGTCATAAGTCACTTTTTTCAGTGCCATTGTAACTGTTATAAGTCAAGGATTACCTGTACAAAAATACAAAAAGCTTCTTTGCTTGCAAAAAGCTGCCCTAAATACCAATCATTAGATTAGAAATATCTGCAAACTGGAGTTACAGATCAGGCAGGGTACCAGAGCACCTTGAGGAATTAAAATAGTTAAAACGCAATTGTTATGTATCTTTAGATATTTAGGCGGGAAACAAGCACGTTGCTGATTGGTTGAAGCCGCCGGTTAAACAGTATATAAAGGGTTGTTTTTCCCCAGCCTGTCGCTGGGTTCACCATATATTAAAGAGCTGTTGTCACTACCCTGGTCTCCAGCCTCGTTACTTCCCGAACTTAACACTGGCGACGAGGATGGGATCTCGAGGCTAAGGAGCACCAGAACCGAACCCAGCAAACACAGGGCAGAAAAGCGGAGATGGCCAGTTACACTCCGCCCGCACCGTTTGACCCGGCTAAAGAGAAATGGGGAACGTATATGACCCGTTTCGAAAGCTTTCTAGAAGCCAACGAACTGCAAGGAGTTCCAGACAACCGCAAAAGGGCATACTTCTTGAGCCACTGCGGTCCCGAGGTCATCGACATCGCGGAAGCCCTGGCAGAGCCAATGCCGTTACAATCGGTATCGTGGCAAACCCTGCAAACCCTGCTTAAAAACCATTTCGCGCCAACGCCGTCCAAATACGTGCGGCGTTTTGAATTTGGAGGCGCCCGGCAGCTAGAGGCGAATCCATCGGCGACTACATGGCGCCCTGGAAAGCCTCCAAAGACTGTGGGTACCGAGACCTGGGCGAGGTGCTGCTGGAGCAACTCATCAGGGGGTCCGAGACATGCGTTTGCGGGCGGCTGCTATCAAAAGCAATCTGACGCTGGCAAACGCCTGGACGAAGCCAGCGCATGAAATGTCCACCCAAGCGGCGGAGACACTGCAAAAGCCTCTCACACCAAAGGCGAGCACAAAGTCAACCCCGGTGCATCAAGAAGAGATCCAGACCGAATCCGACGGTGAGGATGAGGAAGGGGTCTGCCGAACCGAGAAACGCGGCAAAGAGGACCGGGACGAATGCGGAAGTTGCGGAGGTCAACACCAGCGCCAGCGCTGCAAGTTCAAGGACGCAACATGTCGGCGGTGCGAGAAGAAGGGGCACCTAGCTCAAGTCTGTCGAGCTCCCCAACCTTCCCGCCGAAAATTCAAATCGGCCAATCAGAGCGCGGGATCGGCAAGGCGACCCGCGATTGGCTCAAACAAAAAAGGCGCGGATTCAAACCAAACGACGGTGGTCATAGGCCGCGCCTCTACCCGGGTGGAGAAGAAGATCTTCACCAAACCCAAAATAGAAGGAGTACGGTGCCGACTCGAAGTAGACACCGGGTCAGCGATCACCATCATGTCCTGGGACACTTTGGCGAAGTCACTGCCGTCAGTCGCGAAGCGCCACCTGCAAACACAACGGCTACGAGTCCACGACTACCAAGGGAATCGCATCCCTGTTCGAGGGGCAACCTCCGTTCGAGTCGGGTACGGGCCACACAAGAACACCCTGGCCATCACGATCGCCGGAGGGACCCTGCCCAGCTTGTTGGGACTAGACTGGTTTCGGGCACTGGGCATGGGAGTGACTGGCATCTACAGAAGTGACTGTAATCTGAAAGACATGCTCATGAACGAGTTCGAAGATGTCTTCAAGGACTGCCTGGGCAAGTACAAGGGGACCCCTATTTCCTTCAACTTAGACCCCCAGGTAGCTCCCATTAGGTTAAAGGCAAGGAGAGTACCTTTTGCCCTTAAACCAAAAATTGACAAGGAGCTAGATAAGCTTATAAATCAGGGGATTTTGGTGCCAGTCGATCACGCAAAGTGGGAGACGCCAATCGTCACCCCAGTAAAACCAGATGGGTCAGTTAGAATCTGCGCTGACTACAAGGCGACGTTAAACAAAGCCTTGCAAAAAAGCGCTTACCCGGTCCCCGTGGTGCAACACTTGCTGCACTCGCTGGGGCAAGGGCACGTTTTTGCCAAGTTAGATCTGGCCCAAGCCTATCAACAACTGCCCGTAGACGCCACCACAGCCGAAGCCCAGACAATTGTGACTCACAGAGGTGCTTTCAAGTGTACCCGGTTACAGTTCGGGGTGAGTGTGGCTCCTGGGCTATTTCAAAATTTAATGGAGCGACTTCTGCAAGGGCTCCCGGGGGTAGTCCCCTATTTCGATGATGTATTGGTATCAGCCGAAAATTTAGAAGAATTGGGGGAACGTTTGAGAAAAGTTCTGGGAATTTTCCGGTCAGCCGGACTAAAGGTTAAAGTGAACAAATGCCAGATAGGGGTAGAATCCGTCGAATTCTTGGGCTACCGAATAGACAAGAAAGGAATTCACCCCACTGAGAGCAAGGTCAAGGCAATTAAAAAGGCTCCAGCGCCCAAAAACAAAACAGAGCTTCAGGCATTCCTAGGGCTAGTGAATTTTTACGCGGTTTTTTTGAAAAACAAAGTGACTGTTGCTGAACCGCTGCATAAGCTTCTAGGAAAAAATACCGCTTGGTCTTGGGGGAAGTCGGAAAGTAGGGCTTTCGAAGCAGTAAAAAACCTGCTCTCGAGCGACAGCCTGCTCATCCAGTACCATAGCTCATTACCACTAGTGTTGGTTTGCGATGCCTCCCCTTACGGGGTGGGAGCTGTACTCAGCCACAGACTGCCAAACGGCACAGAAGCCCCTATAGCCTTCTACTCCAGAACGATGTCCTCCCCAGAGAGGAACTATAGCCAGTTAGATAAAGAAGTGTTAGCAATTGTGTCAGGGGTGAAAAAATTTCACGAATATGTTTTTGGGCGAGACTTTGAAATTGTGACTGACCACAGACCGCTGTTAGGAATACTGGCTGGCGACCGCCCAACGCCTGTGGCACTTTCGCCACGATTGACTCGATGGACTATTTTCTTAGCCGCTTATTCGTACAAGCTGCAGCATCGACCAGGAAAAGAAGTGGGGCATGCAGACGCGTTAAGCAGATGCCCACTACCAGGGGCGATCGAAGACCCCACTCCGGGGACGCCCATCCTGCTTATTGACTCTTTGGACTCTGGCCCAGTCACATCTAAGGAAGTGGCTCGGGCATCATACCGGGACATTATGTTAAGGACTGTACTCGGTTGGGTACAAAGAGGGTGGCCCGCTGCGCGGGCGAGCAGTTTAAGGAATTTGTAAAAGCGTGATGAGCTCTCGGCACAAGGGGGGTGCCTATTATGGGGTGATCGTGTGGTAATCCCGGATAAATTAAGGGGAAAGGTATTGGACCTCCTCCACGAGGGTCACCCAGGGATCGTAAGGATGAAGGGGTTAGCAAGAAGCTATGTGTGGTGGCCTCTCATGGACTCAGAGATTGCTGAGAGGGTAGGGAAATGCCAGGCTTGCCAAGAGTCCAGACCTCTACCCCCAACGGCCCCAGTCAGGGAATGGGAGAAACCCCAAGGGCCCTGGTCAAGAATCCACATTGATTTTGCTGGCCCTTTCCACGGCCAAACCTTCCTCGTGGTTGTCGATGCATTCTCTAAATGGTTGGAGATCATACTCATGAAATCCACCACGGCCGAGGCAGTAATTGCAGCCCTGCGCCACCTATTCGCAACCCACGGGTTGCCGGACACTCTGGTGTCCGACAACGGCCCGCAATTCACGGCAGCCCAGTTTGAGGAATACTTGGCAGAGGAGGGCATCCGACATGCCCTCTCTGCGCCTTTCCACCCTGCGTCGAATGGCCTTGCAGAGCGTTCCGTCCGGAGCGCTAAGGAGGCATTGTCCAGGCTCAAGCCAGGTGACTGGCAAACAAAGATAGATTTCTTTCTGGCCGTTCAGCACAGAACCCCAAGCACTGCTACAGGCAGAAGCCCAGCCGAATTGTTGATGGGACGGAAACTCCGGTGCCCACTTGACTGCTTGAATCCCATTACACACCAGAGGGTTACAAGGGGAAATAGAAAGACGAAGAGAAATGGGCATAGGCGACCGAGTGTGGGCCCGCAACTATGGGGACGGCCCAAGTTGGCTCGCAGGGCAAATCATAAAAGCAACCGGTCCAAAGTCATACTTAGTCGAATTACAAGACAACCGAGTATGGAGGCGCCACATAGACCAGATAAGGAAACGAATAGCTGAACAAACCGAGCTAGCTGAGACAGAAAATGACAACTCCCTATTTGAATCCACAGCTGACCATAACCCGGGGGAGGCGCAAGACTTAGCTGAGGTCCCGGAGGTCCAGCGACGCCATCAGGTTCCCGATGGAAACAGCAGGGAAAACTCAAAAAGTAATCCAAGGCCGGAGGGCCAAGAAAAAGAAACTGCCAGTAATCCAGGGCCCGATGGCCTAGAGAGAGAGCTGGGAGGAGAAAGAAGCCCCTCCGACCAGCTCAAAACACCACCCAGGACTGAACCGCGCAGGTCCGAAAGAATTAGGAGACGCCCAGGTTATTTGCGTGACTACGTCGAAAAATAACATGTAAATAATATGTAAATAGTGGTAAAGTGTTTTCTGGGAGGGGAGGAGTGTTATGTATCTTTAAATATTTAGGCGGGAAACAAGCACGTTGCTGATTGGTTGAAGCCGCCGGTTAAACAGTATATAAAGGGTTGTTTTTCCCCAGCCTGTCGCTGGGTTCACCATATATTAAAGAGCTGTTGTCACTACCCTGGTCTCCAGCCTCGTTACTTCCCGAACTTAACAGCAATGATAACTATCAGCAGCCAACTCTTGCTCATAAAGTGAAACCCTTTAGCAGAGAGGTCATTTAAGCTCTCCAGAATGAAGCAAAGGAGCAAACAGAGTATCTTGTTAAACAAATTATCTCATCACTAAACACAGGATTAAATATCACCAGGCACAGAATTAAACTTCACCAAAAACCAGTTTGAGACCAAAAGTCAGAAAGGGTATGTAAACTCACGTTTGAATGCACGGGTGAAATGCTCCCAGTTCGGACCAGATTGCCTGATCCAGTAGCGACGGGGGCAGGTGGTTCAGAGAACCAGTAGCAAAAATCCCTGCTTCCCCATGCCCAGCTGAGCCACGCGATCATCAGAGGGTTTTTTTGTTTACTTTTAAAAGCATTTTTTCTTCAGCCAAAAAAATGCTTTTAAAAGTAAAAAAAAAAAAAAAGCCTCTGATGATCGTGTGTTGGGATCATCAGTGCCTTTGAAAAGCCTTTCAGCCGAAGAGGTTGTAGAAAAAATGCTTTTAAAATTTAAAAAAAAAAGTTGGCTATGCCCGCCCAGTCACATTAACTCTCCCCACCAAGCCACACCCACAGAACCGGTAGTAACAAATTTTACATTTCACCACTGTTTGAATGTCAATCTTTCTAGCTAGCCAATAAGCCCTGCTGAATGTCACTCATCTTGGTTCCTTGTCATTAAAAGCTTCTGCTTTGTTATTCAATTATTTCTTTAAAGTGCTGATCATTGCATCCTGGCTGTAAGAACTCGAACAAGGAATATTTCCTCCCAACAGAGGTGTAAAAAGCTTAAAACAACCCTTCCCCTTTAAGAAATTCAAGCAAAAAAAAACAAAACCTCTGAGAAGTTCCGGAATAGACAGTAAATCTAGGCGTACTGCCAAGAATGTAATAAGGATTAACGGAGAAGCAATTTCTTTAAGCAGGCAATAGAGATTAGGCTAGAAAACAACACCAGAAAGTTGTAATTCCTTACACGATTAACCCTGTAAAGTGGAAAAAAACAAAAGGATATTTCTTCTAACAACCGGTTCTCCAAACTGTTTAACTACTTAACAACTGGTTCTTCTGAACTGGTGTGAACCAGTAGAATCCAACCACTGGTGACATAGCAATTTATATCTGTCAGCAACATGAAATACATTTGAACTGGAAACTTGCCATCACAAGGAGAGAATTAATATAGTTATTACATACTTATCTCATATATATGCTTATATATTATATAGTTATTTCATGTTAATGCTTATATATACTGTTATGACAAAATAAATAAATAAATAAAATAAATAAAAGAATTCACTCATTGTCTATTAGGAAGGAAACCGCCTGCAGCATGGAATATTTTGTAGTTAGATTTTATATTTCAGGTTAAATTTTCATGAGCAGATAGGGCAATTCACTTTTGTAACATATCAAGACAATTAAGTCAAAAATGTGCACAGGAAAAATGGAAGTTTTAATCAAGTGGAAGTCTCACTTAGCAACAGAAATTTTGGGCTCAATTGTGGTCGTAAATCAAGGATTTGATCTGATAGCATAGACCTCACTCTGGCAAGATTTTGCCAATAGATATGAAATAAAGAACTCAGCTTTTGAAGAATTACACGTCATTCTTGGTTTAGGGCCTGAAAGATGGCATAGTATTGTACACTGTCTGGACCCATTAGAGCTGGACAGCTAATAGACAGCTAATAGCCAATAAAATAAAATAAAAATTCCTTGGTCTTTCTTTTATTTTCCTTAAATCATTTTATTAAATTTCTTGATACTTTTCTATCGTAGCTTTGGAAGTGGATATTGGGTGGAAGGATAGTTGCATCATCAGGACATGATGTCAACCCTATGACTTACATGTTTGCAACTGACACTGAGACACAACTACAAAGGGGCAGATTTATGTTATGGGACCACATGTATGCTGGCATTTTTGCTGCTAGATCTTGATTCTCATTTTTTTCTGCAAATTTCAACCATTTGTCTTTATTTATTATAATTTCCTACTTATGCCCTATTATTTTCAATCTCTACCCAGCTTTTGTGTAAATATATTAATTTCTTCTACTATCTCTCATTTTGTTTTCCTTGTTGCAATTGTGCTTTTATTTATTTTTTTTCCTTTGGTACTTCTTACCTATCTTTAACTCCTTTTCTTGGATTGCCTTCTTTTGTAGAATTTTATTTATAATTGGTTTGAATTTGTCAAAATTTGCTTTTTTTTTTTTAAGTCCAGGGTATGTATTCTACCACATGCAGCTTCAGTTTCTCTTAAAAATCAAGAATTGCAGCAATACACCATCAATTTTTTCCTAGTGTTCCCAAAGGGCATTGTTTCTGCTGTCACAGACAGCCCATTGAAATTAAAAAGTAGTATTATAGCTGTTTCCGAGAAGATAGTAGCTTTTTGACTTTGAAAATAAAGTGCCTTTGAATTGCTGTGACATTCATTTAGCTGTGGGAAGCCATTATCCTTTGACAACGTTTTATTCCACTGACATTATCTCTTAAATAGATATCAAAGCACCGAAGTCTCTCCTTTTTAATTTATTATCAATTTCTAGTTCTGGATATAGTGTTCTACCCTTATAGCATCTTTCCATGTTAATTTTCATTCAGTACCACTAATAGGGTGATTTTATCTTCTATGTACATTGATCTCATGATATAAGAAAGTATCCATTATGAAAAGAATTTTTGATCAATTACACTGATGAATGGCAGGCTCTAGGACAAAAAGTCTTAAGACACAGAAGTATACACTGTGCTTTTCAGGGTGGAAAATAAGCAAAGTAGATGATTGGGCTCATTTGTAATGTAATCAAACAACAGATATTAAGGGGCATTAAAAACAAACAAACCTATTTACTCTTTTTCAAAGCAGGCTGTCTCTACCATCTCACTTTCATGATTCAGGAGTTTTTCCTCCTTCCGTTAGAGACAGTGTACATGTGAATGAATAACATATTAATAATATGGATAATATTACAGATGGTATAATATAAAATAATAATAAAAGAACAGTGTAATATATAATATATGTTTTATATATATATATGTAATATAATGTAATGTAATGTAATGTAATGTAATATAATATAATATAATATAATATAATATAATATAATATAATATAATATAATATAATATAATATAATATAATATAATAACAGCGTAAACTAGAAAACAACATATTTAGCTTTCACCATCCATGCATTCAAATTAATATAATTCAGGCCCTTAGATTACGACAATTTTCCATTTGAGACTTAAAATACATAGGTAACATTATTTTTTTATGAGCTATGTGGCCAGAGTGCAATCTCCATCTCGCATACATGCTATATATAATATGCCCATGTTCTCTACAGTTATGGCAAGGTTAAAGCTTCCCATGGATGTATTTTTCTTTAAACAACATAATTTTTTTACAATATCAAACTAGTTAACCAAAAAGACACATACCGCTATTAAGAATAGAATAGAATAGAATAGAATAGAATAGAATAGAATAGAATAGAATAGAATAGAATAGAATTTTTATTGGCCAAGTGTGATTGGACACACAAGGAATTTGTCTTGGTGCACATGCTCTCAGTGTACATAAAAGAACGTAATATAAGATCAACACCAGGTAGTTCTGACAACCATTCATTTAATGACTGTTCAAACTTACAACAGCACTGAAAAAAGGTGATTTAGGATCCTTTTCCGCACTTATGATTGTTGCCGTATCTCCCTGGTCACGGGATCAAAATTCGGGGACCTGGCAACTGGCATGTATTTATGACGGTTGCAGTGTCCCAGAAGCGATCACCTTTTGTGACCTTCTCACAATTCAATAGGGAAGCCAGATTCACTTAACAACCGTGTTACTTACTTAACAGCTGCAGTGATTCACTTAACAACTGTGGCAAGAAAGGTTGTAAAATGGAACAAAAGTCACTTAACGTATGTATCGCTTAGCAAAGGAAATTTTAGGTTCGATTGTGGTCATAAGTCAAGGACTATTGTAATTATAATAATAGCAATAGCAATAGCCTTTAGCCTTATATACCGCTTCATAGTGCTTTTACAGACCTCTCTAAGCGGTTTAAAGAGTCAGCCTATTGCCCCCAACAATCTGGATCCTCATTTTACCCACCTCGGAAGAATGGAAGGCTGAGTCAACCTTGAGCCAGTGAGATTCGATCTGCTGAACTGCAGCTAGCAGTCAGCTGAAGTAGCCTGCAGTACTGAACTCTAACCACTGCGCCACCTCGGCTCTTATCTAATAAAAGAGGAGAAAAAAAAAGAATGAAGTCTTAGTACAACAAGAAGCTATAGAATCTCCTAATTCTGTCATGCATGAAAGACCAGGGCCACATGTTAAGTTTCAATTAAACTGATTTATTGCTCTTGTCCCGCACAGAAATCTAGTCAATTAATGTTTAGCACTATTTTGGTGCTAAAGGTTAATGGAATTCAAGAGCTTAGATCTTGTAGGAAAGTAAGGCTGATTCCTCTCTTGACTCTGCTGCTCTTTCTCCTATAGCCATGATGGCAAACCTATGGCAAGCGTGCCACAGGTAGCACGCAATACCCTCTCTATAGGCACACAAGCCATCACCCCAGTTCAGCCCCTCTGTGCATGTGTGCATGCTTCCCACCGGCCAGTGGTCATCGGGGCTCTGCTGCATATGGGGGGGCATGTGCAGGTTGGCCACACACATGTGTGTTGGTGTGGCATGTTTGTGGTACCTAGCGTGCATGCATGGGGGGCGGGGCTCATGCGGGGGTGTGCGCATGTGCAGGAGTGGGTGCATGCACGGGGCTGCACATGCATTGCATTTTGGGAGTTTGTGCACACATGCGTGTGCTTTGGCCACTTGACCCGGAAAAGGTTAGCATAATAGTAGGAATGGCAGTATTGGTCTGTCTCAGAATTACCCAAGAAGAGCCAATATCCAATACAACACGTTGAAAAGTAGTCCAAGTCTGATTTAAGAAATACAGAACTATTTGATGCATTCTGCTAGACACTTTAATATGACATGATGAAAGGTGACGGTGAGAATCTATCCATTACGTCTGCCTAACTTCCAATGAACCAAGAGCATGGGTCAATCCAACCTGTGATAGAGTTTAAACAGAAAAACCTTTTCAGTTTCCTGGAGTCTTCAAGTTAATTTGAATACAATATAAGATGCCACTTGGCTTGCTCCCATGAACTCTAGGAGATCAAGCTAAGGTAAACAACCTTATCTAGCAAGAAAATTGCAACTTTACTTGGCATTTCTATGGTGTTCGCCATGTATGATTTATATTTCCTTAGCTCAAATTTTGCCAGTATGTCTTTAGCACTAAGCATCCTTCTTTAAAAATGGTGGAAGCATCCCATTAATGAAAATTGAGGAATTTCTAATGTGATGAAATTTCAGTTTGTTAGGGTGTCAGAAAGAAACTTGTGTGTGTGTGTGTGTGTGTATGTTTTCTGAGGTTTTCGTGGGTGTTTGTATGTAGGTCTTTGGTTATTCGGGTTTTCTCCCGCGTAAAATTGGAAATGTCTTGGCGACGTTTCAACGAAATCTCATTTGTCATCTTCAGGCTTCAGCTTCGTGCTTCTGGGAGCAATGTGTGATCGCAGCTGTTTCTTCCTTTTAACTGCTAGTGGGGGTTTGAACTGATTGGGTGGGAGCTTGGCTGTGCTCTGATTGGCTGGGGTTTTTTTGTGCTCTGATTGGCTGGGGGTGTGTCCTGTTGGGGTGGGGGCTTGGTTGTGCTCAGTATAGTCTGTGTTGCCGGGGGACCCGAGCTGGTGAGCTGCATTGATGCTGTTTGGCTTCGTGGTCGTGCTACATCTCCATAGTACATCTCCACCACAAAGCCAAACAGTAGCAATGCAGCTCACCAGCTCGGGTCCCCCTGCAACACCAACTAAACTGAGCACAACCAAGCCCCCACCCAGACAGGACACACCCCCAGCCAATCAGAGCACAAAAAAACCCCAGCCAATCAGAGCACAGCCAAGCTCCCACCCAATCAGTTCAAACCCCCACTAGCAGTTAAAAGGAAGAAACAGCTGTGATCACACATTGCTCCCAGAAGCACGAAGCTGAAGCCTGAAGATGATGAATGAGAATTCGTCGAAACGTCGCCAAGACACTTCCAATTTTACGCGGGAGAAAACCCGAACAACCAAAGACCTACATACAAACACCCGTGAAAACCTCAGAAAACAAATATATATACATATACATATACATATACATATACATATACATATACATATATATATGTATGATAAAAAATAATAGAATTGTTAAATTGGGAGTGTTGTTTATTTATTTACTTATATAATGTATGGACCACCCAACTGCAGGTTATAAGTTTTTAAAAAACAGATAATTTGAATATGGAAGGCTTCATAAACAAGATTCAGTCTTCAAGGAAAATGTTTAAAGGGTGGGATTAATTCCACAACTTTCCATATTACATTTTACTTGTCTTGGTGCTTTATAACAACTTGCTTGTTTCTTATACCCTTTGTATATTCATGTAGAGACATTTAAATTAATGGATGAGATTCTCAGTTTTCAGTATTTACTTTTGTTTATGCCTGAATTTGAATAATTTTCATTGTTCTACATTTTCCTGTTGTTTTAATCAATTAATCAATTACTTGATAGTTTTCTACTCACCTATCACTTTTAACTCCCACCCCCAATGCATTCTAGTTTGAAAACCTCCCGTCCAGGTTAGATAGTTGTTGTCCAAATACCTACTTTCCTTCTGTAGTTATTCTTTCCTGAACTTTTTAAACTAAATGAAAAATGTTTGCCCACTCCTGGAATCAGGAGTTCATTTGAAAAACTGCCCTTCCCTGCCCTGCCCTGCCCTGCCCTGCCCTCTCCTCTCCTCTCCTCTCCTCTCCTCTCCTCTCCTCTCCTCTCCTCTCCTCTCCTCTCCCCTCTTCAACAGAAAGTATTGATGGAACACTATCTGGGCTTCAAGCTTCTTCACCTTTCTCCCCCAAAACAGTAAGTCATTCTAGATAGGTTGGAGGTCAACCCAGTATCACTTGCAGTATCATTTGAACCTTTGGGGATGAGTAAATATAATTTGTGATTAACAGACCAATTGAGGCTTAGTGAAGGTTCATGAACCTACCATTTGTTTTGAGGTTGTCTGACAAGATTAGCCTCTTTTGGGACTGACAAATGATTCTTTAATGAAAAAGGACACCTTTTTTTCTTTTAAGGAAGAAGTGAATAGACACTAGTGTGTATAACCTGCATTAGATAGAAAAAAAACAGTCTTTATAATAAATATAATATAAAACATTTCACAGAGTATGAAATTAACTTGTGGAACTTGTAAATGTTGTTTACCTTTCCCCACTCATCTCTCCCATCCTTTCCCCTGAGAAGCTGCCTACACAAGTTCTCCCAGGAGTGAGATATGCAAGCAATTGAGCTTCATTCTCCAAAGCAATCTGATAGGCAGAGTTTACAGAATTAATAAATTGGGTTGTCACAGAACAGCTACCCAGTGTCACTGAGTCATTGTCAAAAACTAAGAAGCCACTGAACCTCTGTGGCTCAGGCTGCTAATGCAGTCTGTTATTAACAGCAGCTGCCTGCAATTACTGCAGGTTCTAGTCCCACCAGGCCCAAGGTTGACTCAGCCTTCCATCCTTTATAAGGTAGGTAAAATGAGGACCCAGATTGTTGGGGGCAATAAGTTGACTTTGTATATAAATATACAAATAGAATGAAGACTATTGCTAACATAGTGTAAGCCGCCCTGAGTCTTTGAAGAAGGGCGGGATATAAATGCAAAAAAAAAAAAAATTTTTCACCAACTACTCTGCATCAAATGTAGATTCTATTATATCGCAGTCAGTCTTCAGTTTAGCCACCTTATCTAAAACATTGGAACTGTCTTTTGGTTGGGAACAATAATTTCTGTTGGTTCTTTGTTGGATAGATATGGGCTGATAATTGCTAGATTTGATATGAAAGTGTTTGCTTTTGTCCTTGCAATATTAATTAATTAAAATTAATTCCCACAGTATCAGGGAGCCCATAGTACTACTGCCTTATTTATTTATTTATTTATAATTTAATTTCTATACCGCCCTTTCCTGGAGGACTCAGGGCAGTTTACAGCCATATTAAAAATTATCACAAAATACAAACAACAAATTTAAAAGCAAAATTAAGACCAAATATTTACAATAGGCCGAATCAAACTAAAACAGTCATAGACCGACATAAAACCCAATTAAAATTTCCATTTAAAATTTTTGCTTAGGCCAGTTTTGCACGATGAAATAATAAAGTCTTAAGTTCGCGTTTGAAGGTCCGGAGGTCGGGGAGTTGGTGCAACCCCGGAGGCAGCTCATTCCAAAGGGCCGATGCCGCCACAGAGAAGGCTCTCCCCCTGGGGGCCGCCAACTGACATTGTTTGGTCAAAGGCACCCTGAGAAGGCCCACCCTGTGGGAGCGCACAGGTCGATGGGAGGCTATTGGTGGCAGCAGGCGGTCTCGTAAATAGCCCAGTCCTAAGCCATGGAGCACTTTAAAGGTGATAACCAGCACCTTGAATTGCACCTGGAAGGCTACCGGCAGCCAGTGCAGGCCGCGCAGGATAGGTGTTATATGGGAGCAACGTGGTGCTCCCTCTATCATCCGCGCAGCCGCATTCTGGACTAGCTGGAGCCTCCTGGTGCTCTTCAAGGGGAGCCCCATGTAGAGAGCATTGCAATAGTCCAGACGGGAAGTGACGAGGGCGTGAATGACCGTGCGTAAGGAGTCCCAGTCTAGGAAGGGACGCAACTGGCATCCCTTCATATATTTTTAAAAAATAAATTGCAACATTGGAGATTCTGTAATCTCCAGGAAGCCCATTAAACTGCCCAATGGAATCCTTGACTCTCTCTGAAACAATTCAAAAATACATGATTAAATCAATGCTTTGATTCAGTTCAAACATCTGATTAGTAAATACTTGTCTCAAGCAGGTGATTTAGTCTAACCTTCTTTTCTAAATGAATCATCCATCTGAAGCTTTGAACAACCTACCAATTCAATCCACTTCATGTGTTCTTTTATTTGATTCGGCTTTTCATGTATTCTAACAAGTGCTAATTTTTTAAGGGCTGACATTTGAATATGTTCAGCCTTGTGATTTTAAACATAGGGCAATATCAACACAAATGATCAACCTGCATCCTGAGATACAAATGTGTCTTTTTTTTTAATCTTGGAAAAGAGGTTGATTCATTGATTCATTGAGTCAATACATTATATTGGTCTGAAGTTTTGTGGTGCACTTTGTTGTATTAATATAGGATCACATTCATTCAAAAATAAAAGAGTTCTTTATTTTACTGACACATCCAGGATAAAGTATTTACTATGTACTATTTACTATAGTACTTCTATGTACTATATACTATTAATCAGCTGCTATACTGAGTGCAGTTATGCAAGATACACTCTTTTAGTTAATTCTAGGAGAAGGGATAGCAGAACCTGGGGGCAGAGTGTAAAGGGGCAATCAACCTAGAATCACTACATAGCCACAAGTGAACTAAATCCAATACTCCTGATTGCCATTGACCCTTATCTAACTCTAATCAAGTGCTGACCATTTCCTGAGAAGATCTATGTGGATAGGCTTTTAGCAATAAATAAGTTAAATTGAACCTTCATATGTGGACCTGATATTATATGTGCCTGACATTATGGCCAAAGCTAAGAAGGGAACGAAATCATAGGGAGATGGATGAAAACTATGAACATTCCTTCATTCCATATAAATAATTAAAACCTATTCTGCCACAGGTATCCACTGCAAGTCATTACAGCATTATTGTGAAATTAATGCATAAATGATGGGCATTACATAGCGGGAGTCATTCCTCCCTTTGCTCCTCCCATGTATGTCCTTAGATGCAAATGAGAGGAAACTAACATCATTTTTATCTAATTCACAAATCTTAGTCTTCATTGTCTCCAATTTCATTCCACAGAATGAAAGAAATATTACAGTTGTAAGCTATCTGAAAAGCACTGGTAATACTGTTAATCTATATTGCAGTCAGCTAGTACTTTAATTGCTGCTAGCTGTTTTTTACATAGAGATTATGCAATAATTTGGCATGATACAGACAATTAGCCTTAGCCCTTTAGCATTTAGCATTTAAAGCTATTAAAAGCTAATCTCAGTCAAAACTAGGTAGTGTGTTATATCTTGCCAATAGGGAGGCAGATAAAGTCTCAAATATGATTTTGCTGTCATGGGTGTTAAGACTGTTTCAATAGACAATATTTCTGTAGAAATCATAGGAGGAGTTTACTATGTTCTTAAAAAAGGGGAAAACATCTTTGTTACAATAAGCTAGTATAAATGTTGTAAAGCATTGCTACTTCCCAATAATTATCTAACTCTCTAATGGAATAGCAATGTAATTCTAATTCAGTAGATCTCAAATCCAGTGTTAAAACCACTGCATTCTAACAGTAAAGTTGGGATATCAACTGTTTTAAACTGAAATTTTCCAGGTTTGGAAATTTTCCAATTCCCAACTTTGCCAAGAAAAATTTGCTGCGGGCAGGAACAGAAAAACTATTGTTACAATTTCTCAAGAAATCCTATAATGTATGTTTCTGAAACTGTTAAAACAAGTGTGATTTTGCTGTCTGTTACTACTAGACACACCATTGTATTTATTTTGCAAATGGTCTGCCCTGGGACTGTTATTCTAACTCTCATTTTGCTTATGATGTTATTGTACATATACAGTTTAATGATGGTTGGCCTCTGGTTGGAATAATGGTAGCAATTCAGTTTAGACCATGGCATAAATAAAACAGGGCAAATATATCACCTCTAGTGTTAACTTTTTTCAAAGGAATATCCAGAACTACTTCGTTCCAAGAATAACCTGGTGATCATTCTTATATGTTGGTTGAAATTTATCACGAACCAGATGGTTAACAACATACTCCAACTCCCCCATTTAAAACTGTGCTGTGTTACTTTATTTATGGCATCAGCATACTATTTAATTAGCTGCAGTATTTCTGATAATGTTCTGCAGCAGTTGAATCTTCCAACTTCTCATTAGGACAGAGACCAAGAAGTTTTGTACAAATGTCTCAAGAAAGAAGAAACTTGGTAGGGGTCTCCTTTGAAGACCTACGATATATGGGTGCCAATGATATGCCATTAAAATCTAAAGAAAAGTATTTTCCAGTTCTTTCCTTCAATGTGTAGCCTGCAGATTTGAAATAAAAAAATAGCCATGAAAATGTTCTTTTTATTGAATTATGGATGGATAGATACATAGATACATAGATACATACATACATACATACATACATACATACATACATATATATGAGCCGTGGTGGTTCAGTGGTTAGAGTGCAGTACTGCAGGCTACTTCTGCTGACTGCCAGCTGTCTGCAATTTGGCAGATCGAATCTCACCAGGCTCAAGGTTGACTCAGCCTTCCATCCTTCCGAAGTGGGTAAAATTAGGACCCAGATTGTTGTGGGCAATATGCTGACTCTGTAAACCGCTTAGAGAGGGCTGTAAAGCACTATGAAGCGGTATATAAGTCTACGGTAAGTGCTATTGCTAAGTGCTATTGCTATATTTAATGCCATACGATTGGGGAAAAATGATGCAAGTGATCCACAAACTGTTGGGTGCCATCAGTTACAACTTCATATGAATATCCTGTAAAAGTAAAAATGCACTGCAAATGCACATTATTCTGCCTTCTGGTAAGAATAATCAATGATGTTAAGCCTATATATTCATTTATTGGGGTGACAATACGAAAACCCAGATCTTCTCCCAAAAGTGTAATGGCAGTGAAATATGGCATCATGGCTGATTATTATGCTGAAAAATCTGACCCTAGGTAACTTTCTTCTTGAATATGATCGTATAATCAAGCCACAGTAACCGTTCTATGTAACTGCAAAGACTTCCTGTTGCAGATAGTTACCACTTTTTTATTTATTTATTTGTCATAACACCATACATAAGTATAAGCATGAAGCAACAGTAGGACAGGAACGGTAGGCACGTTTGTGCTCTTATGCACGCCACTTATAGACCTCTTAGGAAAGGGGTGAGGTCAATAGTAGACAGTTTTTGGTTGAAGCTTTGGAGACTTTGAGAAGAGACAACAGAGTCAGGTAGTATATTCCAAGCATTAACAACTCTGTTACTGAAGTCATATTTTCTACAATCAAGATTGGAGCGGTTAACATTAAGTTTAAATCTATTGTTTGCTCTTGTATTGTTGTGATTGAAGCTGAAGTAGTCTTCAACAGGAAGGACATTGCAATAGATGATTCTATGAGTTAAACACAGGTCCTGTCAGAGGTGGCGGAGTTCTAAGTTTTCTAAACCCAGGATTTCAAGTCTGGTGGCATAAGGTATTTTGTTGTATTCAGAGGAGCGGAGAACCCTTCTTGTAAAATATTTCTGGACACGTTCAATTGTATTGATGTCTGAAATGTGGTATGGGTTCCAGACAGGCGAGCTGTATTCAAGAATTGGTCTAGCAAATGTTTTGTAAGCTCTGGTTAGTAGTATAGTGTTTCTGGAGAAGAAGCTACGTAAGATTAGGTTTACAACTCTTAATGCCTTTTTTGTGATGTAGTTGCAGTGGGCTTTAGCACTTAGATCATTTGATATGAAGATTCCAGGCCTTTGACAGGGTGGGGGGTCATCTGTAAGATAATGTCCATCGAGTTTGTATTTAGTGTTTAGATTCTTTTTTCCAATGTGTAAGACAGAGCATTTGCTGGTTGAGATTTGGAGTTGCCAGGTTTTAGACCATTCTGACACAAAGTCAAGGTCTTTTTGAAGGGTAGCTGTATTGTTGATAGTGTTAAATAGTTTGACATCATCAGCAAAGAGAACACAATTACTTTTAATATGGTCACAGAGATCATTAATGTATAATATGAAGAGTGTTAGTCCAAGAACACTGCCTTGGGGAACGCCACTATTGACAGGAACAGGATTTGATAGGGCACTGCCTATTTTGACCACTTGTTGTCTGTTTGACAGAAACACTGTTATCCAATTGTGGAGGGGTCCGGAGATGCCGTAGGATTTTAGTTTGAGGAGAAGTTTGTCGTGTACCACTGAGTCAAAAGCTTTACAGAAGTCTATGTAAATTGCATCTATTGTTTTGCCTTGATCAAGATTAATAGTCCATATATTTTTGCAGTGAAGAAGTTGTAAGTTACATGATAATTTTTTTCTGAAACCAAATTGTTTATTAGAGAGTAGGTTGTTTGTTTCTAGGTGGAGGGTAATGTAATAGTTGATGATGGATTCTATAACTTTACAGATAATGCAGCATAGAGAGATTGGTCTGTAATTTTCAACTAAGCTGGGGTCTCCTTTTTTGAAGACAGGGATGACCGTGGCTAATGACCAAAGTTTGGGAAGGGAACTGGTCATGAAGGCTTTTTCAAAGATTATGCTTAGGGGTTCTGCTATATAAGTGGAAAGCTTTTTTAAGAAGTATGCACATAGTCCATCAGGTCCTATAGATAAGGATGGTTTTAAATTGTGAAGAGCTTTTTCAACATTTTCTTCAGTGAAATCTCTATGAGTTAGGTCGTTGTTGGTGCGGTTGGGAAATTTCGGGTTTGAGCCATTGCTGTTGACAAAGACTGAGCCAAAGAATGTGTTAAAGAGGTTTGCTTTAACTGTTTCGTCATTATTTTCTTTGCCGTTAGATTCTTTTAGATGCTTTGTGAGTACATTCCACCACAACTTGATATCAGGCTACTTCTGTTCCAAGTCTCCATATTCCAATGATCAAGCACATTCCCTAGGTGCATAAATATCTGCCCCCATAGATTCATTAGGGAAATATTTATCCAAAATGGCTTTAACTTGTGAGTGTTAATATCAATATGAGAAAAATCCAGGCTGCCCCAGTTCTAAAGCAACGCAACAATGTAGCTCTTCAAATTCCATCTTCTGTCCTGCTTGATCGTAATTTCACAGGCTATTGTCCACAGCTTGGATACAAAATCTGGAGAACTGGAGGACCAGAGGAACCATTCCAGGGGATCACATTTCATTGCAGGTTCTATTCTTTCTTAGGATTTCTTAATGTAGACTCCAGACTCCTTAGCTGTACTTTAGCATTGTTCATGATAACACACTTCTCAGCGTTGCAACCTTTGGCACTCTCCTTCTAAATCTTTCCCTTCTTGTCTACTTTCATTTGTATGTAGTGTAAACATACAAAAATAAGAAACTTATTTATACTGTGTGTGGAATTTTTTCTCCAAAGATGCTTGTTTGGAACTTACTTTCATATTCAATTTTAGTTTAGATTAGATTAAAATCTGAAGAGTGATACTGTATAATTATTCATGTGTGCATGCATGCACAGCATGTTTAAGGCCTGTACAACATGGCTTGGCATTGCTTTTAGGAAGATGCTCTGCAGTGTGTAGGCAATGCAATTCTCCATGATGAGAAATGACACAATTCTCCTTGATGATGCACCTTGCATAACCTTGAAGCCTCAACCAGCAGATGTTCTTGCACATCAAGAGTGATTGCAGAGAAGCTGTTCAACTATTGGAGATGGAATCTATATTGCTTTGCAAAGCGTGATCGCAATGAACTTTTCAAAGCTTTGCATGGATATATACTCCCACAAACACACAAGTATATACACATGTGTGTGCACACACACATGCACGCATGCACGCACACACACACACACACACACAAGCTTTGGAATATCATTCATGGCATTGAAAGCCATGGAATGATTACAATTCCTGTGCCCACAAAGCCCCTGGCTTTACAATTAAGCATGTGCTCAGAGCATGCTTATGTAAATTATGGGTGACATTTCTCTCCAAATTAGGGAAGCCACAAGCATCCACAGACGTTTTGCATATTCAGATCATTTCAGCAGGGGTCTTGGAGCATTGCCACAGTACAAAACAACAAGGGAAGCAATAGAAATGCAGAACTCATATCTGCATGAGGTATGAAATCCATCTCTTCAGATAAAGATAGCTTGAAAAAAATGCTTACATAAGTAATTTCATTTTGCTTTCACGCTGTGGCTGGAAGTCAACAGTAATATAATACACACATTCAAAGTAATTTTAAGTGCTTTCTGTCACGCATGGCAAATTAAAATGTTCCATTAACAAAACAAATCCTTGATGCTATAAATCAAGCCGCACTAAGTAAATCATGGTTAGTGAAAACAAAATTGTAATTCCATCACTGTGATTAAGCAGAGGCTAGAAATAGCAAGATATATCATATTTAATGGAAAGAATGTGATCATTAAATACCTAAGACTTGTTAATTTTTTAAAGGCATCATCATACGTCTTGCCTCGCATTCATATTTAAAAGTTTCTCAGCATGCCACTCTATTAAGTTCATAGAACGGAATATAGTTAAAATCCAGCAAGACCCAAGAGGAGAGATTTGTACAATTTTATGGGGACACAAACCTTTTTGTACTGCTGTTTTTATGGTTATTCATCCTCTGTGTCAGATCCCTCTCACTTTAAGATTGCCCTCATACCAACTCTATTAGAAATAAAAACAAAGCTGAGAATTGACAGTTTCCATGGCTTTTCCCCCTTTTTTTTCTTGTAATACTTTCTTATCCACCATAATCCTTTGTGCATTTTTCTTACTGATTGTTTGTTCTATGTTATCCTTGTTTAGAAAACAGAAATAACTGTAAATAGTCAACAGAAATGGGTCATTGTCTTTAAGGCTTTTTGTGGCTTGTTACTAGCGCATGGAATATGTAGTAGAAACTTTCATTTACCTTACTGCATCTTTGATTTGGCAGTCACTCCAATAGCTATAGTCTCTTCCCCTCCCACTTAAGGTTATACATTCATTTGCTTTTCTGCACTGTCTGCTACGGCTGTTTCTTGGTGGGTAGTTACACCCTTTTAAAGAAGCCTGTGTCTAAATGGGAAGTAATCTGAAATTTAGTTCTAACATTTTCAGGGTGCCGTCAACCCAATTAAATAGGTTAATTAAAAAGATGGGGCTGGGTTAAAAATGGATGATTATCTCTATGGGTAAATTGAAGTTTAAAGTCATACCTTACAAATCTCATTTGTTGATGAAACAAAGTTCAAATGGCAGGAACAAGAATCTGCAATCCAGTTTTTGGTAAAGCGCTTAGCACTTTCATGAGAAAATTAAAACTTTGTCAAGTCAAATTCTGGAGATAAGTCCATGGCATTTCTTTGCCATCACATGAAGGAATTTTTCTATCTCTTCTGCTTTTTATTTTCCTTAGCCTTCCAGGTATATAGCCCACAACCCTGTGATTTCTGGTGATTTCCCATCCAAGTAATAAGAGCAACTAGTAAATTGAAACAAGCCAATTTACTTATCAAAAATTTAAGTCCATCCATAAGTCTTTTAAACAAATTATTAATAGAAGTCTTATTGCCTAGCATTCTCATAATTCTTCTTATTAAGAATTTATTCTTATGAGAGGCTTCCATGACATCTCATCACATTCTTCGGAATCATAATTTATGCAAAGGACCTCAAGATTATGCAGAGTCAATCCCCTAAGTAATAATCCTCCATAGATTAGCTTTCAACTAGACTGTATTTTACCTTAAATTATTCCGAAGTAGCTTAGAATTAGAGTGAACTAAACAGGAGCAAGCATTTGCAAGATGTACTTTGTGCCAGTGAAACATGTTTTTTTTTTAAAAAAAAGATCAAATTAAGTTTCAGATTAAGGAAAAAAGAAATTGGAGCTCCAATTTAGGTGTCCAGGCTTATAGCTATATACTATATGGAATGGAGATTGATATGTTTGTACAACATGCATATTGGACCTTGTGTGAATTATCTCTGACACTATCTCCTCCTTGTATGAGCCAGATCAGTCTTATGAACTTTGTACACTTATTTGGTCTTGACGATAAGCTGTACTTTCTCCTTCATTTTAATACAGAAGGACCATTACAATAGGAAAGAATTGGTTTGAACAAGCACCTTGTGTTTCTCTCTCTCTCTCTCTCTCTCTCTGTCTCTTCAGGTTTACTGTTTCTCTCAGGATATGAATAGTTACTACCAACACCAAATTCAGTTCCAGAGGAAGGTTCAGCTGAGGGGAAAGCAAAATAACAGAGGAGGTGCTTTCCATATGGCAGAGAGATACCTGCCAATTAGAAGATGAACTTATTGTCACCTACTCCTCAACTGGCAAAGCTACTTCTGTATTGTATTTCAGCAGCCCAATAGAGGTGAGGGTTATTCTTTGTTTACACTTTAGCTTTAGCTTTTCCATCTCTAAATAGAATAGAACAGAACAGAACAGAACAGAACAGAACAGAACAGAATAGAATAGAATTTTTTCTTGGCCAAGTGTGATTGGATACATAAGGAATTTATCTTGGTGCATACACACTCCGTGTACATAAAAGAAAAGATACCTTCATCAAGAATTCTAAGGTACAACACTTAATGATAGTCATAGGGTACAAATAAGCAATCAGGAAACAATCAATATCAATATGAATCATAAGAATACAAGCAACAAAGTTACAGTCATACAGTCATAAGTGGAAGGAGATGGGTGATGGGAAGGATGAGAAGATTAATAGTAGTGCAGATTTAGTCAATAGTTTGATAGTGTTGGGGGAAATATTTGTTTAGCAGAGTGATGGCATTTGGGAAAAAACTGTTCTTGTGTCTAGTTGCTGTAGTATGCTGTGCTCTGTAGCGTCATTTTGAGGGTAGGAGTTGAAACAGTTTATGTGCAGGATGCGAGGGGTCTGTAAATATTTTCACAGCTCTTTTTGACTTGTGTAGTATACAGGTCCTCAATGGAAGGCAGGTTGGTAGCCATTGTTTTTTCTGCAGTTCTGCAGTTTTTTCTGCAGCAATTGTTTTTTTTTGCAGCTCATCACAGTTGAACTACATCACAGTTCCCAAGTAAAATTTCAAGGAAATTATAAACTAATTTAGAATTGTTATGCAAATAGCAAATATTTTCTAATTATCCTCAAGAAAAAGCCCATGTTTGGGAAGCAGAGATGGAAGATCACACTTCACTAACCATTTGGCTCAAAAAAGATGCTTTGTACATTGATATTAGGTTACCTTGTTTCTCATGCTTGTTCCTCCCCCCCCACACCACGAGACAATGCTCTTTTTTAATTAAAAAGTGAACAAGTAGTAAAAAAAGAGAAAAAAATAATAACAATATAACACCAGTAAGAGTAAAAAAAATTGTTTTTTTTTAACAATAAGGAAAATGATTTTAAAGATCTTTTTGAATCTCTGAAACAAGTGCCAAAGTTTCCACTATTTTTGTATTTAAAGATACATTGAAAGTGAGAAAGAAGAAAGGCTACTAAAAACTTTGAAGGTAAATATTTAGTTTTCAACTTCAACTTCTACTACTGCAATGCTCTCTACATGGGGCTCCCCTTGAAGAGCACCTGGAGGTTCCAACTGGTCCAGAATGCGGCTGCGCGAGTAGTAGAGGGAGAAACTCAAGGCTCCCATGTAACACCTCTCCTGCGCAGGCTGCACTGGTTGCCGGTGGTCTTCCGGGTGCAATTCAAGGTGCTGGTTACTACCTTTAAAGCGCTCCATGGCTTAGGACCGGGTTACTTACGGGACCACCTACTGCCACCGATTGCCTCCCATCGACCAGTGTGCTCCCATAGGGAGGGTCTCCTCAGGGTGCCGTCAGTCAGATAATGTCGAAGGGCCTTCTCTGTGGGGGCTCCTGCCCTCTGGAACAAGCTACCTCCAGGGATACGTCGACTCCCTGACCTCCGGACCTTTCGACGCGAGCTCAAGACATTTCTGTTTCATCGCGCAGGGCTGGCCTAATAGTTTTAATGGGGGCTTTTATTAGAGTTTTATCAGAGTTTTAATCATTTTTAGCCAAATTGAATCAGTTTTTTAATAATGTTTTAATTTTTGTATTTTTGTTTTTACTTGGCTGTAAACCACCCTGAGTCCTTCGGGAGAAGGGCGGTATATAAATCAAAATAATAAATAAATAATAAATAAAATAAATACTTTGTTGTACTCTGAAGGCGATTCTTGCTTAAATTTTCCCTCCTGCTTGTTCTTATTTCCTTCTGTGCCAAAGTCCACCTTGGTTCCAAATACCCAGAAAAAGTATTTGATTATGAAAATATTAGTTCCCTTCTTCAGTTCCTTTTTTTTTTTCATTTTCTACCCTCAAGTTAGATATAGATTTTTGTAAGCTTAAAATTAAATTTTCATGGAGTTCATGTAGTATCACATACTTTAGAAGTACCACAGAAAAAGACATCCATTGCTTTCTTTCTGCATCACATACAATATAATAAAATCTCAATTTAACAGGCCATTTGAGGGGAGAAGTCTGTCCATTAAATCCAAATATGTGTCATTTGCATCCATTTAGGTTGATTGCATGATTATGTAATTGATGTAAATTGTGTCTTTTGCAATAAAATTTCAATTTCAGGGACATAGTCATCTGCCAAGGGGACCAGTGATAAAATATGTATCACCCATCAAGGAGGCTGGAAATGTTGCAAAACATTTTTTGTTCAGTTTGATGTCACTGTGATTAGGAATCGATATCTATGTAAATATAAAATCCTGGCTATAACAGAAAAAATAACTTCAGTGTGAGAAACATTCATCCCTTAAATGGGTGGAGAATCTGAATCATAAGTAAACCAAGATCCATTAAATCAGCCTTTGCTCCATCATACATAGATACAATTTATTCCATAATAAAAACATGTTTTTACACTGAAAACATGTACTGGAGAGTTCAGCTTACTGAGAAATTTGCTTTCTAACTGCGCATCTTCTAAAAGAGCCAATGAATCAACTGTTACCTCTACAGCAAAACCGGATTCCAGGAAATTTATATAGAGATAGAGATTTATGGTTTAATCCAGTCCAAAAATTCTAATGAAGATGAACAAAATCAACAGTAAATAACAAGAGAAATATTCAAGAGTCAAGGGTTCAAACAATATATGAAACTTGAATCTTGGAGACCAGGAGAGTTTTGAATACTTATGTTTTTCTTGACTGCTAGCTTTAGACATCCAGGCTACTTATTAGCATCTTGGAAGAAGCAATAGCAATAGAACTTAGACTTAAACACTGCTTCATAGTGCTTTTACAGACCTCTCTAAGCATTTGCAGTTTTACGCAATCAGTATATTGTCACCGGGTCCTCATTTTACTTGGGACTTTGTCCTCATTTTACCAATCTGGGAAGGATGGAAGGCTGAATCAACTTTGAGCCAGTCAGACTCAAATTCCTGGCAGTAAGCAGTGAGTTAGCCTGCAATACTTCATCTTAACCACTGAGCCACCAAGGTAATAAATTACCATGAATGAGATTAAATGTCATGGTTCCTAGCAATGAACTCAATTGAATCAGGATTCAGAAGCTCCATTCAGGCTTGGAAGACCTTTTATTGAGTACATTGTATCAGCACTTAGAAAGTTAAATGGTAATTCCCACACTTCAGAATAATAAAAAGAATAGAAACTTCCCACCCTCCTCAGGTGTCCTGGGTCACATTAACCAATCCGTTCAGTGGGCTCCTTCCCCCTCGGATTCAGCAGATGTTCTTTGCCGTGACCTTGGTTCACACGCTGTGTCTGGTGGATGTTTTGTTTAGTGGACTCAGGCATCGCATTCCAGTTCTTTCTAACTCCTCCTCCCAAGAGTGTCAACTAAGAAACGAAGCAAAGTATATATGCAAAGTTGACACTACCTTTTTCCAGTGTGACTGGGAATCCTCAATGAATTGGTAGGAATTTCATGAGCATGCTGAGGATGAACCTATGGTCATGTTACCTACTTAGCCTTCAGTCTTTTTCTGTAAAAAAAAGCCATTCTGCTGATTATATTTTACCAAAGGTAGAAGAGAAAACCAATATGTAAAAGGAAAACCAGAATTTAACTGCAGTAGAAAGCATCATGTCAAGGGGATTCATTTAAATAGGGCAGCCTGGTCACATACAATATAGATACTCCTTCTAACACAATATTTAACACTTCGACGGTGCTTTCATTTTTTTTCTGCCTCCACAATTTTCATGTCACGCTCACTTAATCTTACAACGTAGGTAAGTTTCCATTTTGCTTTTCCTCAATGCTGAAAAGCCAGGCTACTTCAGAGCACTCTAGTTACATTCCTTTGGCTTCTATCTAACGCAGCTTAGCATTTTTTACAATAAGTATTTCAGAATCTGATCTTGCTTTTCATTACCTAGCTATTGTTGATAATGATACACATGCTAGAAGGAGGCTGGCTTGATTTTATAAATGGCACAGAGCTTGCCGAAATGGAAATTTTAAAGCAGGGGGTGCCTTGGTTAGCAGAAAAGACGTATAAATGTATCTGCTGCTGGTGTTAATGGATTTCTAAGTACAATATGAAGCGGTTTTGGGATTCTCAACATATTAATCTATTTGCCCAGATTATTGCTATATGAATAATGAGCCAATTATAAAAGGACTTAGACGGAAATACTGTTCAGAATGGGTTTTCCATTATTATTATTATTATTATCAGTCACAAGATTTCAGGAACATTGATAGAAATACTTCATTCTGGTGGTATCACCCGATGTCACATACGCAGAGACAAAACCCATACGCAGCTGTCTGAAAAATACTGTTTTAAGCTAGGCAGTTTGAATCACCCTCATTCCTTTGTATCTTTGCTGTTCATGGGCTTACATAACTGCAACATAGCAACAAGAAAGGAGGAAACTCATAGACCACATTCAAGTATTTGAAACAATGCAGGATAGAAAATATACATGCCTCCTCATTTTATGAGTAGTTCCACTGTCAATAACTATTTTTATATGTCAACAAATCAGCACAGAATAAGCATAGTGGAATAAACCTCAATTGTCAAGAGAATTTCCAAGGCTGTGAATTTTCTCATTCAAAGATCCGTACTCCATTTTGGTAGCAAAGTTCCCTTAAAGCCCTGACAAATTCCTGTACTTAACTATAGAAGGAATTTGATTATTTATCTTGCATTAAAGATGGTCACACACTTTTAGATACTCTAAGGAATAAAATTAAATTTTGACTCCAACTTTAATGAGAAATTGACATTATACATTAATCCCTATTTATAAATAGCTGGAAAACCAATTTTTGAGGATTTGGCTGAAAATTAGCATAACACTCTTACTCCAGACGTTTAAAGTATAAAGAATGCAAGTTACTATACACGGTACACATGCACTTACAGAGAGAAAGAAAGACAAACAGAGAGGTAGAGAGTTAAACAATAGATACAATCAGCAGTGGGATTCAAGTCATTTAACAACTGGTTCTCTGAACCACCTGCCGCCATCGCTACCAGATCAGCCGATCTGGTCCAAACCAGGAGCATTTCACCCTGGTGTCACTGCCTTATAGAAACCCAGAACAAAAGATGTGGGTTTTGCCCTGGGGGAGGCTTCTGTCTAGCCACTCTGCTATAAAGCCCAGATCAGTGGATGGCATGCAGTGATGTCTGTCCTCTGGAATTCTGCTACATCCCCACACAGTATCTCTGAAGCTCAGTCATCTCTTACTAAGGCCCTTCTCCTCCAATTGTTCAGTTTGACTGGGTGAGTTTTTGGAAGAGTCCTGGAAGAGTCCTGGAAGAGTCCTGGAAGAGTCCTGGAAGAGTCCTGGTTGTGGCAAACTTCTTCCATTTGAGAATTATGGAATTCCTGTGCTCTTAGGAATCTTCAGTGCAGCAGAAATTTTATTGTAGCCTTCCCCAGATCTGTGCCTTGCAATAATTCTATCTCTACAGGCAGTTCCTTTGACCTAATTGGGTTTTGCTCTGCTAAAGTGTGCATTGTCAACTGTGAGGCCTTCTATAGAGAGGTGTGTGCCTTTCCAAATCATTTCCAACCAGGTCGACTCCAATCAAGGTGCAGAAACATGTCAGCAACAATGAAGACAAATGGATGGCACCTGAGCTAAATTTCAAGTGTTGTTGCAAATGGTCTGAATACTTATGCTAATATGATATTAACAGGTTTTTTTTTCCTTTTTAATAAGTTTATAGACATTTCTAAAATTCTGTTTGCTTGAAGTGTGTAATTTATATTAGAAATCCACAACACTTATAAAATTAGTTAGTTCTGCTTCTAAGTGAATTTTCGTTACAAATAAAGAAAAACTCCCTTCTCCTCCAATTGTTCAGTTTGACTGGGTGAGTTTTTGGAAGAGTCCTGGAAGAGTCCTGGAAGAGTCCTGGAAGAGTCCTGGTTGTGGCAAACTTCTTCCATTTGAGAATTATGGAATTCCTGTGCTCTTAGGAATCTTCAGTGCAGCAGAAATTTTATTGTAGCCTTCCCCAGATCTGTGCCTTGCAATAATTCTATCTCTACAGGCAGTTCCTTTGACCTAATTGGGTTTTGCTCTGCTAAAGTGTGCATTGTCAACTGTGAGGCCTTCTATAGAGAGGTGTGTGCCTTTCCAAATCATTTCCAACCAGGTCGACTCCAATCAAGGTGCAGAAACATGTCAGCAACAATGAAGACAAATGGATGGCACCTGAGCTAAATTTCAAGTGTTGTTGCAAATGGTCTGAATACTTATGCTAATATGATATTAACAGGTTTTTTTTTCCTTTTTAATAAGTTTATAGACATTTCTAAAATTCTGTTTGCTTGAAGTGTGTAATTTATATTAGAAATCCACAACACTTATAAAATTAGTTAGTTCTGCTTCTAAGTGAATTTTCGTTACAAATAAAGAAAAACTCCCTTCTGCGTCCTCACCAATTACTTTGGTCCTTTCCACAACAAATTAACTTCTCATCCTTCCTTAAAGATTTAAAGAGTCTTTCTAAATTCCTTCACTAATCTACCACAGAGGTGTAAATTAAAGATGGGATCCTCCTGGATGTATAAATGCCTCAATAAATTTCATAGATTTCTGCAGTGCTGAAAAATGTGTGTGTGTTGGGGGTGGGGGGGAATCACCTGGGAATACTCAACCCTGATTGTGTATTCAGGGTCTCTCGCTTGAAAACTTTAAATTAATTTGTGTATGTCCTAATGGCAGATGCTTGTCTTTCTCCATCTAAGGGTCCTGTTAATAAGCAGGACTCCGATTGTCCAAGAGAATTTCCAAGGCTGTGAATTTTCTCATTCAAAGATCCGTACTCCATTTTGGTAGCAAAGTTCCCTTAAAGCCCTGACAAATTCCTGTACTTAACTATAGAAGGAATTTGATTATTTATCTTGCATTAAAGATGGGATCCTCCTGGATGTATAAATGCCTCAATAAATTTCATAGATTTCTGCAGTGCTGAAAAATGTGTGTGTGTTGGGGTGGGGGAATCACCTGGGAATACTCAACCCTGATTGTGTATTCAGGGTCTCGCTTGAAAACTTTAAATTAATTTGTGTATGTCCTAATGGCAGATGCTTGTCTTTCTCCATCTAAGGGTCCTGTTAATAAGCAGGACTCCAATTGTCCAAGAAAGTAATTTGAATGAGAAATCTATGACTTTCACTTCATTCCATCTTTGTTTCCCCCTTTATATGGCATAGAGAAACTGCCCCTGCTTCTTAAGGGACAAATTGAAGTGCTACCATTATTCCACTTCTGAGGCTGCCTTCGGGCACCTTTAGTAGTCCTCAGGTCATGAACTGCATCATCAAAGTGCAAGTACAGCACTTTGTGGAGGCTTAATGTCATTGTAATGTACTACAGATCTGGTCCAAACCAGGAGCATTTCACCCCTGCCTTGTACTTTGCTCCATTCGTCTTTCTTTCAAACCTTGACCAGTCTCCCAGTCCGTGTTGCTGAAAAACACTCCCACAGCATGATGCTGCCACTGCCATGGTTGGGATGATTATTGGCCATGCCCACCCAGTCATCTGACCACCAAGCCACACCCACCAATTAAGCCACACCCAAAGAACCGGTAGGGAAAATTTTTAGATTTCACCCCTGGTGTCACTGCCTTATAGAAACCCAGAACAAAAGATGTGGGTTTTGCCCTGGGGGAGGCTTCTGTCTAGCCACTCTGCTATAAAGCCCAGATCAGTGGATGGCATGCAGTGATGGCTGTCCTCTGGAATTCTGCTACATCCCCACACAGTATCTCTGAAGCTCAGTCATCTCTTACTAAGGCCCTTCTCCTCCAATTGTTCAGTTTGACTGGGTGAGTTTTTGGAAGAGTCCTGGAAGAGTCCTGGTTGTGGCAAACTTCTTCCATTTGAGAATTATGGAATTCCTGTGCTCTTAGGAATCTTCAGTGCAGCAGAAATTTTATTGTAGCCTTCCCCAGATCTGTGCCTTGCAATAATTCTATCTCTACAGGCAGTTCCTTTGACCTAATTGGGTTTTGCTCTGCTAAAGTGTGCATTGTCAACTGTGAGGCCTTCTATAGAGAGGTGTGTGCCTTTCCAAATCATGTCCAACCAGGTCGACTCCAATCAAGGTGCAGAAACATGTCAGCAACAATGAAGACAAATGGATGGCACCTGAGCTAAATTTCAAGTGTTGTTGCAAATGGTCTGAATACTTATGCTAATATAGAATAGAATAGAATAGAATTTTTAGAATAGAATAGAATAGAATAGAATAGAATAGAATAGAATAGAATAGAATAGAATAGAATAGAATAGAATAGAATAGAATAGAATTGAATAGAATAGAATAGAATAGAATAGAATAGAATAGAATAGAATAGAATAGAATAGAATAGAATAGAATAGAATAGAATAGAATAGAATAGAATAGAATAGAATAGAATAGAATAGAATAGAATAGAATAGAATAGAATAGAATAGAATAGAATAGAATAGAATAGAATAGAATAGAATAGAATAGAATAGAATAGAATAGAATAGAATAGAATAGAATAGAATAGAATAGAATAGAATAGAATAGAATAGAATAGAATAGAATAGAATAGAATAGAATAGAATAGAATAGAATAGAATAGAATAGAATAGAATAGAATAGAATAGAATAGAATAGAATAGAATAGAATAGAATAGAATAGAATAGAATAGAATAGAATAGAATAGAATAGAATAGAATAGAATAGAATAGAATAGAATAGAATAGAATAGAATAGAATAGAATAGAATAGAATAGAATAGAATAGAATAGAATAGAATAGAATAGAATAGAATAGAATAGAATAGAATAGAATAGAATAGAATAGAATAGAATAGAATAGAATAGAATAGAATAGAATAGAATAGAATAGAATAGAATAGAATAGAATAGAATAGAATAGAATAGAATAGAATAGAATAGAATAGAATAGAATAGAATAGAATAGAATAGAATAGAATAGAATAGAATAGAATAGAATAGAATAGAATAGAATAGAATAGAATAGAATAGAATAGAATAGAATAGAATAGAATAGAATAGAATAGAATAGAATAGAATAGAATAGAATAGAATAGAATAGAATAGAATAGAATAGAATAGAATAGAATAGAATAGAATAGAATAGAATAGAATAGAATAGAATAGAATAGAATAGAATAGAATAGAATAGAATAGAATAGAATAGAATAGAATAGAATAGAATAGAATAGAATAGAATAGAATAGAATAGAATAGAATAGAATAGAATAGAATAGAATAGAATAGAATAGAATAGAATAGAATAGAATAGAATAGAATAGAATAGAATAGAATAGAATAGAATAGAATAGAATAGAATAGAATAGAATAGAATAGAATAGAATAGAATAGAATAGAATAGAATAGAATAGAATAGAATAGAATAGAATAGAATAGAATAGAATAGAATAGAATAGAATAGAATAGAATAGAATAGAATAGAATAGAATAGAATAGAATAGAATAGAATAGAATAGAATAGAATAGAATAGAATAGAATAGAATAGAATAGAATAGAATAGAATAGAGTCATAAGTGGAAAGAGATTGGTGATGGGAACTATGAAACGATTAATAGTAGTGCAGATTCAGTAAATAGTCTGACAGTGTTGAGGGAATTATTTGTTTAGCAGAGTGATGGCCTTCGGGAAAAACTGTTCTTGTGTCTAGTTGTTCTGGTGTGCAGTGCTCTATAGCGTCGTTTTGAGGGTAGGAGTTGAAACAGTTTATGTCCAGGATGCGAGGGATCTGCAAATATTTTCACGGCCCTCTTCTTGATTCGTGCAGTATACAGGTCCTCAATGGAAGGCAGGTTGGTAGCAATTATTTTTCTGCAGTTCTAATTATCCTCTGAAGTCTGTGTTTTTCTTGTTGGGTTGCAGAACCGAACCAGACAGTTATAGAGGTGCAAATGACAGACTCAATAATTCCTCTGTAGAATTGGATCAGCAGCTCCTTGGGCAGTTTGAGCTTACTGAGTTGGCAGAAAGAACATTCTTTGTTGTCCTTTTTAATGATGTTTTTGATGTTAGCTGTCCATTTGAGATCTTGCGATATGATAGAACCCAGAAATTTGAAGGTTTCTACTGTTGATACTGTGTTGTCAAGTATTGTGAGAGGTGGAAGTATGGAAGGGTTTCTCCTAAAGTCTACCACCATTTCTACGGTTTTGAGTGTGTTCGGTTCCAGATTGTTTTGATTGCACCACAAGGCTAGTCGTTCGACCTCTCGTCTATATGCGGATTCGTCATTGTCTCGAATGAGACCAATCACTGTTGTGTCATCTGCGAACTTCAGTAGCTTAACAGATGGATCATTGGAGATGCAGTCATTGGTATACAGAGAGAAAGAGAGAGACAACAGCTAATGGGCTTCTTAAAAGTCTAGTGACATGTTTTCTTTCTAAAGCTTCACTTTTGGGATGGGGTCTATACAGCCATGCATGTTTGAATTAACATGAGCCCTGCAAGCCTGAACTAATAAACCTTTTGCTTTAGTAAGAACTTAAATCTGAGCCTAATTTGAGATTCAGACTCCTATTTCTAGTTCTTTACCAGGGTTTCAGTAACATTTAAAATAGAAACTTTATTGATTTAATTGTCTGACCATGTTAAAAAAACAACTAGTAATACTTTACAGGTATATACAAAGAAAACAATAGGAGATATTCACAGTAAATTATCATCCCTATAATTACCATATTTTTGGGGTATAAGATACACCTTTCCCTCCCCTAAAAGAGGCTGAAAATTTGGGTGTGTCTTATACTCCAGTGCATCTTATACTCTGAAAAATACAGTAACCACAATCTGATTTAAATATTTGGTCCTTTTTTGAAAGGGCCCTTGAAATTAAGAGTCTGGTCTTATTAGCAATATGCAAGTTCATTCCTTGCTAAAACTAAATTGGTTTCTCCTAGGTTTCTCAGTATTTATTTATTTATTCATTCATTCATTCATTCATTCATTCAATAAGAATTTAAATAAGCAGTCCTTTATGCAGAATATAGTTCGTGGTTGAAAAGAGTATGGCTGCTCTCAATGGCTGCTGTTCCACAGATGCATAGTCTTCCTCCAGATGAAACTCTATGAAACTTCTCGTACCTTAGCATGGAGTCTACTTGTTCAAAGTGAGTTCTAGATGCTGAGATGTTGTGGCATACTACTTATTAATTATAATAATGTTAATAAGAGATTTTATCCTGTGAGAGTGGTAACGGAGAATTTTTCTGATATCCCAATCGACTTATCCGTATAGGTTTTTCTATAAATGTATTTTTAAAAAAAGACTTGGAAAAGCTTTTTTCATCAAAGGAAGTAGAAGTTCTCCTAGGTTCCTCAGTATTTATTTATTCATTCATTCATTCAATAAGAATTTAAATAAGCAGTCCTTTATGCAGAATATAGTTCGTGGTTGAAAAGAGTATGGCTGCTCTCAATGGCTGCTGTTCCACAGATGCATAGTCTTCCTCCAGATGAAACTCTATGAAACTTCTCGTACCTTAGCATGGAGTCTACTTGTTCAAAGTGAGTTCTAGATGCTGAGATGTTGTGGCATACTACTTATTAATTATAATAATGTTAATAAGAGATTTTATCCTGTGAGAGTGGTAACGGAGAATTTTTCTGATATCCCAATCGACTTATCCGTATAGGTTTTTCTATAAATGTATTTTTAAAAAAAGACTTGGAAAAGCTTTTTTCATCAAAGGAAGTAGAAGTTCTCCTAGGTTCCTCAGTATTTATTTATTTATTTATTTATTTATTTATTTATTTATTTATTTATTTATTTATTCATTCATTCATTCATTCATTCATTCAATAAGAATTTAAATAAGCAGTCCTTTATGCAGAATATAGTTCGTGGTTGAAAAGAGTATGGCTGCTCTCAATGGCTGCTGTTCCACAGATGCATAGTCTTCCTCCAGATGAAACTCTATGAAACTTCTCATCCTTCCTTAAAGATTTAAAGAGTCTTTCTAAATTCCTTCACTAATCTACCACAGAGGTGTAAATTAAAGATGGGATCCTCCTGGATGTATAAATGCCTCAATAAATTTCATAGATTTCTGCAGTGCTGAAAAATGTGTGTGTGTTGGGGGTGGGGGGGAATCACCTGGGAATACTCAACCCTGATTGTGTATTCAGGGTCTCTCGCTTGAAAACTTTAAATTAATTTGTGTATGTCCTAATGGCAGATGCTTGTCTTTCTCCATCTAAGGGTCCTGTTAATAAGCAGGACTCCGATTGTCCAAGAAAGTAATTTGAATGAGAAATCTATGACTTTCACTTCATTCCATCTTTGTTTCCCCCTTTATATGGCATAGAGAAAACTGCCCCCTGCTTCTTAAGCGACAAATTGAAGTGCTACCATTATTCCACTTCTGAGGCTGCCTTCGGGCACCTTTAGTAGTCCTCAGGTCATGAACTGCTTCATCAAAGTGCAAGTACAGCACTTTGTGGAGGCTTAATGTCATTGTAATGTACTACAGATATCAGTTCTAGGGTTTTTGCTGTTGCAATCCACCTGAATTTGAAATGCTTATGGATCCATTAAGAGGCAGGATTCTGGAAAATACTTTAAATGTGCCAGTGCTGTTGGCTACATCCACAGAGTAGCTGATCTTCTACGTTTTCCAACAAGAACATTTCTCTTAGGAAGAAAGAACAGCTGTGCTGAATATTATACCATTACTAAAGTGAGGCTAAAGTTGCCAAAGCTGACATTTCTGAATATTGTGTGTTGGGAAAGTTTCAAAAAAGCCCAAAAGCAACTTTAACAAATGCTGCCTTCTCCTCCATCACCAAACCATTATAGAATCCTCCACTTCAATCCCCAAATGACACCAAAACAATCGCCAGCATTAACCATTCATCTTGCCTCTGGAGGCATCTCTCCTCTTGTAGCTCAGTCCCCCTCAAAGCCTTTCCTCAGAGCCAAGCATCTGACAGATGCACAAATGTAGTCCCATAGGAGTAGCTTTTATTTTACCTGCAGAACAGGATGAAACAAATGCCTGACAAAGTCAAACAGGCAGAATGTCATACAGAGAGAAAGAGAGAGACAACAGCTAATGGGCTTCTTAAAAGTCTAGTGACATGTTTTCTTTCTAAAGCTTCACTTTTGGGATGGGGTCTATACAGCCATGCATGTTTGAATTAACATGAGCCCTGCAAGCCTGAACTAATAAACCTTTTGCTTTAGTAAGAACTTAAATCTGAGCCTAATTTGAGATTCAGACTCCTATTTCTAGTTCTTTACCAGGGTTTCAGTAACATTTAAAATAGAAACTTTATTGATTTAATTGTCTGACCATGTTAAAAAAACAACTAGTAATACTTTACAGGTATATACAAAGAAAACAATAGGAGATATTCACAGTAAATTATCATCCCTATAATTACCATATTTTTGGGGTATAAGATACACCTTTCCCTCCCCTAAAAGAGGCTGAAAATTTGGGTGTTTCTTATACTCCAAATGTAGATTTTTTGAAGCGATCTTCTGTGCTTTGCCTCCTTTTCTCATCACTTCTCTCTCCAAAGATCAGCTGTGCTTTAGAAGCTGTTTTTTATCCCAAGCAGGGGATAAAACCCAGCAAAGTAATGTGCTGAAGCTGACCAGACAATGGACGCTAGCCAGATGAATACCAGGTAGGCAGATTTTTCCCCCCCCCTATTTTCCTCTCCAAAAACTAAGCTGCGTCTTATACTCCAGTGCATCTTATACTCTGAAAAATACAGTAACCACAATCTGATTTAAATATTTGGTCCTTTTTTGAAAGGGCCCTTGAAATTAAGAGTCTGGTCTTATTAGCAATATGCAAGTTCATTCCTTGCTAAAACTAAATTGGTTTCTCCTAGGTTCCTCAGTATTTATTTATTTATTTATTTATTTATTTATTTATTTATTTATTTATTTATTCATTCATTCATTCAATAAGAATTTAAATAAGCAGTCCTTTATGCAGAATATAGTTCGTGGTTGAAAAGAGTATGGCTGCTCTCAATGGCTGCTGTTCCACAGATGCATAGTCTTCCTCCAGATGAAACTCTATGAAACTTCTCGTACCTTAGCATGGAGTCTACTTGTTCAAAGTGAGTTCTAGATGCTGAGATGTTGTGGCATACTACTTATTAATTATAATAATGTTAATAAGAGATTTTATCCTGTGAGAGTGGTAACGGAGAATTTTTCTGATATCCCAATCGACTTATCCGTATAGGTTTTTCTATAAATGTATTTTTAAAAAAAGACTTGGAAAAGCTTTTTTCATCAAAGGAAGTAGAAGTTCTCCTAGGTTTTAAGTAAGATTATTTTTCACTCTTCCTATCCTACATTTGAGAGGCACTATCTCTTTAATGCCTTCTCATTTTGTTTCAACCTACAGTGTATAATACTGCTCCCAGAAGTACTAGCCTAGAAATTATTGCTTTGTGAAATCTTCCAACATTTTGCCATTTGATTTATAGTGTCATTAGTTTTGATTCAGTTAATCATATAAGCAATGTTGATAAGCAGTCTTCATATTTTTGAAGAACCAAGTTTGTTCTCCCTATAGGTGAGTTAAATAAAGACTGTCCTTCATGAGTGCCTAGAGGTATGCCTTGTTAGTATCCCTTGGTCTGACCCTTCCAGTGTCAAGGGCACATCCTATAAAAAAGCTAAAATATTGTTCTTTCTCTCAACTACAATTATAATTGAAGAAATAAACTGAAAAAAATCAAATAAACACTTACAAACACTAGGAATATGTTGGAATTAATAGGCCATCCTTGAAACGGATACAATTATGTGCAGTAGTTTATAGGAAAATAATTGCTAAAGCTAGTGGAGCAGTGAAACAAAACCTTTATCTCTACCTACTTCTTCCAAATTTCAAAATATCTCCGAGCAATGGCATGTGAAAATGAAGTAGACAATTGATTTCTCCGATCGTTCCAGCAACTCAAAGGGAATATAAATTATCTTAACATCTTCGTATTCATTTTAGCTTCAGACTCAATATTTCTTTTGGTCCATTCTTCTAGATACTACGAATCTTAACTTTGACAACAAACAGCAATAATGGCATAAATTATTGGGTGGGGGAAAGTAGCCTTACTGACAATTGTGCTTGGTGTACTTGGTGAAATATCAAAATATATGGAACAGCATTTGATGCCATAGGAATAGACAGAAACTCAAATCATCAATGACAAAATTGGCATTGTTTCAAACACAGGGTACATTACAGTATATACAGTATCTTTAACTATCCCAGTCTCTTGGCGAGTATCCAATATTCAAAAATACCAAATGTTGGCAGAACTATCTGGTAGACTGCATATAAATAGTAATACTAATCATAACAAGTTGTCTTTGGCACAGAAGCTTAAAAACTGTCATTTTTAAAGAAGAGATTGGATAACCATTTGTCTGAAATGGTATAGGGCAATGATGGCTAACCTTTCAATCACCAAGTGCGGAAAGCTCAGGCATGCATGCACACCCATAATGCAATGTACATATGAGCCCCCGCTCATGCATGTGTAACCCTGCGCATGCGAACCTCCTGTGCATGCGCACATGTCTCTTGCATGCGCCCCACCCCTGCACATGCGCTGCAGAGACCCGAAAACCAGCTGGCTTGCGAGAGGCCCATCACGGGTATAGTGTTTCCTACTTGAGGAGGGGGTTGGACACAAAGACCTCCAAGGTCCCTTCTAACTCTGTTATCCTGTTATTTTCTATTATGTGAAGTGAAAATAGTGTTGTTGTTGTTTTCAAAATGGTGGTCTCTTGGCTTCTACTACATGAATGGGAGGCTTCAGAAGAGGCACATAGTTTATTCCTATTAATATTAGGAATAGCAACTGATCTAAAGTCCTTGAGTGGATCATATGGGCTCAGATTCAGAGTTAAAGGAAGAGATGGACAATAAGCAGCAAAATGAAGGGACTCTTGTCAGAGGAGGTGGGCCTGGCTAATGATCTGCAGACATAACTGCAGCTGCTCTTCGAAGATGGAGGTGTGGAACTACCATCCCTTCTCAATTGAGAAGGTCATTGGGCTGCAAAGAGACTAAACCAAAGGTGCTCTGGCAGTCTGCTTATGAGGAAGGAGTCTTGCCTCTCTCAATGAGCCACACCAGGGCTCTTTCTATTAAAATAGAACTGCAAACTCAAGTCCCTCTGTTGATGACAGTTGCCCATTAACCTTCCCTCTGTAGGTCTTGACTCGTGAACTTCATGATTCTGACTTTGAAACCAGATTGACTAACAAACCTTCTATAAGCTTTAATCCTTGGACTTTGCCTGACTTGTCTAAGATGGTTAGAAACAGAAGCAGGATATGTTTCAGGGAATACTCTCTTAAAGAAGCTATTTGCATTTAGTATCTCTTAATAGAGTTTTAAATCCAGGAAAACTTCATGTGCAGTTGAGGAGTAATTAGATTCGGTAAGATCTCTTAATATTTAGGATACTCCCCATACTGCATAATTGATTGCAGGAACAATGGGTGGTTCTGTAAAAAGAGGAAGTGAGTTTATTGATCTTAAAATTAAACAGAATGCAAGCAAAGCATTGATAACATAGTTTGTAGTTGTATTGGAAATAGTAGTGAGTGCGTATGTGCCATCCAGAAAAGAAGACTGTATGTATGAATATTTCAAAGTCCATTGGATATTCCTATGCCATTGATAAATATGTAATCTCAGTAACTTGTAAATTACAAGATAGGATAATTATGCACATCATGGATAACTTTAAGCTATCTCTAATTTTCTTTAATAACAGTTTCCTGGTTCTTTCACTTGATTGTTTTCAGATGAATAACAGAAGTAATATTATTCATTCTTTTTATGACTTGTTCTAGGAAATGGCCCAAATAATTAATGCATACTAATTGCATTAATTAACAACAGATATAAATAAAGGTCAGGAACTTTTTTCAATGAAGAAAATTTGTTCAGTTTTTCCTTCTCCTGAATCTCCTTGAAAAAACCAGGTAAGATGATTGATTGATTGAAGGTTTACAGTGCATTGACCTCAATCAGGTAGATCTGTGAGAGATTATGATTATAGAAGATACCTCCACATCAGTGGTGGGTTTCAAAATATTTTACTACCAGTTCTGTGGCCGTGGCTTGGTGGGCGTGGCAGGGAAAGGATACTGTAAAATCTCCATTCCCACCCCACTCCAGGGGAAGGATACTATAAAATCTCCATTCTAATCCAGAGGAAGGTTGCTGCAAAATGCCCATTTCCTCCCGATCAGCTGGGACTTGGGAAGCAGAAAATAGATGGGGGTGGGGCCAGTCAGAATTTTTACTACTGGTTCTCCGAACTATTCAACATTTTTTCTACCAGTTCTCCAAAACTGGTCAGAACCTGCTGAAACCCACCTCTGCCCCCCATGATTTGGCTAATACTTCCTTCCAGCTATAGAATATTGTAATTCATTTCTCCAAAGCACCTGAAGGCAGGACAAGAAGCAATTGGGTGGAAACTAATCAAGGAGAGAAGCAACTAAGGAGAAATTTCCTGACAATTTAGAACAATTAATCAGTGGAACAACTTTCCTTCAGAAGTTGTGGATGCTCCAACACTGGAAGTTTTTAAGAAGAGATGGATAACTATTTGTCTGAAATTGTATAGGGTTTCCTGCCTAAGCAGAAGGTTAGACGAGAAGTCCTCCAAGGTCTCTTCCAACTATTCTGTTCTGTTTTGTTCTGTTCATTTTATCTTTTTTTTTTAAAGTGTCATATCTCAGTTTAGAATGGATTTTATTTCTAATTTTGGAGGGGTAAATTGTTACAAAAATATGTTCCTTTCACTGAAGATTCTCCATAGTCCTTTGGAGTAATGTCCAAGAGAGTAATATCAGATTCAAGTCTTGTTGTCTTTTGGTTATTTTACCCTCACTTTGTCCTTCCTTATTGCAGGCATGTGTTTAACTATAGATCTTTCTGCCTTTTCCAGCCTGGAGCCTTCAAGGCTAAATCCATCTTAAATACAAACTAGAGGGTAGGTGGCTGGTTAAGACCATTATGCAAGAAAGTATTCAGCAGCTCAGAGATTTACTGAGCCCAAGGAGCATTTTTTAACCTTGTTTCTTTTAAAATGCCTAGTAATGAAAGATAGGAGATGCCCACAATTTTTTACTCTTTGATATCCCAAGTTGCTTGCCAGGGGGAAAAATCACAGCAATGGGCAATATATCCTGTAATACAATTTTTAAAGAGTAGGTAAAAGTCCACTCCCAAGAATAAAATAAACATCAGAAAGATTTCTTGCTTTGTAAACATATCACATCAGAATATATAGTTGCATCTGACTAAGAGATCCATAGGCTATGGCAAAATATGTGTCCATCACCCATCACAGAGAATAGTTTCCTTAATATTTAATGCATTTGATTTAAAAGCTACATGCATTCTTGAATTTCATACCAGAAATGCTAGGACTTGGAAAAATGCTATTTATCCATGTAGTATAGGATATGTAGTATGTAGTACAAGGATATGTAGTATCCTTCTCATCTTTTCTACTAATTTCTCCTATTGGTATTCTATGATTATATTAGTTCGTTGTTTGTAAGTACACTGAGACCTTATGCATTGGAAACAAATTTCTTGTCTGTACTATACTATACTATACTAAAACTGAAACCGAAACCGAAACTGAAACCAAAACCAAAACCAAAACTGAAACTGAAACTAAAACCTATACTATAGTACAGTACACCCATACCCATACCCAGTGGAGGGATTCAGACAGTTTGCACCACTTCGGGAGAACTGGTTGTTAACTTTCTGAGCAGCTTCGTGAACTGGTTGTTGGAAGAAACCATTAGGGCAGAGAACCAGTTGTTAAATTATTTGAATCCCACCACTGCCCATACCCATAGCATAGCATAGCATAGTATACCATATCACACCACACCACACCACACCACTCCACTCCACTCTACCCTGTTCCATATAAGAAGACAGCCTCATGTGTATTCCATATAGAAGTGAGCAATTTGTAAAAATGAAAAATATTTTCTTCCCATAATTCTCTGTTGTAGATGAAGAAAAATTAGGTCTTTAAAAATTCTTAATCTTTCCAAATGTCAGTGTGGATTAATAATTAGGGCACAAGGCCAATCTGAACAACATAATATTTGATTTAATGAAAAATTATATTACTTCACATTTAATGTGAACCAAATTCAGTGGTGGGCTCCTGCCGGTTCGGACTGGTTCAGGTGAACCGGTAGTTGTGACCTGCAAGTGGGCCTGCCCACCCACCCACCCCAGCTCTATGCCATCCTATTTAGCTGCACTTTTTAAGGTGTGCAAGTGTGTGTGTGAGCAAAGCGCATGCGCAGAAGTCTGTGCGAATGCGTGGAAGGCATGTGCTCGAGTGAAGCGAGAGTGTGCACATGCGGACGTGCACACTTACATTTTCAGTGCTTTCATGTGCCGCCCACCTCTGACTACATTCACTTAATAGAAGACTAGCATTTGAGCACTTGAGTTATCATTGGTTTCTAAGATTGCTACTTGTTTATTATTGTGTGTGCAAAAGGAACAAAAGGAAAACACTGCAAGCTCAGAAAAAAAGAGGCTCATTATTACAGTAGAGCAAACATTTGATGTGACTGAAGGACACAAACGTGGTCATAGCAACTCTAAAATAGGACACAATGTCCAGATGCCTGTACCCACAGTACATAATATTATAAGGCACACAGGAAATTTTTTTTTAAAAAGTATCATTTTTTGTGGTTTGCAAGCATTACAAGGAATAGAAATGTTAGAGCGATAGAAAAAGAGCATTTTTAATTTTTTATTAATTTTTTTAACAAAAAAGAACAACAATACATAACATACATTGACATAAAATATATATTCCTTCTTTACATCAGTTTTGTTTCCTTATTCCTCTCATATTTACATCCTTATTCCCCCTCTCGTTTTGTTTAATTATACTTTTCTTTTTTGTCCCGTTCTCTCTCATTTCTTTTTATCTTCTATCCTAGCTATCCTTCTAACTATTCATTTTCTTTCATACATTGCCATTTTATATACATGTATATATAAGCTTTTCATCTTTAGAAAGGTGCATTTTTAACTGTATGGATTGAAGATCACAGTCAAAAATACATTCCCCTTAGTAGCGCAGCCATTCAGGAAAAAAATTTAAATTTAAGAGAGTGAAATAAAAAATAATAATTAAGTAAAAGAAATGTAAAAGAAAGTAAAATTTAATGCCCCTGTTGATTCATTTTAAAACTGAATAAGCTTACTTTTAGGAATAATATTTAGATTATTTTTTGTGTTTTTGTTTTGTTTTCTATAAATGATCTTGTCAGCGTTCCAGAAAAAAACCCAACTCCAAGTAAAAACTCCGAAGCAAGCATCTTTCAAAGTGCCATTTACTAAACTGGCACATCTGGGAAAATGTGAGAGGTTCGGGTTTTCCCTCAGTAAATCAAAACCCCCAAGACCATCCCCTGACCCCGCAGTCGATCACATGCTCCAATCGCCAACCGTCCCATCTTAAGACAGCATTCCAACCACTCCTTCTCCAGATGCAGGATTGGCCTGACCTTGACTGACAGGAAAAATGTTATTATGTCTAAAGACAATCCCTCTACTAAATCCCCCTCTCCTACTTTCCCACACATAAGAAAGTGGCAGCACTGAAGCTTCCGGCCTAACATGGCTTCCAAAGCTGACAGATCTCTGATATTAATAATAATTATAAGTTTACAGTATAGATGTATTCTTTACTATAATATTTCCTCAATAAACATAAAAAATTATGATGAACTAATTACTATATTTACCATTGAACGATCACTTTGACAAGTGCAAATCTGAATAATGCAATCCTTTTGTGGGATTCATTAACCACCCTAATCGAGATTTAGCTGTAATATAAAATATATACGAGTTACAACTCTATATAATTTCTTAATTGTCCATGCTTAAGGTCAGATTAAATACAGCTTGGTGGCTTCATGATTATAGCATATTCTGGGAATTTAAATAAAAGTACAAAAAACCAACAACATTTAAAACCTTTAAACTGTTTTTTTAAAAAAAAAACAGAGCCAAGAGAACATTTCTATGATATGCAATATGAAAATTGCTAACTAGGCTTTTCAAACTATTATTTTCTTCAATTAATTTCATCATAACTTCATGTCCTATAAAATTCTTCATTCATGCAGGATGCTTAATGTTTTCCCAAAAGCTGTCCTGAAAGGGAAATATAAGAAAACCCCATGTGAAACTCAATATTGCCCCTATGATTTGGATTCCATAGAAACCACAGCTCATGTTTATTTTATTTTATTTATTTATTTTTGTCACAACAATATACATAAGCATCACACAAAATGGTTATATAGTATATAAACATATATATGAGGAAATATGAGGAAGTATAAGCATATATGTATAAGAATAAAAAAACAATAGGACAGGAATGGTAGGCACGTTTGTGCCCGTATGCACGCCCCTTATAGTCCTCTTAGGAATGGGGTGAGGTCAATAGTAGAAAGTTTTTGGTTAAAGCTTTTGGGATTATGAGAAGAGACCACAGAGTCAGGTAATGTGTTCCAAGCACTGATAACTCTGTTACAGAAGTCATATTTTCTGCAATCTAGATTGAAGCGGTTAACATTAAGTTTAAATCTATTGGTTGCTCTTGTATTATTGTAATTGAAGCTGAAGTAGTCTTTAACAGGAAAGACATTACAATAGATGATTCTATGAGTTAAACTTAGGTCTTGTTGAAGGCGACAGAGTTCTAAGTTTTCTAAACCCAGGATTTCAAGTCTGGTGGGATAAGGTATTTTGTTGTTTTCAGAGGAGTGGAGAACTCTTCTTGTAAAATATTTCTGGACACGTTCAATTGTATTGATGTCAGAAATGTGGTGAGGGTTCCAGACAGGCAACCTGTATTCAAGGATTTGCCTAGCAAATGTTTTATATGCTCTGGTTAGTAGTGTAGTGTTTTTGGAAAAGAAGCTACGCAAGATTAGGTTTACAACTCTTAGAGCCTTTTTTGCTATGTATTTGCAATGGGCTTTGGCGCTTAGATCATTTGATATGAAAACTCCAAGGTCTTTAACAGGCTGGGGGTCATCTGTAAGGTAATGTCCATCAAGTATGTACTTAGTGTTTGGGTTCTTTTTTCCAATATGTAAGACTGAGCATTTGCTGGTTGAGATTTGGAGTTGCCAAGTTTTAGACCAAGCGGTTAGAAGATCAAGGTCTTTTTGAATGGTAGATGTATTGTCGGTGGTGTTAAATAGTTTGACATCATCAGCAAAGAGAACACAATTACTTGAGATATGGTCACAAAGATCATGGTCCAAGAACGCTGCCTTGAGGAATGCCACTCTTGACAGGAACAGGATTTGATAGAGCATTGGCAATTTTAACCACTTGTTGTCTGTTAGACAGAAAAGCAGATATCCAATTGTGAAGGGGTCCTGAAATGCCATAGGATTTTAGTTTTAGGAGGAGTTTATCATGTACTACTGAGTCAAAAGCTTTGCAGAAGTCTATGTAGATTGCATCTGTTGCTTTGCCTTAATCAAGATTTGTAATCCAAACGTTTGATGATTGTTTCCATTACTTTGCAGGTGACACAGCATAGAGGGATTGGTCTGTAATTTTCAACTAAGCTGGGGTCTCCCTTTTTGAAGATTGGGATGACTGTGGCTAGTGACCACAGTTTGGGAAGGGAACTGGTCGTGAAAGCTTTATCAAAGATTATGCTTAGGGGTTCTGCTATATTAGTGGAAAGTTTTTTTAAGAAGTATGCACACAGTCCATCAGGTCCAATAGATAGAGATGGTTTCAAGTTATGAAGAGTTTTTCCAACATTATCTTCTGTGAAATCTATATGTGTTAAGTTGTCATACTCATTGCTGGTACAATTTGGGAATATCGGATATGTGTCATCACTGTTAACAAAACCTGAGCCAAAGAATGTGTTAAAGAGGTTTGCTTTAACTGTTTTGTCATTGCATTCTTTGCCGTTAGAATCTTTTAGTGATGGGATGGATCTTGAGTCTTTAAGTTTATTGTTCACAAAAGTATAAAAGGCACGATTGGAATTTGTGCACAGAAGGTCCTCTTCCTGCTTGGTGTGGTAATTTGTGCATTCAGTTTTTATTTGGTTGCATATATTTCTGTAGCGGTTTTTGAAATTTGCTACATAGCCCTTTTTGTTTCTTCTCCAGAGGGATTTTTTTTTGGATTGAAGCTTTTTTATTGATATGGGTAATTTGCTTTTCCTGATCTTGATGGTCATTTGTGGTATGTATAGTTTAATGACCCTATTGATTTCAAGTAGGAAAACTCTGTAGTGGTCTTTAGCAGTTATACAGGTTGAGAACAGATTTTGCCACTCCAGAGATGAGAGATCGTTGTTTATAACATCATAGTTGGCTTTTTTGAAGTTGTAGTTAGAAATACTATTGTTATGGTGATTTATGTAAGGGTGTATATTGAGACAAAAGTCAATCATACAGTGGTCGCTGTTGGAAAAGGGTTCTTTTATTTGTAGTCCATAAATTGAGTTTGTGTTGTTGCAGAAGATGAGGTCAAGGCAGTTGCTAAGTCTTGTATTGTTAGTTACAAGTTGTTCAAGACCTAGATTTGTAACAGCGTTGTATAGTGTAGTATGGATTGGATCAGTTGTACATTCATTTGTTATCCAGTTAATAAGAGGTAGATTTAGGTCACCCAGGAAGATGAGAGGATATGGGCAAGAGGTAGCCCATGTTAGCAGTGAGGTTAACATATTTGCATGAGTAATGTCATAGTCAGGGGCACTGTAGCATAATAAGAATCGAAATGTGGTGTTAAGGGATAGGTCGCATACAATAGTTTCAGGAAGAGAAAGTTTGTGTGCAACTTGAATGTTTTATAAATTCAGTGACTTTTTGTAAAAGATAGCCACTCCACCACCTCTTCGGATTTCACAATTTGATCGATAAACTTGATATTCTTTGTTTGAAACAATGGAATCAGGGAGGGATGAGTTCAGCCATGTTTCACAAACAAATATAATATCAAATGTACCACTGTTTAATAAGAGGATCAATTCAGATAATTTGTTAACAATGCTTCTTGCATTTATCAATTTGCATTTAAGATCTGTAATGATTGGTGTTGAAGAAATAAGGGGCATGCATACCTAGTTTTGGATGTTAGTTGGTTGAGGGTTATGTACAACAGGTGGTTGTATAGGTGGTTGGTTGGATGGGTCGATGGATGTTTTGGGAGGTGAGTGTTTGGATGTTGGGTATTTGACTGTTTGTTGAGATGGTTGTTTGGATGGTTGTTTGGATGGCTGGTTGGATGGGTGTTTGGATGGCTGGTTGGATGGCTGGTTGGATGGCTGGTTGGATGGATGGTTGGATGGATGGTTGGGTGATGGGAACTTGATTGAACATTGGGATGGCTGGTTGGATGTTTTGGGTGATGGGGATTTTGGTGATGAGTTTTTGATTGAAGGTTTTATTTTTTATGCAATCAGCATGGTAGTCAATATATAGGTTGGATTCACCATTGTCTTGTCTTCATTTAAGTTCTGTGCAGAGTTCACGAGAACGTATCTGTTGCAGAAAAGATAGATCAGGACATGGTCTAAGTTTACTGTAGGCAGGGTTGGTTTTAGCAATTGAGTTTATAGTATAAATGAACTTAGGTTTTCTGTCCTCATTTATGCAGATGACTCTACAGAATCTTGGTGCTATTGATCCATCGCTGTTTTTATATTCTGGTCCATCTCTGGAGACTGCAATTATTTCATTTGGGGAGATGGTTGATGAATTATAATTTCCAATGATGTTGCGAATCTTAGTGATATCTGGTTCATTAGTGTTTTCTAATCCAAATAATATTGCATTATTTATTTTTTGTCCTCTTTCCATGGCATCTCTAATTAGTTGATCAGTAGTTATTTGTTGTCTAGGTTGTGTTGTAGGTTGTGTATTATGTAATGTTAGATGGGTTTGGAAGATCAGTTGAGTTTTCATTTTTGTTGTGTTATAATTTGTTTTACCAGATTTGTGAAACTTTGTTCAATAACTATTAGTATTCTTTTTTCTAAGTTTTGTTCAATAGCTAGTATTCTTTTTTCTAAGTTTTGTTCAATAGCTGCTATTATTCTTGTTTCTAAGTTTTTATCAGTGTCAATGGTGATCTGTTGGATTTTCTGGCTGGCATAGTGATATTTTTTGAATTTTTATGTAATTAGTATTGAAGCAGTATCTTTCTTATTTCTTTTATTTATTTATTTATTTTTACTCTTTTCAATTTCAATAATTGAAGAAGTATCTCTCTCTTAATCAATCTTCCTCAATTTCTATCTCTCCCTCTTTCACTTTGTCTGGTAATAAGTTTAGAGTTATTATACTGGAGGTTGCAGAGAAGGAAGTGATGGGAGAATGGAGGTGGGCAAAAACAGTGGGGACGGCAATTGCGGATGTTGAACTCACTCTGGCAATCCACTATGTTAACAGTGAAGATTCGGCGGGAAATTCAAAATTCGCAACAATACCCCATCGTTGATTAAACTGGGCAGTCAAAGTCCTGGCGATCCACTCAGTCCTGGCAATTACACTCGGTCCTGGCGATTCCAGTTCTGATTTATATTATATTTATATTAGCCCTCAAAGCATCTTAATGGACTTATAATTGTTTATCCATAGAGAGCCAGGAGTTCTATGTTCTTCCTTATTGCCAGTTTTACAGGAACATTTGCCACCAGTTGATTATTCCTCTATTATGTAAATTTCTGGGATACTCTGGTAGCTTTTATTTGCACTGTTAAGCGAGATAAATGTATTCTCTAAAAGTAGCAAAATATTGTGTGTAAGCTTTGCCCACAAATGGTGGCTAATCCTTCTTGTTGTAAGGGCAGAATCTTGTGTTTTTATTGAATGCACGTTTATTGGTCAATGACCAAAATACAGTTTCTCTCTATCCATAATTCCTGCATGGGATAGCAGTTATTTCCTTGAAAGGTGGAAGTGAAAGATGGGAGCAAATTAAAGGACATTTGGATGGGGGGATCCATTTTTTTTCATATTCCATAGGACCACATTTCAGTGATATTTTCTGCAATGGAGTTTCTTGTAAAAAGAAATGAAACAAAAATACTGATTTAAAAAAAAATCAGGTTTCCGCTATCCAGTTGTGTCTGACAGTAGGGTGTGGTGCTTGTCTAGCCAAGGGAGCCAGCATTATCCGAAGACATTTCCATGGTCATGTGGCCAGCATGACAATATGTCGAGGTGTATAGAATGCTGTTATCTTCCCACCAAAGTAGTATCTATTTTCCTACTTACATTTGCATGTCTTCAAACTGCTAGATAGGCAGGAGCTGAGGCAAGGAACAGAAACTCAACTGATCACAAGGTGCTCAGGTTTCAAACTGCCAACCTTTCGGTCAACAAGCCCAGCTTCTTAACTGTTACGCCACTGTTACAGATTAAAGACACTCAAATTCACCCCCAACACATCTCTTAGTGATCCTGAGTTCTATCCTGCCTACATGCACTGGACATTTTGAGAATAGGCATTGGTATTTTTATCTGGCCCAGTTTGATTTGCTTTCATGCTATTTTTTTCCAGGAGGAATCCCTTCAATGGGACTGTTAAAGAATTTCCTGTTTCATGCACAACTCTTGTTTACACACAAGAATATCATCACAACACAATCCCACTGAGCCAAAGAGTTAGCAGCTAAATATACAGTAGGTATCAACTAACACTGTGTTTTTAATTTATATCTGGAATTCTTCAAATTAATAGAAGAAAGTAGTTATTTTTAAATACTTTGTATAACTAGAGAGTTTAGAACAAAATTGCACAGGGATTAGTCCTTTATATTTACCACTTTGGAGAAAAATAAAGTAACTTTAATTGCAGCATGTACATTCACTGCAAGTTTTCCAGCAGAAAAAATGTCTACCTTCATTCCATAGTTCCATAGTTGATTATTGAAAGCTATGAAGGTGAAGAAGGAATATTCAATCATAAAAGAGTTGGTTGGTTACCGAGAGTTTCTAGAGACATTGTCTATCAATAAAGTGTTAAGAATGTGCGTGTACTTCAAATAAAAAGCCTTGGTATTCCAAGAGTTATTAATTACAAATTTTAATTAAATGGCAACCACTTTTTATACTACTGAATATTTTTATTGCTATGCTTTCATATCTACAATCCATAAATCTTTATAAAAGCCAGCCTTTCCTATGTACTTCAATTAATTTATAATATTAAAGACTTTCCCCAACCATTTCTGCTTCTTCCTTCTTATTTCAATAGAACATAATTTGTGCCATTAGGTATTCAGGTGGCTACATTACACTAAAATTATATGGGTTCTCCTACTGGAATTACTTGAATTATACAAGTGTTGCATGGTTATGATTTGTAATAAACCATTTATATTCTAACCATTAACCCAGAAACTTTCATACCACGGTGGTAGGAATAATTTAAAAAGTAAATAAATACATAGCTTAATTTTTTTAAAGATCCCTTAACACACTGGTTGTCTATATGAAAGTCTCCTCTTAAGCTCAAATAAGCTTCAAAAACTTTAATCTCCCTTTAATCACTTTATTGTTGTTTGTAGTTATTATCTCTAGCTAATATCCTTGTGGCAATACTGTAAAGATATCTGATCTGGTGTATTATTAGTTGGTTTGTTTTTATTTTGGTAAGTAAACTCATGGAGTGGGCTGGGGAGTAATCTTAATTTTAAAAAGAAGATTCTGTCAGTCTTCTTCCTCTTCCTTCTCCTCTTCCTCTTCTTCAATTTCCAAAAGAATTATAATATTTTGATACTACCTTAGGTACAGGTGTTATCTAACTAAAGATAATATCTTTGCTAAAGAAGTGTTAGTTTACACATACACAAACACACATAAATATACACTTGATTTAAATACAGTTTCAAATATTATTTCAACCAATAATTAGGGTTGTTGAATAAACCTTGACTATTTGATCCCTATATGCATCCACACTTACTGTTAAAATTTGGCATAACAATAGTCTGTACTATTGTACAGACTCTTTGTTTGTTGGAGGCCCGTTGGCAAGGTCATGATTTCATGACAAGATGCTTCAACCATTGTAAATGACATCTGGTTACCAAGCACCTGAATTTAAACACGTGATCATAGTGGTGCTTCTGCAACAGTCATAACTTTGAGAATGCATCATAAATCACTTTTTCTTGTGAGTTTGTATCCTGCCTTCAGAAATAGAGTCAGGTAGCCCTCAGTGGCCATTCATTCAATGATAGTTCAAAATTATGATGGCCTTGAAAAAAATGGACTTACGATCAAAATTATGACTATTCACCACCCCTGTGGTGATGTGATTGGCAATTCAGATGCTTAGCAACCAGCTAGCACTTATGAAGGTTGCAGCATCTTGTGGTCATGTGATCATGATTTGCGACCTTCCCAGTTGACTTCCATCAAGCAAGGTCCATTAGGGAAGCTTGATTCACTTAATAAATATGTGATTTGCTTAACAATTGCGGTGAAACATAAAATTGTATCTAGTCATGATTCACTTAACAAATTCATTGCTTAGTGACCACAATTCTGCTCCCAATTGGAGTTGTAAATCAAGGACTAATTGTAAGTGTGTTAAATCTGGCATTAGAATTTCCTTCTATTTGCTATATTTGTACTCATTCCTTATAAAGTCTCTGTTGATCTAAAATAGCAGTACACTAAAAATTAACAAAAGAGTATTACCATAAAGAATATCTAAGAATTTCCCTGTCCAACTTTTGATCACATTAAAGTCATTGGTAAATCCCATGTTTTCTTTTCAACAGCAATATCAATCTGAACAACTAAGAAGGTATAAATGTAGAGTTTGAGTAGTCATGTTAATGAGAATTAATGGTGTTAATAAGGCTTTTTAATAGAATGTGCTTAGTGAACCATTAACTTTGTTGGGTGCCACCCTCTTTGGGTGACAATGCTATGCAAAATTTCAGACCAACACAATTTGAGATTGAAAGAAATGATTAATGGAGCCGTCAACTGTTTTCAGATTTTAGGAACGAGCACGCCTGGATCCCCTGGGAACTCATGCAACTCATGTAGCTTTGTACAGCACAAGTGCCAAGTTATTAAGCCACTTTCAGTCCAAATTCAAGTTTAGACAGGTGTTAGCACAGTGGGTTCTGGGAGACAGCTAGAGAAAGTGCTGGCAGTATGAAAAATAGATCCTTCAGATGCCACATTATGAGAGGCCTACTGCAGGCTCCCATATAGCTAAGCCAGGCTATTGATTTAGTGCCCGAATACATCAGTTTTTACTAATTCAAAGAAGCAAGGTCATTTTAATTCACTTCATCTGGTCTTTCCATGATAGCAGCCAAATGTTCTAAAGGAAACCTTGAAGAATGTTAAATATTGTTGTTATCTCGCAGCTGATCAGAAGGAAATTGGGAGCAGAGATTTCCTTATATTGCAGAGACCTTCCGGCCTAGCCCTTTTGCTTTCAACCCACTGACATCGGTTACTGATTTGATTAAAGGAGGATTTCTCATTAATGCACTAAGAGGTGAAAATAGATTCATTCTTCCTGTGATATCAGGAACCCAGGGGCTTTACAGTTGAAACTTATTTGCTCTGCCATGTTTGAAAGGATATTTCCGGAGGCATATTTATGGATTGGTTAGACATTCAAGAGAAAGAAAAACTACTAAAAGCACTGTGGGCCAGTCAGAGTGAAATATAACACTGCACAAGTTGCCTCGTCAAAGGGTCCAAATTAGGTGCTTAGTTATCCAAAAGGTCATGTCCGTTCTAATAACAACAAACACGTTGTAACAATACAAAAAGCCATGTAACCCTCAAGATAAAAAGGAAATGGCCTCTATAGCTTGGACATACATGCTCGCACATGCCATGTATCAAATGTTACCATTTATGACAAACTGTGAATTAAGGGAAGAACTCCCGAATTGGAGAAAAGTCTTGTCAGTAACAATGCTTTCAAAAATCCAAGAGATAATTCTTAAGAGAGGTGATGATGAATTTAATAATGAAGAACCTAATGAGTATACTGACACAGAAAAAAATTGTGATTTAGCCTTAAGGCAAAGCTATCTTAAGTTTAGTTAATATGGAGTCATATCTTCTTCAATTCACACTTCTTAATTGAATTAAAAATATTCCATCTTAAAAAAATCTAGATGAGACCCAACCTAAGTGTTGTTGTTTTTTTAAAAAAAATATTTTTGTATCTTAAAATAGTTTTGAAAGTGTTCTGGCGGTATGCTATAAAATAAAAGGGTAGCTAATATTAGGCCAAATATCCAGTTAAAAGATGCATTTTCAAAGTTTACATGCACACTCTTTCTCTCTGTTCCCTTCTGTTCAATAATTGCAGTAAAAGACTAAGGAAACTCTTTTTAGAAAAAGGATCCATGCATTTTTACAGGATTTGAAGCTTTTAATTTTGACCCATTTACAGATGCTTTGATATTAAACTAGGCTGTCAAATCCCTAAGCTTCTTTGGGGTCATGGGTCAGGGAGCTTCTATTTAAAAAGCATAGGATGTGAAATGTTTGTAATGTGGTTTTTTTTTTTCCTCCCGAGAGTTTTGCTATATACAAAAGCTATTGTGCTCACAAATGTAGAAAATTCATATGAAGACTTAAGATAGTGGCACTGCTTTGGGGAATAGGTGCAATCATTTGGAATATGATAATTGAAGTGCTTACATCAGAGGCTGCACACAGAAAAGAGTTTGGGATGGCAATGAATCTGGAAAAAGATTCCGACCTCCAATCCATGCTGTTTGGAAGCCTGCATCCAAATTACACTGCTTCAAAATGAAAATGAGACCTTTCAAAATGGATAGCTTCTTCATGCTAAAGGAAGAAATTCCTCCTGACAAAGCTACCATAAAAGAAGTGGTATTCAGCCGGTTAGGACCAGTTTGCCCAAATCGATAGCAGAAATTGCAGGTTGGCCAGAAATCGCGCGGGGGGGGGGGGTGGAAGTCACGGGGGGGGGGGGCGGAAATCGCGGGGGGGCTGGAAATCGTGGGTGGGCTGGAAATCGCGGGTGGACCCACCCAACCCACCCAACCCAGCTCTATGCCATCCTATTTAGGCATGTTTTTGAGGCTGGGCACATGCATGGATGGCAGACGCGTGCACAAACTGGGCACATGTGCGCACGAAGCAAACATGTGTGAATGGGGCAAACTGGTAGTAACATAATGTGAAACCCTCCACTGTACCATACCATGTCTAGCCTTCTCCTTGGCTTGATGACACTCTATAATGCTTTCCCTCTCCCTCCCTCTGCATACAAGAGGGAAAACGTTAACAAAAACAGGAATGTGATTGCTTACCTTGCAGTTGAAATGAAGCAACTCTTAGAAAGACTCATAATTTGAGGAAGGATTTTTTTTATTGATTATGTGCCATCAGGGTTTAGCAGCCACACATTTTTCCAGGATGATCTATCCCCCCAATTTAACCTTTCGGGTTTTCCCATGGCACACCTTTTGGAGTTGTAATTGAGTCCATCCATTGTGCTGTTGGTCATCCATTTCTTCTCTCCCCTTCTCCCTTTTCCATGATTATAGAGTTCTCAAGAACTTTGCAAATAACGATAATTTGAACTTGATCACTTATAACCTCAAGTAAGAATTTTGGATTGATTTGTTCTATGTTCCATTAGTTTGCCTTGATTCTTCTTTATTCTCAAGAGCTTTTGCCAGCATCAGAGTGAATCTTTTCTAAAAACAGTCTGAACCTATGACATTTCCCTTTCTGTGTGCAGTTCCAGTTTGCATTGAATGATTCTAGACATCATTTGGTTAGCATGTGAAATTAGGAATATTGTTCAGGCCTCAGTTAAGTCATATTTTCTTGATATCTGTTGGCCACTGTGTCATTCTCCAGATTTTCTGTCATACTTTGGTTAGAGCTTTATTGTTCCTTTACTGCAATGAGGCCGTTGACGTCATGTCCTGGTGTCTGGAAGCCGTACGGGTCTGGATGGGGAGGAACAGACTTCGGCACAATCCCTCGAAGACCGAGTGGCTGTGGATGCCGGCTTCCCGGTACAGTCAGCTTACTCCGTTGCTGACTGTTGGGGGCGAGTCGTTGGCACCCACGGAGAGGGTACGCAACTTAGGCATCCTCCTGGATGCGCGGCTGTCTTTTGAAGATCATCTGACGGCCGTCGCCAGGGGGGCTTTTTATCAGGTTCGCCTGATCCGCCAGTTGCGTCCCTTTCTGGACCGGGTTGCACTGCGCACAGTCACCCATGCCCTCGTCACATCTCGCCTGGACTACTGCAATGCTCTCTACATGGGGCTCCCCTTGAAGAGCACCTGGAAGCTCCAACTGGTCCAGAATGCGGCCGCGCGGGTTATAGAGGGAGCACCTCGTGGCTCCCATATAACACCTATCCTGCGCGGGCTGCACTGGCTCCCGGTGGTCTTTTGGGTGCAATTCAAATTGTTGATTACCATCTTTAAAGCGCTCCATGGCTTAGGACCGGGCTACTTACGGGACTGCCTACTGCCACAAACAGCCTCCCACCGACCTGTGCGCTCCCACAGGGAGGGCCTCCTTGGGGTACCGTCGGTGAACCAATGTCGTCTGGCGACCCCCAGGGGTTGGGCCTTCTCTGTGGGAGCTCCTGCCCTCTGGAACGAGCTGCCTCCAGGGCTTCGCCAACTCCCCGACCTTTGGACTTTCCGCCGTGAATTGAAGACTCTTTTATTCTGCCGAGCTGGGCTAGCCTGATTAAGTAATTTTAAATGGGGTTTTAGTTTTTATATTACTTAGTTTTTAATTTCGGCCACTATTTATATAAATTTTAGTTCTGTTTTTATTGTATATTTATTGTATCTTTTAAATTGGCTGTTAACCGCCCTGAGTCCTTCGGGAGAAGGGCGGTATACAAATGCAATTAATAAATAAATAAATAAATAAATAAATAAATAAATAAATAAATAAATAAATAAATAAATAAATAAATACTGATTCTTCAGTGGCTGCATGATATATTGAAATCAATTACTGTAGCCCTCTAGCTTGGATGAGAATGATGATCAGATTCCATTATAGTACTAGATGCTCTTGTAAATGAGAGTATCTTGTAGGATACCTTAGTTGTTGAGATCTCTATAGAATTTCAGTGTAGCTGTTCCATTTTAATTTGATCTTCTCCGAGTCAATTTTTATCTGCCCAGTGGCTTTAGCATAGCATTTCAAGGTCAGAATCTCCTTATAAGTTTGGAGATTTGAGTCTTTCCTTGTCTCTGTGTTTCCATCGCTTGCTATTTACAGTGCAATACTGCTTTAATAGCTGTCTTTGATAAGTTCTTTGTGAGGCCTTTGTCTTTCTTGGCTTTGGCTTTGGCTTCTCTTCTCTTTTTGGCAATTTACATCATTTATTCTGGAATCCAGCTTGCTTTTCTCTTTTCTCTTGGTCTTTGGCAGCCTCTTTTCCCATTCATTCATTCTTAACAACAATTTTGATTTCATTCATTCATTCATTCATTCATTCATTCATTCATTCATTCATTCATTCATTAACAGTTTCCTATAAATTAGGTTCAGGGCTTCAAA